>NW_008357518.1:315157-351380 GCF_000622305.1 Nannospalax galili | reverse complement strand
TTCATTCTAAAGGTGTTATTTCAAGTTGGCTTATTGAGTTTTTCACTTCCTTCTTCATTTCTTCCCGAGTTTTCTTCAATGATTCTATCTCTTTTAATTCATTCAGAAGTTTATCCATATCTTCTTTTAGCTCTTTGATTTGTTTGCTCGTGTGTTCTTTAAATTCAGTGAATTCCTTGATCATGTTTATGAGTGTTCTTTTAAATTCAAGTGTCCTGGGTTATCTCTAGGGGTTTCTCCTTGTAGAACTCTTCTATAGGATTGGTGGGCTTTGCTGGGGACATAGTGTTTTGGCTTTCCATTTTATTATTCTTTCGTTGTGGTTTTGGCATGTGAATTTCTTTTGTTATTTATGATTCGGATATGAGAATTAAGTTGAAATATGCTTCTGTTTGTATTATCCAGGTGCCTAGACCCTTTCTTTATTGGTTATGGAAAGATAGTTGGTACAGGATTCAGGTTCTTTCAGGTTTGTTTTGGAGGGAACTGATGGCTTCAGATCAGTTATTCAGGGGTACTCACAGAAGCCCAATTCAGGTTCCAGTCAGGTACACTCAGGCTTCCTTCACCATGTGGAGGCAGGATCCAAGGTCTCTCAGGCAGTACTGTGTATGGTCAACCCTATGCCAGAAGGAGGCCAGAGGCGGGCCAGAGGAGGGGCCAGAGGCCAGAGGTGGTCTGCTGAGATCCTAGCCTTAGCCTACCAAAGCCAGATCTTCCCTGGGGCCTTGGGAGGGGCCTTACAAAATCCCAGGTAGGGGGAATGTATGGCACAATTAGGGGAAGCTCACCACCATGTGGAGGCAGGATCCTGGGGCTGTCAGGCTGTCCCCTGGGTTCTCAGGCCTTCTGGTAGTTGGAGGCCAGAGGGAGGCCAGAACCCTGCACTCTCTGGCGGTCTGCTGAGCTCCGAGCAGCTACCCCGATGGAGGTCCGAACCCACCCTCTCAGGCTTTCCCTAGCTACTTTGCAGTTTTATTGACACATTAGTATAATGCATGTACACAATTTATAATAAATATGCTTGTTATGGGAGTGCACACTCACACATCACTGCTGAAGACACACTGGCCTGCTTTATCTTTTTCTCAAGCAGAATGCTTCTGGATGTATGCTCCACTGGTGACTGCCTCTTGTCAGTGCTGCACAACACAGGTCTTTAAGGGTTGAAGAACCTGAATAGAAGTAATAATATAAAGATAAGCTTAGGTTTTTAACACTACAGATAAGGCAATAGACGTGATTGTGCACATGCATGTGCCCCAGTGTGTCTACAGAGAGCCTAGAAGCAAGGACAGGGGGCTCCTAAAGTGCCCAGGTCATGCTTCCTAATTCCCTTCTCCACAGAGAGGAACCAGGGCTTCTTGACACACGGCTGCTTCAGGCACCCAGGGAGAATGAATCCAAGCTGAGCCAGGAGCATCCTGTGCCACAGAGTAAGAAAAATGCCAAGGCCACGTCAGATGGCACAGGAGCAGTGCAATCACAAGGACAGTTATCAGTTATACCCTCCGAATAATTGGGAAACCATCATGTCTGGAGGAATAGTAAGCAAATAGCATGCAGTAGAAGGCCACCCAGGACTGGAGGTGACAGCATTAGAAAGCCACCACCTATTAGAACTCACTGACAAGAACCTTTAGTGAGGGAAGAGACGTCTACTCAGAAGTTACACTGGTGAAGATGGACGACTCTTAAGTGATGGGCAAACTGAGACTGCAAACCTTCTGATGGGACACACTGTGGACACAGCACCATGGTGGCATTCCTACCAAAAGGGCATCATCTAAATATAGTCATGACATCTGAATAATGTAAAAAAACCCTCTAGTTTAGGAGCATTGTACAAGTAAGTGAGCTGGACTCTTAGAAAACATTAAGGTCATTAGAGACAAGTCAAGACAGGAAACAATTCAGACTGCTGGAGACCACAGAGACATGGCAGTTAAATGTACCATGTGCCCAGTTGTGATCCTGGTCCATGGAGGATGCTGCTGGGATCACCTGTGTTGTTGGATGGACACTTGGTCAGAGGCAGCCCAGACATGGTTGTGTCCAGATGTTGTGAGCTGTGCTCTGGACACTAGGAAAGTGGCATTGTTAGTAGCAAATGTTGCTTAGGTATGGGGTAATGGAGCCTCAGGTCTTGAGCATTCTCTCGTGGCTCAGGAGGTTAAATGCAGGTAGGTAAACAGAAAGAGGAAACAGCAGGACAGATGTAGTCAGATGTCAAGGGCTGGGGACCCATGAAGAATGTTCATGGCTTCTCCGTTCTGTTCCTGGAAACTTCCTGGTAGTTTGAAATCATCTCCAAATAAAAAATTTTTTGGTGGTTTTTTGTTTTGTTTTGTTTTTTTGTTTGTTTGTTTTTGATAGTCTCGTGTAGCCCAGACTGACCTCAAACTTACTATGTGGCCAAGGATGATCTTGAACTCCAAATTCTCCAACTACACCTCTTAAGTGCTGGGATTTGGGTCTGTAACCACAATGCCCAGCAGAAGTTTTTTCTTTTTTAAAAAATATTTTATTTATTATTTTTATTTTATGTGTTATGAGTGTATTGTCTGCATATGTGTAAGTTCACCCATCCTGCAATGCCTGTGGAGTCAGAAGAGGATGTTGGATTCCCCTGGAACTGGAGTTACAGACAGTTGTTAGCCATCATGTGGGTGCTGGGAATCAAACCCAGATCCTCTGCAAGAGCAGTCAGTGCTCTTAACTGCTGAGCCATCTCTCCAGCCCAACAAAGGTTTTTCTTTAAGTGTCAGATTTATAATGTACAATCTTTAAGAGATACAAGAGGAAACCGAAATATCTTGTTTTGTTTTGTTGATACAGGATCTTTTTCACTGTAGCTCTGACTAGCCTGGAATTTACTATGTAGCCCAGGCTGGCCTCAGACTTGCAGCAGTTTTCTTGCCTGAGCCTGATGAGTGCTGAGAATCTAGTCCTGAGCCACCATGTCCATATAGGAATCTTAAATTCACCCTCTCTATGTTTGAGATCACATGGAAGAAAAGGGCGGAGGAAGAGTTGACCATTCTGAACAGCATAACTAAAAGAGTACGTCTGACCATCTATATCCACCGAATCCTCAAGCAAAATACACCTTCTTTTCCAATGTCTACTTAAGTGACAGGTTTTTTTTTTAATTATATTTTCGGTAGTCCACAAAAAACTTAAAGCCGATGTACCTGGCTGGTGGCTGTTTGTCCCACACACAGTCTGGATAAATAGCCTGAAGCACCCATCGTAAACCAGTTTGGGCAACCTAAGTTTCTGGACTACAGACTTAGACAAAGATTTATTTTTACGAATGCTATGCTGCATGTATGTATGTGCACCACATGTGTACAGTGCCTGTGGAGATCAGAAAAGAGTGTTGAATCCCCCAGAATTGGAGTTACAGATGATTGTGAGCTGTTATGTGGGTCCTGGGAATCGAGCCCAAGTCCTCTACAAAAGCTGCAAGTGCTCTTAGCCACTGAGCCATCTCTCTAGATCTGTTACAGACATGTTTTGCCTTTAGATTGTTTTGTCTCTGAAGTACCATGGAAATGTATAGTCACATGTTTATTCAAAGATCATTTATCTCAAGCTGCTCTGTTCTCGAAGAATATTTCATGTTCCGTACTGTGCCACCACACTGTAACTCATCACCAGTTTTCAATTGTGTCTTGATGTGTCTTACTGTGACTGCTTTTATGAGTTGTATAAATGTTTATTTGCTGGTTCTTTCCTAGAAAAAAAGAAAATTAAAATACAATACTAACAATTTTTCAACACAAAATAATCTATCATTTTTTTTGTTTTTAAATTGCTTACCAAACAAATGTAGATGTATATTTTAGGCTCTTTTCTTAACCTTTTGTAGTAATCAGTTTTGAAGAGAACCTGCAGAAAGCTGAGAGGCAGAGCTGGAAATATCTGAGCCTTAGAAGCCTTCCCCTGGGGAGCAGGCAAAGACGTTGCCTGTCGCCAGTCATGCACACATTGGCCTCCTTCCTGGCCTCACATCACTGTTGCCCACCTCTCTGGGGGTGACAGGATAGAGCCAAGAACAGACCTGAAGGCCTTAGAAACATGAAGCACCTTGGAGCAAGCTAATATTACTTTTTCCAACCTTTCAAAATGGCTTAAGAATCAATTTAGAGTACTCACAATGCCCAGGAACTTCGGGGTCCCCATGCACTTCTGCCTCCAGTTCTTTCTTCCCGAAGTTGCTTTCTGAGGCGGCGTGTCTGTTCATGTGGTCTTTGTGACTCCCACCATGGCATACTGCGGCCAGGGCCAGAAGGTGCAGAAGGTGATGGTGCAGCCCATCAACCTCATCTTCAGGTACTTGCAAAATAGATCTTGGATTCAGGTGTGGCAATATGAGTAAGTGAATATGTGGATGGAGGGTTGTATTATTGGTTTTGATGAGTATATGAACCTCATATTAGATGATGCAGAAGAGATTCCTTCTAAAACAGAGTCAAGAAAACAGCTGGATCAGATCATGCTAAAAGGAGATAACATTACCCTGCTACAAAGTGTGTCCAACTAGAAATGCTCAAGGAAGTGAGAAGTTGAGAAGGCAGTACGGTTTGTTCTTTTTTAAAGGTGCCTTCTGGGAACATAGTCTGCAACATTTATTCATATTGTTTTTCATGACCCTTATGTTATTATCAGGTGACAATAAATGTTGTCAGATTGTTTTTGTTAAAAAAAAAAAAGAATCAATTCAGAGCACTCTTACAGACAAAAGGCTAATAGAAATTTGAATAAAGCTGACTTTGATGGGATTAGAATTCAATTGCTTTGTGGTTTTTTTGTTGTTGTTTTAGAGTTTTTTGTTTGTTTTTTTGGTTTGTTTTTTTTTTTTTGAGACAAGGTCTCTATTTCTGGCCATCCTGGATGTCAGGCTGGCCTTGAACTCACAGAGATCCACCTGCCTCTGCCTCCTGATTGCTAGTATTAAAGGTATGCACCACCGTGCCCAGCTGACTTTGAATTTTGAAACCAAATCCCCATAAGGCTTCAGAGTCCTAGGTTTAGCAGCTGTCCAGACTCCAAGATGGAAAAGGAGTCCTGGGAAGCTCTGCTGTCCCCTGGATGTCACTGAACAGGACAGAAGGAGAATGAATGCTTGCTGGCTCCAACACAGCTGTGACCTGGGACCCTTGAAGGCAGAGCTACAGGACCTTAATGGCTACTCATTTCTTGCAGCCACTGGGTCGCTGTGGACCCTCATGTTTCAGGTACTGGTCTTCAGGGAACAGTCATTGGGCAGGCCTCTCTCTCCCTGCCCTTGTAAGCAGCCAGGGTCATTCCTGTCCTTGTCCAACTAAGTTGAGCCGGAGCACATGCCCACAGACCAAAGGTCATGCAGGCGATACCAGCTGGCTGGCACTTTGTAGGCTGGTGGAGAAAATACTAAATACTATCCCTTTCTTATTGCCCCACTATCAGTAGTCCCTTGTCTGCCCTGGGAGACATCTGGAGGTAGAGACTCTCCCACACTGAGGTCTCCCTGCCGCTCTCCCCTCTATCAACAGCCATGGTACCCCTCAACTTGCTGTCTAGCATCCATGGACCACTACTGCTTCCATGTTTATGCTGTGACTATATAGCCTTTAAGGGAGGCCCTGACCCTTTTCCTTCCCAGGTCCCCAAACCCAGCAAAAGCAGTAGGAAAACAAACCTGGGCAGAGTCCATGTGTAAAACAGTAAGGCTAGCTGAAAAGCCATGGAGGAGGAAATCGGGGTTACCAGGGATCGAGGGGCTCTGTCCTTCCCATACCAACCATGAAACCATGAGGACGTAGGTTTATAGAACATGTAATTTTAAGAAACACCAATTATGAGTAGCTTAAGGTTTGTTAGTGCAAACCAACAGGTTAGGGCTGATGACAACAGAATCATCTAGGGAGGTCTTAAAAACAGAATCATCTTTAAGGAGACATTGTTGTGCGTGCCTGTAATCCTAGCTCTTGAGACTGAGGAAGGAGCACCATGAGTTCAATCAAGGCTAGCCTGGATTGAGTATTGAGACCCTGTCTGAAAACAAACAAAAGACAGGAGAAGACCTCCCTGGGATCCACAGTGGCAGATGGCGCCAGATGCTGGTCTGAGGGGTCCACAGGGAGGACATGGATCAGAGTATGCTTCTTGTTTGCTTGGTGGGCTGCAAAGGAAAGGATGATGAAGGACAAACTATCTCAGAGTTGGGTATTAAGGGAAGACCAGAGGATGATGGCAAAGAAGCACTGCAAACTGGACACGAGAGGGTGGACATCGAGCAGAGTGACCCTGGAGGACCCTGTCACGGTGTCTAGGGTGGGAACTGACTCTCCTGACACCGCCTGGAGTGGCATTCCTTTGGGCAGCAGCTGACTTCATGTTGTCGCCTGCCCCAGGTGACAGTGCCAGCTGCAGCATCTTTCTGCAGTTAGCCTCACATTGTTTTGAGCTGGAGACAAGAACCCAGGTTGTCCTTCCTGAAGTTGTGCTGTGTAACTGGGAGGTCACTCACAGAACAAGGGCCCCTCCAAAGAATTCCCCATTCTTAGCCCTTTACCTGAAGGCCCCCTTCTATGTCAGAGGACCCTTACTGACATGACTAAGGCCTTGAGGTGGAGAGAGGGTTCTAGATGTCACTAGGGGCCTTCAGAGAAGGCTACAGAAAGTCCAAGGGAAAAGTTCCAAGTGGTAGGTGTAATAGTGGAGATTCAAGGAAGAGGCCTGGAGCCAAGGAAATCAGGAAGCCTGCAGGGGCTGAAGACTTTGACTTTAGCCCAGAGAAGCTGACAGACTCCACCTCTAGCCAGGAAAGGAGATAAACTCCTTTGTCTTCAGCTATTGCAGATAGCGGTGCCTGGAAGGGGCAGGAGGCAGGAGAGGGACAGAGGGCAAGGGAGGGCTTGGGGGTGGGGGCAGGGGCCTCACCGAGGCCTGTGACTTGAGGGGCAGTGTCTTCCATCTGGTATCTTTCAGAAGCTGAGGTTTCTAGCTAAGGATGATCTAGGGGCTGTTGTGGGGATGAGTAGGTGGCAGATCTAGCCTGCTGGGGACAAGTCTGAGTACTCTGTAGGATGAAAAAGTACTTGATACTGGATCAGATTAGGTGTATGGCTGGGGGCAGGGTGTTGCTTGTCACTGACTGCTGGTAAGTGTTCCCATCCAGGAGGGGAGAATTGATGTGGGCCTGGGAGGGCCTGGAGAGCCTCTGGGCCACAAGCAGGACAGTGGACCAAGTAGGCTGGGGCCTTGAGTTGGGCTGACTGGAGTTTCCAGTGCCTAAACACAGTGTCCTTGTTAGAGGAAGCACTTGGTGGCAGTGCAGCTCAGGGCTAGAGAGGAGCAAAGAGCTGCAGAAAATCCATTCACAGGGTATGAGAGAGAACCAGGCTGTGCCCCTAGTCTTACTGTATACTTACTGTGGTTGTTTGGAAGGGACCTGGTGAGATTAGCTGGTCTACCAGTGTCCAGGGGAGACCTGGAAGTTTTCCTTTGCCTCAAAGTGCTATCTCACAAAGGCCAAGGGATAGTCAGGTGAGAGACCTTTGAGAGGCCAAGTCATCTAGGGGATAGAGTATCCAGTCTTAGCTGGGCATGATGCCACACTGGGGAGGTAGAGGCAGGTGGATCTCTGTAAGTTTCAGGCCAGCCAGGGCTATAAAGGTGGAAGGGCATGGCTTTGAGAAGGAGCTACAGGGCATGGCTTTGAGAAGGAGCCACAGAGAAGGACAGTGAGGTCTGCCTGTCCTTCCATCTGTACTTGTCTGCCAAGGCGTTTCCTTCAGCCGCATAGGGCCAGTGGGAGCTTGAGCTAAGCACAGCCACCACTTCAAGGACTGGTGAGCCCTTTTAAAGTTCCTCTTTTCTTTTTTGTCTTTTTGAGACAGGGTCTCCCTGTAGCCCCAGCTGGCCCAGAACTCACTATGTAGACCAGGCTGGCCTTGAACTCACACAGATCTACCTGCCTCTCTGCCTCCTGAGTTCTGGGATTAAAGGCATCTGCCACCATGCCCAGCTTAAAGTTCCTTTTTTTAAAAAAAAAGTGCACCTGTGTCATGCAGTGCCCACAGAGGACAGAAGAGGCTGCTGGAACGGAGGACAGAAGAGTTACGGACAGTTGTTAGCTGCCATGTGGGTGCTGGGATTCGAACCTGGGTCTTCTGCAAGAACAACCAGTGTTCTTAACCGCTGAGCCATCTCTCTAGCCCCTTAAAGTTCCTTTTTAATGCAGTGAAATATACCTAATATAAAAGTAGCTTTTTGACTATTTTTAAAATGTAATGTTCAGGGACATTAAGCCCATTTGTGTACAATGGTCAGCACCATCCATCTCAGGACATACTCATTATCTCGAGCGGCCTTCTCAGTTCTTGTCAAAGGAAATAATTTGGTCAAGAGATCCAGACAGCTAAGCAGCAGTTCATCTAACACAGCAAAGTACTAAAAAGAAAAATCAGAGTGGGTTGCCTCGAGGCAGGGAGCAGCCTAGCGGGTTCTGCACTGTCAATTTTAAAGACACTTTTATAAATATTTCTAAGATGAGCGGCATATTCACAGGGTAAGGTAACTTTATCCCTCCCAGTCATGATGGGCCAGATCTCCCTTTTAGAATATTTCATCCTTTTATCCTCTAGGAAAACCCACAGAGAAGGGTGTAAGCCACAATATATCAAAGCCAAGTGTACATGTGTGGCAGTTGGGAAAGTGCCCTGGCGCCTGAGTTTCTGATATAGCAGGAACACCCTAACTGCGGCATCAAGGCTGTTTAACCACAAAGGGGACATAGCTGCCACCATACACCTGCGGTTTTTCCTCAGTTACCCCATCTCAAACTCCGTGCCTACCCATCATCTTCATCATCATCTTCGAGACTGATGCTCTGCCCCTGTCCCCAGTCCCGTTCCAGTGTCTGTGAGGGTGACTTCCTGAGGAACCTCATTCATGCAGCTGTACAGTGCTTGTCCTTCTGTGTCTAGCTCACTTTCCCTCAAGCTTCATTTACTTTGTAGCATGAATCAGAACTGTCTTCCCCTTGAAGGCTGAGTAACATGCCACTGTCTGTATTTGTCATGTGTTCATGCACTAGTCTGTTGATGGACACTTGGGCAGCTTCCACCTTTGAACTATTCTGAATAATACTGTTGTGGACACTGGTACACAGATGCCAGCTCAGTCCTGTGTTCAGTTCTTTTGGTGTTCTGTGTTTGATAGCTGTGCGTGGCATGGTCATCAGTCCGGCACCATATCTATCTGTGTAGACTTCCTGGCTCTTGTCTTTTGCTGCTGTGCAAGCCCCCAGGGCAGTCAGCTCAAGAGTCAGACCTCCAGGCCTGCATGGAGCCTGAACCAAGACCCTCTGCAAAGGCGAGGAAGGTCCAGGCTGTGCAGGGGCTACTGAGGCTGAGAGGTCATCCTCGAAGGGAAAAAGCTGAGCTGCTGAGGTTTGGAGTGGGGACAGTGGTTCAAAAGCTGACCAGTGAGATGTAGGAAGAGACTGTGAGGGACAAGGCCTGAGTTCAATTCAGCTCAGGATGCAGTTGCAGTGACCTGATACTCAGCCACTGGTGCAGGCCTGGGCCTGGCAAAGGCAGGGGCACCAAGGGATCCCCACAGAGGATGGTGGAAGCACACTCCTCCTTCCTTGGGTGTGTGAGCATGAGAGAAGAGGAGGGGATTTGGGGTTCGAAACACATGGAAGGAGAGACCCAATGTAGAAGTTTAGTAACTGTCTGTAGGGTGCCATATAAAGAATTAGGGGATCCAGTTCCAGCAGTAGCAGTTCTTAGGCACCCTCTGTGTTCTCTCTTGGCCTCTGGGGTGGTGATGTTAATTCATTTAGTTAGTAACTTTCCCCTTTAGGGGAGACCATGTCCTAAGTAACGCACTGCCAGGCTGCATTTTGTCTTTACAGACTATGTGTTTCTTGTTCTTTGTATGTGTGTGGGGGGCGGGGGGCTTGGAGTAAACACTGTCAGCTACACGCTGTCATCATCAGGAGAGCCAGGGATGGGATGTTTTGGGAGCTCAGTGGCAGAGTGCTTGCCTATTGTGTGCAAGGGACTAAATAAGCAAACAGGATCACATAGGGGTGATAAAGATAACATGCTTCCATCTTCTTCCCCCAAACCAGTTCAGATAAGACTGAGGCTGGACCTGGACACCTCATCATGTAAAGTCCTGAGCCTATCAACCTTTTCTTTGTTTAAGCTGACTAATCCAAAATTAGGAGGGTGGCCCCTAAAGCCTTTAAAGGCATACACCCTCCGCTGGAGGATTGGATTCTCATTCTGTTTCTGAATTTCCTTCTCTACCGTGCGGAGCTTTGTCTCTGTGTGAATGAATGTATGTAAGTGTGATTTTTTCATCTTTCAGTGAAAGTTGTTTGACTGTTACTCTCTGCTGGTCTGAGATTTTTTTTTTTTCCTGCCTTTTAATTCTTTAATTGGCAGAGCAAATGAACCCAACTGGACTGAAAATGTAGCCGCAACTGATGACTACTTCTGTGACAGTACGTTTTTAGATTCGTCTCTCCTTAGTATCTCCTTTGTATTTTGTTGGTGTGTCCCCCCAAGGGTTCATGTGCTTCAAACTTGGCCCCTCATGTGGCAGTATTAAGAATTGGGGGAACTTTTCAGGTGTGGTGGCCATGCCTGTAGTCCTAGTACTCGGGAGGCAGAGGCAGGCGGATCTCTGTGAGGTCAAAGCCAGCCTGGTCTACATAGTGAGTTCCAGCTGGGGCTTACAGGGAGACCCTGTCTCAAAAGGACCAAAAAAAAAGGGAGAGTTGGGGGAACTTTTCAGAGTGGTACCTACTGGAAGGTAGGTTGTTGGAGGCCAGGCATGCCCTTGAAGGGAGTTGTTATGGAAAAATTCTTTGAACAGCTAAGAGATCAAGCATTCACCCAGGGAAGAGTCGGAAAGTTCCTTTATTCTCTTCCCATACATGAGGTCCCAGAATTAGCAACAAAGGCTTCAGGACTTTCTGGGCCTCGGTTTTTATGTGATCATTTTATGGCTGACACCTGGACTCCATGTTTCTTTTCATGATGTGCCATGTTTTCTCAGGAATATTCCTTCCTGAGTCACTGGATCATCATAGCCTACAAAGTAGATACCCCAGGCATGGGTAAAGACATCTGCTGCCCTTTGATCTATAGCTAGGACAGGCTAATTGGGCTAGGAACTGGTCAAATGGTCAGTGCGGTTTACAGAAATAGGCATCACTGACAGAAGTTCAGATGTCTGTTACGTTTGATCTATACTTTTCTTGGTTGGACCAGATGCCTCATTGAACCATTTGGTGAACTTTCCATTCTCTTAGTTTTATATCTTTATTGACAGTCAGACATGGTGAGTGGAAAGCATCATAGAGCGTCAAGATATTTCAGAATAGGGGCTGGAGAGATGGCTCAGCGGTTAAGAACACTGGTTATTCTTGCAGAAGACCCAGGTTCGAATCCCAGCACCCACATGGCAGCTAACAACTGTCTGTGGCTCCAGTTCCAAGGGATCTGACAGCTTCTTCTATCCTCCGCGGGCATTGCACGACACAGTACACTTACCTACATGCAAGCAATACACACATAACACATAAAAATAATAATAATAAATAAGATATTTAAAAAGATATTACAGAGTAATAAAACATCTCAGGGTAGTGAAAACATCACAGAGCAACAAAAAGCATTCTAGGGTTACATTTCAAGGTATCTACCTTGATAGTAGTGACAATAGACCAGGGTATAAGCTAGCTGGGTGAGTATGTGCTAGGTGAGTCTGGCATCATCCTTCCAAATATTGTTCTGCTTTTGTCCACAGGAGGAGACAGCTCATCTTTACATCTCTGGTCAAACAGGTTCTGAGGAAGGACAGTGGGAATGAATTTCAAGTCTGTCTCCTATGGCACTGGCCTGTCAACCTCAGGCTGTTTTGATGTTTTGAATGTCCTCATGATAAGTGCCTATCTGATTTTGTCCAACCATGTAGTGACATCTCCAGGCCCACCAACAGATGAGTAAGTAGATAGAAGCCAGGGAACACAGAAGAATGTGGCCCGAGAGCTGGTTGGGATGGATTCCTAAATTTGTGCCTGTTCTTATGGGGTGACCACATATAGATCTGAAATCAAGGGTGGGAAGAGTGCAGTTCACATAGGTCGCCAAAGGTGTCAGGCTACTGACCCTATCACAGACGGGGAAGGACCAACAATCCAAACAGGGCACAATGGTGTGAGGAGACAGGTAGGCAGTTTAATATGGGTAAGGGTGAGACTCATGGGGAACAAAGGAAAGATGGGAGTCAGAAACCAATATCCCCCTCATGCCTGAAATCCCAGCACTTAAGAGGCTCAGGCAGGATTGTGGGTCCTAGTTTGCTTTCTATTGCTGTGATAAAACATTGATCAAAACTGGGCTGGAAAGATGGTTCAGCAGTTAAGAACATTGTCTGTTCTTGCAGAAGACCCAGGTTTGAATCCCAGCACCCACATGGTAGCTAATAACTGTAACTCCAGTTCCAGGGGATCCAACAGCCTCTTCTGTCCTCCGCAGGCATTGCATGACATGGGTGCACATACCTACGTGCAGGCAATACACGCATACACATAAAATAATAAATAATAAATTTATTTATAATAAAAATATTTTTTAAACATTAAAAAAAAAACATTGACCAAAACCAACTTGGGGAGAAAAGTTTCTTTCATCTTACATTTTACAGCCCATACAAGGGAAACGAAGGCAGAAACTCAAGGGAGGGATCTAGAGACAGGAGCTGAAGCAGAGACCACTGAGGAACACTGCTCACTGGCTTCCTTCCTCTGGCTTGCTCAGCTACCTTTCTTTTTTCTTTTTCTTTTTTAAACATTTTTATATGTATGAGTGTATTGCCTGTATGTATGTAAGTGCACCCTTTTTATGCAGTGCCTGTGGAGATCAGAAGAAGGCACTGGATTCCACTGGAACTGGAGCTACAGATGGTTGCCAGATGCAATGTGAGTGCTAGGAATCGAACCCAGATCCTCTGCAAGAGCAACCAGTGTTCTTTTAACGCTAAGTCATCTCTCCAGCCCCTCAGCTACCTTTCTTATACAACCCAGGCCCACCTGCCTAGGGATGGCACCACCCACAGTGGGCTGAGCCCTCCTACATGTGTTAGGAATCTTGCCCTACAGATATGCTCACAGGTGAGTTGAATGTAGGAAATTCCTCTATTAGAGTCCCTCTTCCCAGGTATGCCTAGGTTTGTGACAAATTGACAAAAACTATGACAGATTCAAAGTCATAGCAACTAACAACTATTTCAGGGGATCTGAAACCCTCTTCTGGCCTCTGTGGGTATGGCACGCACATAGTATACATACATACATGCAGGTAAAACACTCATAAACATAAAATAAACATACTTTTTTTTGGTCTTTTGTGAAACAGGGCCTCCCTGTAGCGCCAGCTGGCCTGGAACACACTGTTAGACCAGGCTGGCTTTGAACTCACAGAGATCCCCCTGTCTCTGCCTCCTAAGTGTTGGGACTACAGGTGTGCATTACCATGCCCAGCTTCCAAAATAAATGTAGTTTTAAGAAAAGGAAACAAACAGAAAAAACATCCAAAATAGAGACTGGAGAGATGGCTCAGTGGTTAAGAGCACTGACTGCTCCTGCAGAGGATCTGGGTTTGGTTCCCAGCACCCACATGGTGGCTAACAACCAGTAACTCCAGTTTCAGGGGTTTCAACATCATCTGACCTCTGTGGGCATTTCATGACATGGGTGCACTTACACACATGCAGACAATATACTCATACACATAAAAATAAAAGCAATACATAAAATATTCTTTAAAAAGTACCCAAAATAAGAGCCCACACCTAGATAGTTTACCCCTGAATCCTACCAAATGCTGAAAGAAGAGAAACAGCAGTTCTTCACAAACCCCCAGAAACTGGAAAAAAGAGGTGTTCTCCTCTTATTTTATGAGGTGGTTACCACCCTCACCCCTAAGGCCAGACATCTGAATCACAAGAGGAGCAAGGGCCAGGCCAGTGCCTTGAAAATACGGAGTGGAAGCCTTTAAGTAAGCAGCTCTGAGGTAGGCCTGTCTCCTTTACCCCACTGTGGCCAGCTCATTTGTTTTTCTGATTCTGATCCTAGGTTGATGGTTTTTCTCCGCTTATGTCTGCATTTAAATAGAAGCACTGACATGTTACAGGTGATGCCAGACCCAAGTGTCTTCCTGTTTCACATAGTTCTTTTTAGCTCCCTGGGAAAGGCTCCCTCTTGTATTTACCTGAAGACATGGTGTGTGCTCCTTTCATACTGACCTGTCTTCTTTTAGTTTAATTTAGCTTAGTATCTTTCTCTCTTCTAATACAATGCATTTTTCTTAGCTTAAACCTGCCATTTTTTCTAGGGAAAGGGTGAGCTAAATATTCTTCCTTTGATGTTTTCCTTTGGAGTAAAGTTCTATCTTTTACATGTGTTCTTCCAAAATTACCAATCTCTATCTCCCTGGAAAAAAGGACCTGTCTTGAGAATGTGTTTCTTTCCCTCCTTCATAGGACAGGGAACTGCCAGAGGCCAGTAGCCCATGTTTTGAGTACATGTTTCCAGCCAAGGAACCAAAGCTTAGGACACAGTTACCTAGAAGGGACTGCTCAGAGAGGGTGATCAAAGGCAGGTCAGAGGCACCGTGGAAAAGGATAGAAGATATGGAGACTGGAAGGCTGAGCTCTGGGTGGACCTGAATAGGGTTAGAGTGGAGGCAAGGCTGGATGGAGAGGCCAGGTCACTAGCACCAGTGCTGTGCAGAACATTGGGAGGCCCAGCACCAGGGTCTGTCTCTGACCTGTGAGGAAACACACACAGCTCCTGAGTGTCCCCTTTAGGCCTTGAGATACTCCCTGTGACCCTCCTCAGGTCTTGTGAAATCTGAGAAGGCTGACATACAAATCCTGCTGCAGAAGGTCCACTATTTGAGCTGTAGCTATGTGCTTATGAACTGTGTGATTTGCTTGCTTTTCATTTACGACCTTGCTCATAGGTCTTAACTCTACTGCCTCTGCCTTCTAAGAGAGCCCCAATTCTGCAAAAAACAGCACACATCTATGGCCAAAGGGTTTATGGTGGTGTGGGCAGCTGAGGCAGCTGGCTGCAAAGGGAGGACCTGGGATAGAAACCCTGAATTTGATTCTGGGTATTTGTTCCATTTAACTCAGAGAGGAAAGTTCTCCATTTTAAAGGATCTTTTCCTGTAATAACATTTTAATGTGTGTTTGGGTTTGGGATAGTAGATAACTAAAGGCCTAATGAGCCATTCAGCTAGAATAGAATTTTTAGAAGTAATAAATGAGCCATTTTTCACACCCAGAGTGTTTGAACCTCCTTGGACAGCTGGGGAACCATGCTGCCTGCCCACAGGTTCCTAGACTGACACTTGCACCCCCTGGCCACAGGAAGTGCCTAACAGTTCTGTTTATCAAGTGGCAGCATTCCAACCACTTAATAATTTTGGTTCATCTTCACTGTCAACTAGACTGAATTTAGAATTGCCTCTGATCACGTCTCTCAGGGTATTTCTAAGAGATGTTTAACCGTAGTGGGGGTTGGGGGGACCACCCTACATGTAGCAGCACCATTCCATCCCAGACTGAATAAAAAGCAAGCTGAGACCAGCATTCATTGTTCTGGTTTGTGGCTGAGAACACAGTGTGACCTAGCTGCCTCAGACCCCTGTTGCCACGCCTTCCCTGCCATGACAGACTACACCCTCAAACTGTGAGCCGAGGTGGTGTTACGGCAATGAGAAAAGTAACAAATACAGTCATCTTCATGTACTCATTTCTAGGTATCTTGTGAGAAAATAGCACAGCTACATTGTTCCCGCCCTGGCTGGACTTTTGTTCTTTGTATTGCCATAGCTGAAGAAACCCCAGTGCCTTGAAGATGCAGTCACCCCAGGCATGGAGCTACAGTCTGTCACTGAAACTGAACTCCTCGGGCTCATTGTTTCTAGCCTTGTAAACAGGGCACAGTGGTATGTCTGCAGTCTCAACTACTCAGGAGGCTGAGGTGAGAGGGTCATTTGAATCCTGAAGTTGATGCCTGGGCAACATCTTGAGACTATCTCAAAAGTAATTAAATAAAGCACCCCGTGGCAGTGCCAGGAGCTCATGGTGTCACTAGTGTTCTTAGCCCAGGGTTTGGCAACCTGTGGATTAAGATCCATTTCACGTTTGCAGCTCTTAGATACACAGGCATTATGTTAGCTGCAGGAAGGTTCCCATCCCTGTTCTGTGGCTATAAAGATTTATGAATTCCCGATCAACCCTAGTGGAAGGCTGTGACATCCACTGCTCCTCTCATACCAGCCCTGAAGACAATGTCACCCACAGAATTCAGTTTCCCATGAGTGGAGAACTATGTTCACAACCCAAGACACTTGAGTCACATCAGTTCCCCAAACAGCTTGCCAATTCCGTGAGATCTGTTGAACTGTGGTATTTTGGCGATCTGCAAGAAGTTTAACCAATGTTATTACAAAATGAGCTTTTCCCTTGTTAGGCTATCTTATTAACACTTTCATTTGTCCAGTAGTTGTCCACAGTTCTCCACCTAGAGGTACTACATTTGAAATGTTAGCTTTTATTTCTAACCTTTGCTATTCTTTTAGCATGTAACTTTTAAAAAAGATTTACTTTATTTTGAATCATGTATATAGGGGTGTGTCTATGTGTGGCCATGTTCACATGAGTGTAGGTGCTCATGAAGGCCAGAAGAGGGCATCAGATCCTCTGAAGCTTGATGGGCTCTGAGGAAGAGACTGCATCCTGGGGGCTCTGATGTCATTGAAGGATGAATCCCTTGGTGGATTCACAATACAATGCATTATGGGAGGTGAGGTCTAATTGGGGGAAGTGGTTCACCCCAGGGACACCCTGGAAAGATACCTGTTGTCCCCTGCCCCTTCCCTCACTCTCTGCTTCCAGGTGTGGTGAGGTGAGCAGCCTATGTCACAAGTTGCTGGGTGTTTGGCATCACTTCATGCCCAAAGCAATGGATTCAGTGAACCTTGGATGGAAACCTCTGACATCTTGGACCAAAGTATAGCTTTCCTCTTTTTAAATTGCTTCTCTGAGGTATTTGCCATAGCAGTGAGGAGCTAACACATTTTTTTTTTTTTGAGACAGGTTTTTCCTTTAGCCCCTGCTAGCCTGGAAATCACTATGTAGACCAGGCTGAACTTGATCTCACAGAGATTCACCTGCCTCTGCGTCTGAGTGCTGGGATTAAAGGTATGTGCCACCATGCCTGGTGAGAAGCTAACACATTTATTAAAAAGTTTAGCCTGTTTAAAGCTAAATTTGAACTATTTTGTTTGACTCTCTGCCATTCAGAGGTCTTAAAACAAGACTCCAGTAAGATGTCTCACCAGTTCCTCCTGATCATGAAGATGTGAAAACACAAATCCTTGATCATGAAAAAGAAAATGCTCGATCCATCTCTCTCCTTGAGCAAAAGCAAAAAGTGATTTTCTCCAATATTGATGTCCCTCTAGGAAGAAATTCAAGCCAGCAAGTAACTGTCGCACAGAAGCCAAAATGTTCTTTCTTAAATACAAGGATGATCCCTCCCATGACCCTGGAGCTATGGTCTCCTCCCATAAATCTGGACCTGTGTTCCCCTCCTGTGAGCTTTGCGCTGTGGTCTATTTCTGTGAACCAGAGCTGTAGTTTACTTTCATGAGCTGGAACTGTGGTCCTCTCCTGTGAGCTGTAGCTGTGGTCTCTTCTTGTGAACCTCGAGCTGTGGTCCACTCCAGTGAGCTGGAGCTGTGGTCCCCTCCCATGAACCTGGAGCTATGGTCCCATCCCTTGAACCTGGAGCTCTGGTCTCCAACCATGAGCCATGGTTCCACATTCCTCTGGGTGTAGACCAGTGGTGTAGAGAACTTCCCAATGTTGGGCAGCAGTTTCAGCCTTCTCTGAATGACTGCATTCCCCACAAGCCCCTCCCCAAAGTCCCAGTTGTGCTTGGCAGTGGCTTTGCCTTTGTGTTGGGCTTATGTTGTGGACAGGAGAGGTCTTCGTCATTTATAGATTCTAGTCTAGGGAAGATTGATTCTCAAGAATGGACTTCCCACCTCCCTTGATGGCCAGCTATGGTCTTGACTCCGCATGTGGTCCTGAGCACCCAGGCCTTGATGTTGGACCTTTCCCGTTCCCAACCACCAAGAGGTTTCCCCTCATTTTGCTCTTACTCTTCTACAGCCTTCGCCTGTGTCCTACAGATGTTAATCGCCTATTTGATCTTCTAGGGATAAAAAACAGCCTGGGATGTTAAAAATTAAAAATTAAAAAAATTGTCTTTATTTTCTTTCTCAAATGTTTGGTAGAAATCACAAGTTTAATTCTGCCTCAACTAGTAAGTTTTATATATTTTTTATAAATCTTCCTTTTAAAAAGTATTTACTTATTTATTTAATTCTGTGTTATGTATGTGTGCCCGAGTGTGTACATCACATGCATGCAGGACATCAGAAGAGGGTGTTGGATTCCCCTGGAACTGGTTACTGGTGGTTGTGAACTGCCATGTGGGTGCTGGGACTCAAACCTGGGTCCTCTGCAAGAGCAGTCAGTGTTCTTAACCGCTGAGCCATTTCTCCAACCCCTGGATTTTGAATATCGTAAAATTGTTCTTACCATCCTCTCAAAATTGACATTTTTATAGTATTTATGCAGGATTTGGAGAGATGCTCTTGTGTATTCTTGATACTGCATTTCTCCCCTCTCTCCCTCCCTCCCTTCTTCCCTCCCTCCCTCCCACTTTTCCTCCTCACTCTTACTACTGCTGTTTCTCTTGCTTTGTTCTCTTTCTGGCCACTTTTTCTCGTGTGTGTGTGTGTGTGTGTGTGTGTGTGTGTGTGTGTGTGTTGGGGGATGCACATTGAGACAGGGTCTTACTATGTGGACCAAAGTGGACTTGATCTTACAGAGAGCTCTGCCTGCCTCTGCCTCCTGAGTGCTGGGATCAAGGGCGTGCGCTACCCAGCCCAGCCTTTTGGCCACTTCTGCAGGTTCTTTGCATTTTACCAGACTTCTTCAAGCTCTGTTTCTTTGGACTCTGCTGTGTGTCAGCCTGCTCACTAATTCCCGTCACTGGCTCTGGATGCTTTCCCACCCAGACTCTGCACTTAACTTTGTTGTGCTTTTCCAGTCCCCTAAGGCCAGCTCCCTCTCTTTCTCTGCTCACCAGCTTCAGCATCCTGTGGGCTGTGTTCTCTCTTCCATGCTACAGGCAGTTATTTGCACCTCCAGCTTTCCTGGTTGTGCTCCACAAAGTGCCTGGTCCACATAACTCCACTTGAACATTTGTACGCCCCACTGCTTATGAATCTACTGTCCATATTCAATGCGAAAAGTCACAAAAAAGGAAGATGGTTTTGGACAGTGGGACTGGAAAGGACCCTCACGGTGACTGTGGTGGAGCAGGTGCCAGTGTGCAGAGGTGCCCGTTCATTGCCGAGGTGCCCACGTGTGTGTCACTCTTCACCAAGTCTTTCTTGCTTAAGCCACCTCTTCCTCTTGGTCTTTCTTTCCTCATCCCCCCTTCCTCATCTTCCCCTTAGTCCTCTTCTTCTTCCTTCTTCTCTTCCTCCTCCTCCTCCTCATCTCCTCTTCAGCCTCTACCTCCTCCTCATCCAAGTGTGCGTGTGTGTGTGTGTGTGTGTGTGTACTGCAAAGGTGGGAAGGCTCTTCCAAGCTGC
Source organism: Nannospalax galili (assembly GCF_000622305.1). Lineage (NCBI taxonomy): Eukaryota > Metazoa > Chordata > Mammalia > Rodentia > Spalacidae > Nannospalax > Nannospalax galili. Next base: position 331,620 of record NW_008357518.1, on the reverse strand, counting down.
TTCCTGAGGTCTTGTGAGGATTTAGGGATCTCTTAGTTCCAAAGACATCCCATCCTTTTTTTGCTGGCTCATTGCATCCCGTGCTGCATGAGCTTTGTTCTGCACCGTCCAGAGAATGACCTACAGTAGTCACACTCTTGGGTTTAAAGGAGTGAGTTTATTGAGTAGAGAACAGGCAAAAGGCAATTGCATATCTAGTGGAAGATAGCGGCAGCAGGTAGACAGCAAAACATCATCAAATCAGACACAACATCTGGCAGAGATGGGCTGCGGATGGGCCGGGAAAGCTGAAGCAGTCAGCTGTAGTTCACAGTAGCTTTCTCTCTGATGAACTGCTTGTGGCTGGACTTCCCTCTTTCTTTCCTCACAGCAGGCATTTTTATATCATGGGCTCAACAATAGCAGTCTCTGTTGGAAGTAGTTTACCTTCTGGCTGTTCTCAGGGACACGGTGTTTTCACTCTTGGGCTGTTTTTCTGTTATTCCCTCTTGTCTCGGAGTTGGAGGGGCTACCTCATCCCCAGACAAGGGGCCTCAGAGGACACTTGACATTACCATTTTTGGGTCTGAAATATGGAGCCAAGCCCACTTCCAGCTTCTCTGTGAGCTCAAACAGCACATGACAGTTCACCAATGTAATGTTCATTAGTGTTGTTATGAGTATGTAATAAAAAATATTGTTGATAAGAAAGAAAATTTGACCTTTAAGACTTGACAGCAGAAACTGGATGAGATGGGACTGATAAGCCAATTTCATAAAAAGGAAGCATTAACTGTTGGTAAAACACAATTAAAAGCTATCCACCAACCCGGAAGACTTCACCACAAAAGCAGGAGAGAAAGAAAGCAGTGTTTTTAACTGCGTAAACATGAAGCCAAGTGTGTCCATTGCAGGCTTTCCACCAGGATGCAGCAAGGCCCGAAGGGAATCTTGCCTTTGTTTTTGTCGCCAAGTAGGTATGGCCAGATACTCATGTTTTTGGAACAAGTGACAAGTGGTCCTGGAGGAAGAGGATATTGCAGCGCTGTCATCACTCTCAGGCCCTCCCACACTCCCTAAAAATGGATGGTCGGGGTGAGAGGGGGTGGGAGATACATCTCTATTTGCTTTTGGACAGAGGACAGAGAAGTCTCCTAGGATCGTTTTGACCCTTCTTAAGGCTCAGGCTGTGGTCAGAAGATAAGCACACACCCTAGTGTGTGTGGAGACGTCAGCATCTTCTCCCTTGTGATGCCATTGAAAAGACAGCTACTCCTCTGTACTTGAGAAAGATGTTCCTGACTTGGAACTCTGCTAGGTGACATATCTGTTTTTTATTTTTGTTTTTGAGACAGGGTGTCATTATGTACCTCTGGCTAGCCAGGAATTCGCTGTGTAGCATAAGGTGGCCTGGACCTCACAGAGATCCACCTGCCTCTGCTGGGATCAAAGGCTTGTGCCACCATGCCCAGCTTATCTAGGATTTTTCAAAAAGATACTGTGCTGCTGGGGCTGGAGAGATGGCTCAGCGGGTAAGAGCACTGGCTGTTCTTCCAGAAGGCTAAGATTTAAATCCCAGCACCCACATGGTGGCTAACAACTATCTGTAACTCCAGTTCCAAGAGATCCAATGCCCTCTTCTGTACTCCATGGGTATTGTACCACATGGGTGCACTTACATACATACAGGCATAGCACTCATAAACGTAAAAAAATAATAAAAATAAAATTTTAAAAAGGTACTGTTCTGGATAGCTTTAGTGTCAACTTGACACACCTGGGTTGAGGGAGCCTCAACTGGGGACTTGCCTCCATTGGACTGGCCTGTGGCCGTGTCTGTGGGGCATTTTCTTGATTTTTGAGTGAGTGAAGTGGGAGGGCCCAGCCAGCTGTGGGTGGTGCCACCCCAGGGCAGGTGGTCCTGTGTGCACCTTCCTCCAGATTCCTTCCCTGAATTCCAACCGTGGGCTCCCTCAACGATGAACTGTGACCCGGGAGATGTAAGCCAAATAAGCCCTTTCCTCCCCAAGTTGGTGTTGGTCAGAGTGTTTGTCACAGGAATGGAGAACAAACTAGAACAGATACACATATCAGTGAGACAGAGACTATATAATGACAAACTTTCTGGAAAAAATGCTCCAAGAAAAAGGAGCAGAAGATCTCTTCATTTTTGTACCAGAACAGTTAATTAAAATTATTTTTCAGTTTACCCTCACACAGCAAAGATTTTATCAAAGAGAAAGCTAGTTTCTTTGCTACAAGAAATTTCCCTGAATGTGGGAATATTTATTTGTACAATCTTATGGAGAGCAACTTGACAAAGCCTATTGGTGTTGAAATTAATGTATCACTTCTCTCATTAGAAATTTATCTTGCAGGTTTATTCAAATAGGTGGCAAAGATCTATGAACACAAGAAGTTCACTGAAGAGGCTGGAACAGTGGTTCAGCAATTAGGAGCACTGGCTGCTCTCAAAGAGGACCCAGGTTCAGTTCCCAGCACCCACATGGCGGCCGCTAACAACAGTTTATAACTCCAGTTCCAGGGGCTCCAATGCCTTCTTCTGGCTTTCACAGACACTGCATGCACAAGTGCACTTACACACATACACACAAACACTCATACACATAAAATAAAAATAAATACAAAATTTTCAAGAGAAGTTCACTGGAAATATCTTAAAATGGCTTTTAGCAAATGTTGTGGCAAATACCTTCGGAAGTAAAGGCAGGACACCTGGAGTTTAGGGTCATCTTCACCTATGTAGGTAGTTTATGGCCAGCCTGGGCTATATGAAACCCTGTTTCAAGTCTTTTTTTTTTTTAATGTGACAGGAAAATGTAACGTATACACAGAAAATAACAGTGAGTTTGCAGTGACCATGTCCCAACTTCAACGGTTCCAACAGAGAGAGAAAAAGAACATTCAGGACAGCCTCAAACTCACAATGATCTTCCTGAGTGCTGGGATTATCAGCGTGAGGCACTGTGTCTGACTGCCTTATATTTTGGAACAAACCACAAACACCCTATCTTTCATCCACACACATTTTAGCGTCTATTTCTATAAAAGTGAGAACTCTCCAAATCTCAATCATCTATTCTTTAGTGTCATTAAACAGCAGATCAGTTTGGACAGTCAATTGTATCCTAAATACTAAAGTACTCATTTAAGAGTTTGTTGGATTTTTTAAATATCGATTTTATGTGTGTGTTTTGCATGTGTGGTGCATGTATGTCGACCACATAAGTGCCTGGTGCCCAAGAAGACCAGAAGAGGACATCAGAGTCCCTGGAACTGGAGTTACAGATAGTTGTCAGCCACCAGTGGGTTCTGGGAGAAACCCAGGTCCTCTGCAAGAGCAGCCAGTGCTGTTAACCACTGAGCCGTCTCTCCAGCCCTTGCTTGTTTTGTTTTGTTTTGTTTTAATATCAGAATCCTCATCCACTGCAAGCATTTTAAAAGATTTCTTTTAAATTTTGTGTATATGTGCGTATTTGTGTGTGTGTGTATATGTGCTCATGTGAGTATGGGTGCCTTCAGATTCAAAACAGGGGCTTCGGGTCCCCTGGAGCTGGAGTTACAGGTGATTGTGAGCTGCCTGACATGGGTACTGGGAAGCAAACTCAAGTGCTCAGCAAGAGCAGCAGGTGGTCTCAACCCCTGAGTCATCTCTCCACTCCCACGGGCAATTTGTTTTGCTCTTATGATTCAATCTAAGTTTTGAGGTTTTCATTGTTTCTTTTTTTCAGAAGCTGAGTGTTCGCCCTGTAGAGTCTCCCATAGCCTGGATTCTTCTGGTGTGTCATTGCTTCCCATTTAGTAAGATTTAGAAAAAATATTTTATTAGTTTTTTTTATGTATATGAGTGTACTGTCTGCATGTATATAAGTGTACCCATGTCATGCAATGACCTCAGGGTCAGAAGAGGGCATTGGATCCCCTGGACTGGAGTCATGGATGGTTGTTAGCTGCCAGTGGGTACTGGGAACTGAACCCAGGTCCTCTGCAAGAGCAGCCAGTGCCCTTAACCACTGAGCCATCTCTTCAGCCCCACATTTAGTAAGTTCGAGTCCTCTGAGTTCTGTAAGCTAGTAGGTGGAGTTGGAGGTCTGTCAAATGCAGCTTTTATTATTATAATGGATGTGTGACAGCACTGTGTTCTTTCAGTACAAAACTATGTCAAATCCCAGTGAATATGAAACACCCAGGATACCATCCATCAGTAGGAAATTAGCTCCCATCGTGGTGACGGTATCTGCATACTTGGGTGTTAGGCAGCCTAGCCATGTTCTTGCAAGCATATTTTTTTAAAACAGGGTCTCATGCAGCCCAGGCTGACCTTGAATTTTATAGCTAAAGATGGCCTTGAATTTCTGATCCTGCTGTCTATACCTCCAGAGTGCTGGGGACTCAGCCCAGAGCCTCATGCATGCTAGGCAAGCATTCTACCAACTGAGCCACATCCTCAGCCCTTCTTACAAATATTTCAAAGATGCATTTTAAAATCTAAAACAGAGGTAAAGAGTCACTGTGATGGCCCATACCTTCCAGCCCTTAGGAGGCAGAAGTAAGTAGATCTCTGTGAGCTCTAGGCCAGCCTGGGTCACATAGTGACTTCCAGGCAGTCTGGGACTAGGGAGACCCTGTCAAAAACAAAAACAAGGAAACCAACAAAAACAGAACTAAAGAGTATGCATAGAAAACATAATTTGTTTTCCTTTGTATTTTTATTCTTAAAAAGTATTTATCAGGGCTGGAGAGATGGCTCAGCAGTTTGGAGCACTGTGCACACCTTTAATCCCAGCACTCGGGAGGCAGAGGCAGGCAGATCTCTGTGAGTTCAAGGCTAGCTTGGTCTACATAGTGATTTCCAGGTCATCTGGGGCTTCAGGGAGACCCTGTCTCACCCCCCCAAAAAGAATAAAATATTTCTAAAAAGGATTTAGCTTTAGGAAAGTACTTAGTATGCTGTTGTGGTTTAAGAGAGCAGAGCTCTGTCCTATCACCATTTGGGACCATGAAACCCTTAGTTAGGACCCCAGCAGGTCACATTGGCTCTCTAGATTGGATTGAGGGTCCAGGACACACTGCTTTTCCACTTCCTAGTGGTCATGCCAGCAATGGTGACCCTCTGCCTATGAACTCACCACTCTAGTCTCTGCCTGTGTGGCCAGGTGGTGTATGCCTGATCCTCACATCATCCCCCCGTGTGGTGACAGGAATATTCTAGATCTTGACCTCAGATATATACATGGAAAAAAACCGTGATGCTATACACTCTAGATTAGTGTGTATTATAGACTGCGCTGTGTGCATGTTAGCCCTCCATTAAAGAGACTTGAGCTGGGTGTGGTGATGTATGCCTGTTATCCCAGCACTCAGAAAACTGAGGCAGCAGGATTGCTGTGAATCTGGGTCTACATAGCAAGTTCCAGGCCAGCCTGGGCTACATAGCAAGACCCTGTCTCAAAAAACCAAGGGTGGTGAGAGGGAGAGTGGCTTTGTTCCCTTTTCATCCCCCTGCAGTGTGGACAAGGCTCTCTGTCAGCCTGGGCATCATGACTTTATCCACAGTAGGAAAATCCAGGATCAGAACAGAAGGGACCATGCTGTCCACACAACACAGTCCAAGGATGGGCAGGTTGGACACATATTCAGGGCTTCTTCCTGGGGCGTGGAAACCTTATCCAAGGCCCAGGAAACTGGAGGATCATACATGGAGGCAGAGATACCAACTTTTCTGCTTTTCAGTATGTCAACAGAAGGAACAAATTAAGAAAAAGGTGTTGACTTCAAGTTTATAAGGCACCACTCTGGCTCTGCCAGTAAAAGAAAACCCAGTGCTGAGCCAGACTTGGAAAAACATGACTTGGTCTCTGAGTGAAAACAGATGCGGTTTCCTGTGACAGAAACGAGCTATGGATCTCCCTACATGCACCAGCAGCTCACGTGCTGCCTTATCTAGGGTGGGTTCCCAAGCCTTTGTTATCTTCTCTGTTCTGTGTCTGGTGGGAAGCAGGGAGACTGGTTCATTTTCTCCACCGCAGTATCTCATGGATGCTCCTCCCATCTCACTGGAGTTTCAGGACCAGGCCTTCCAGGACGGCGCTCTGTGGGGCATCCAGAGCCACTTCGGAGCCTGAGTGCACGAAGGATTTGTTTTCTCACTGGCTGCGGTCTGCGCAGCCAGATCATGGGTTCTCTGCCTCCTCGGCATCCACAGGTGCCATTTTCCAGACACGTTCCGGCCAGTCCAACGCTGTCCCTGACCTGGTAACCTGACCATGGCCAGCCCAGGGCTCAGTGATGACTGAGCAGTACCTCTACTGGTCCATGACCCCCCAGCTCCTCTGGAACAGCAGCCCTGCACTCCCTCTTTCCTCTCACCCCTCACCCATCCATGCAGGCAGTTGCCCCTCCTGAGGGGTTTCCATGGCAGGGTTATATTTCCTTGACATCTTAATAAGCCACCCCATGATATAACACAGGACAAATACTGGCACTCTTCTGCAACCAAGGCTGATTTATGGGGGATTAGACCCAAAGGCAGCTTGAGCTTTTTCATGTGCTCTGAGCACATACCGTTCCCAGAACATGGCTCCCACACTTCAGCAGAGGTGACGAGGGTTTCATGAGTTACCCCAGCTTCTTCAACAGCTGGAAGACAACCAGGAAAGAGAACCCTTCGAAAGAAAGGCTGCTGCTGTGATTGCTGCTAGATGAGGAACAGCTGACCCTCCTAAAACAAAGACCTCTAGATAGGCTGACTAGATTCACCAGAAGGGCAAGTAGTGGGGAATGGCTGGGGCTGCCGACAACACAGCAGACAGTAGCAGGGATATCAGAGTATAAGGGCTCTAGTGGGGGGAGGGAGGCTATGGGAGGGTGCCATCTGGGAAGTGGGTGTATAGTCGAATAAGATGGTTTGGGATGTTTTGTGTGGTATACACACACACACACACACACACACACAAACCAACAAATTTTTGAAAATGTATTATATTTGAGGAGGAAGCATGGAGATTTACATCATGTTAATTAGCAGAGGTGATAAACATTACCATTGAAATCTACCCAATGAATTCATAGACATACACAGGTGCCAAGGATCCAAGTGTAACCGATCATGACTAGTAGTAATCAGATACATACAGATTAGAGATGCGTGCACCAACATCTCAGTGTTAGTCGCAAAAACAATGAATCCTTCTGCAAGGAACAATATATTCTAAAGTGAAATGGAAATCTTTTTTAAAAGTTAAAAATCTCATTCAATTTTATGTCTTACAGGGCTTATACTGAGTTCAATATTGTATAACTGTATTAACTCAACTGTGAGTTGCTCTGGAGTGTGTTACTGAATATGTTAACGCTGTAGTGAAATACTTCTTCTAATGTGTAGTTATTAAAAAATTTTAAAAATGATTAAAAAATTCTTCAAAGCATAAAAATTTGCTCCTTAATAATTAGTAGATGTGAAAAACATTACCATTGAAATCTACCTGACGACTTTATATCCATATTCAGTTGCCAAGAATCCGAGTGTAACCGACTGTGAGTAGTAATAATCAGATACATAGAGATTAGAGATGCATGTGCAAACACAGGTCCTCTGAAAGAGCAGTCAGTGCTCTTAACTGCTGAGCCATCTCTCCATCCCCCAAAATCTTTTTTAAAGGTTTTTTAAAGGTTAAAACCTCATTTAATTTTATGTCTTGTAAGGTTTATACTGAGTACCTAAAAATTTACAGCCAATTTTGAAAGAGATGCATCTTAGCTCTGGAAATTGTTATTGAATATGTCAATGTTGTTGTAATGAAATGCTTCTTCTAAGTATGTGGTTATTAAATAATTTTAAAAAATGTAGATTTATGAGGTCACAATTCAGCATTGTGAATGCACAACATACTATTGTCATGGCACAATGAAGCATAATGAGACCATAATTTAAGATTGCAATGACAATGCAACATTTTGATGTCACAATGGAACATTGTGATGAAGCAATGCAGCATTGTGATATTTCAGTGTAGACTGTGATAGAAAATGGAGCATTATGATGACAAAATGTAGCACTGTTATGTCACTGTAGAGCCTTGTGATGTCACAATACAGCTTATGATAAAATATAGCATTGTGATGCCACAGTGTAGCTTGTGATGGCAAAATGAAACATTGGGACACTTCAGCATTGTGACATCACAATACAGCACTGTGATGGCACAACAGAGCACTGTGGTGACAAAAGTCACTATTGTGATGGCACAGAGGAGTACTGTGATGAAATAAAAGCATTGTGCTATCAAAAAATAAATAAGAAAGGCTGCTGAAAGCCCTGCACTTTCCCTTGCCTGGCCCCTGGCAGTGTGATGCTGCACCCAGTGGGTCCTCTGTGGAGCTTTGAATTCACAGCTACCAAGACAGTCACATTTCCACAGGATTGGTGCTGTGGTAGAACTCTTCTATGCCTGCTCTGTGCCACATGGGGCTGAAACAGTGAGAGCTTAAAACGTGGTTCATGTCAATACACACTTGAAGCTGACTTTCGTTCATTTTCAGTGATAGTATGCTGGATAGCTTTAGTGTCAACTTGACATGCCTGGGTTGAGGGAACCTCAATTGGGAAATTGGCTCCATTGGACTGGCCTGTGGCCATGTCTGTGGGACATCTTCTTGACTGAGTGATGTGGGAGGGTCCAGCCCACTGTGGGTGGTGCCACCCCTGGGCAGGTATGCCTATGTTGTATAAGAAAGCAGGCTGAGCAGGGGCCAGGAGAGCAAGACACACACACACACACACACACACACACACACACACACACGCACACGCACACGCACACGCACACGCACACGCACACGGCCTCTAGGTTCCTGCCCTGAATTCCTACCTTGGGCTCTCTCAGTGATGAACTGTGACCTGGGAGATGTAAGCTGAATAAACCCTTTCCTCCCCAAGTTGGTATTGGTCCGAGTGTTTTGTCACAGCAATGAAGAAAGGAACTAGAACAGATAGTTACAGTTAAACAGCCAGAGGAGGGGCTGGAGCGACAACTCAGGGGTTAAGAGCGAATATTACAGCCAGGTGTGGTGGCACACACCTTTAATCCCTACTCTCAAAAGACCCCCCCCCAAAAAAAAGAAAAAAAAGTAGATATTTCTTTTGCAGATGACCCAAGTTTGGTTCCCAGCACCCATGTTGGGACTCACAACCATCTGTAACTCCAGCTCTGGGGGTAGCAGATGCCTCCAGCCTGCAGGCACCTGTACTTACATGCAGAAACACACACACACACACACACACACACACACACACACACACACATAATTAAGACTAATTTTTAAAAAGTTAGCTAGATAGAACAGCTTCAGAGACTGAGGGAAGCAGACTGACCTTTTCACCTAAGATAAATGAACTTTACTGGCATAGAATATTTATGGTGACCCTGGGACCCTTACTGAGTCTGAATTTCAGAGGGTTGATGGTGATACCTCAGTGGCTCTCCCTACACATGTCTGGTTTTACTGGACTTAGGGTTTATCTGGTTTTAAGAAAAACTAATCCTTGAAAAGTAAAATGTTGACATAAAAAGAAATCCTGCCCAATGCGATTTTGCAGGTTCTAAAAACTTAGGAGGTGTGCCTTGCTGCCGGAAATAAGAGCAGCTAGTGGTACCACGTTTCTGGCCCCTTCTTGTCTCTCTTTTTCTACTATAAGGTAAGTAGCCTCTACCACATGTCCCTACTGTTCACCAGAGGCACAGAAGAACAGGGCCGTAGTGTGCTGTGATGGGTGGTGCCTTCAAAACTGTGAGCCAAAATCAATCTTTTCGTCTATTATGCTTTTTTTTTTTTTTAAAGAGAATCCTGGGGTCATTGAGATGGTCCAGCGGTTAAGCGCACTGAGTGCTCTTGCAAGAGGACCCAGGTTTAGTTCTCTGCACCAACAAGATCCAGCGCCCTCTTCTGGCCTCCTCAGGCATTGCATACATATGATGCACTTAACACATTCAGGCAAACACTCATACACATAAAATAAAAATAAATAAAATAATTCAAAATGATCTAAACACTTGAAATAAAGACACACTTTTACTTTGTTTAGTATCCTAAGCCACAGCACATCATGAAAACTCACTAAACGTATGATGAATTTTCGGAAACCTCTTGTTTGCTAATAAGTCAGTAGCAATTTTAGTCCAATACCATTGAGAAAACACATCCGGCTGTGGCTTAAATCTTTAAAATACAAAGAAAATGGCAGGAGGCAAGTGAAAGGGCATTGCTTTGTCATAAAACACTGCTGCAGCGCATGTGGTAAACTCTGCTGACAATGGAAAGCTGTGGTTTAGAGTTCACAGCCCTGTGTGGGAGAGTGCTACACAGTTGGATCAAAGGATGGAGGTTCCTTTTTAACTTTCTTACTTCAAACTAATTTTAGATTTACAGAAAAGTAGGATAACCAGTACAGAGCCCTAATATTAACAAACCTTAGGATCAGAAGTTCCACAGCACAGTCCTCCCCACTGATCTTCAGACTGAAATCTTCCAATAACTTTTTACTATCTGGACCCATTTTTAAATTAAGAAGTACTTTTGTGTTTTTGATTTTGTGGGAGGGTTTGTTTGTTTTTCATAGATGGGGGTCTCACAATGTAACTCTGGCTGGCCTAGAACTCACTCTGTAGACCAGGATGGCCTTGAACTCACAGAGATCTGGCTGCCTCTGCATCCTGAGTGCTGGGACTAAAGGTGTGCAACACCACACCTGACTGAGCAGTACTTTAAGTATGACAGTTTTACTTGTGTGTGGCCTTCAGTGTGATACCTCCTTAGGCTTCTCCACTGGGGACAGTGCCCAGTCATCTTGTTCTTTGTGACCTTGACATACTTGGGAAGAGTCCTGAGCTGCTGATTTAGTATGTCTCTTGCTTGGGGACTGCATGGCTTTGTCTTTCATGGGGGAAGGAGACTCCACTGTCCCGGCAGGAATCCCATTGATGGGTGACCATTCTTCCCAGCTCCTCATGTCAGAAGTACATGGGTTGATGTGTCTCAGATCTGGTCTTAACCTTGACCTGCCTGGTAAGATGCTTCCTCCTATAAAGTTCCTCTGTTTCCTGCTATAGTTCTGAGCACCTCACAGGGAGACTCTGAGCCTATAAGTATCTTATTTCTCATTGGGGCATATATGATGTAGCTACTGTGTCATAGCTAACAGTGCCATATTTTGTTTTAAATTTGTTATTCTTTGATGATGATGATGATGATGATGACAATGATGACTGTGTTCAGGCTGGCCTGGAATACCAAGTTCTGTCTGTACCACCTGAGTGATAAGATCATGGGTGTGTACCACCATGCTGACCAAAACTAATTTTCATTTTGTCTTTTTTCTTTTTTCCCGGAGCTGAGAACCAAACCCAGGACCTTGCACTTACCAGGTAAGCACTCTATCACTGAGCTAAATTCCCAGCCCCTCAAAACTAGTTTTTAAAAAAGATCTATCTTTCCCCCTGTGTATCTGAAGATATACCACAAATGTATGTTTTTAATGGTAAGTAGCTTACTTTTTAAAGTAAAGCTATCTGAGGGGCAGGAGATATGGCTCAGGAATTAAGAGCTCTTCTGGAACTTCTAGAAGACCCAGGTTCAGTTCCCAGCACCTACATGGCAGCTAACAATCATCTGTAACTCTAGTTCCAAGGGATCTGATGCTCCCTTCTGGCCTCCAGGGGTATGGCAGACATGTGGTGTATATGTAAGTAAAACACCATACACATAAAATAAAAATAAATAAACCCCTATATCTGATAGGAAAACTGGAACCATTTCATATATTAAAGTGGAAAAGGAAAGGACTTGAACCAAGGTTCTCAGTGACTGCAGCACCTGGGACCACAGTTTCCCTCAAGACAATGGAGCTGCAGCCAGAGCCTGCTGGGTGCTACAGTGACGCACTGCCAGGTGGCTATGGTGATCTGCAGATGAAAAGAGCAGACATTTAAATCTGGAAAGGTGTTTATAATATTTCCGAATAGCCATGGCATGAAAACCTTTTGTCCTCCACAAAATTATTTTTCTTAAATTGTAGCAAGGCACTTGAAAGAGACTTGCAGTTCAAAATGAATTAGACAGTTTTCTTTTTAAAAGGGAAAGTAGAGTTGTTCAAGATTTCTGACTTACCATTTGGAAGACAAATGGCTGTCAGATACATGCTTCTTGGCAGACACTAAAAAAATAACAAATCCCTGTGAATTTGTACTTTCAAGATAAAGGTAATTTGTTATTTTAAAGGAATGAAGAAATCAACAACTTTTGGAAAGAAATTTGACAGAACCTTTTGAAAACAGATGGGCTAAAATTTTTATTGTGGCCAAAAATAATGTAAGTTATTAACAAAATGCTCTTGGCTGTATGTTTAAAAATAGACATCAAGGGCTAGAGAGACGGTTTGGTGGGGAAAGGCCTGCCTGCTGACAAGTCTGAGGAACAGAGACCCTGCAAAGCAGGCCAGGTTGTGTTCTTTGGGAGAAGAAAAAGTCAAAGGAGAGAATAAAGTGAGGGGTAAAAAGCAACACAGAGCAGGAGCATTTCAGGCCCAAACCGGCCTTGTAGCAGGACACTGGGTATTAAACAACAACAGGATAGATCTAGAAGGAAGAAGCTGTGTGGGACTGTAGGATAGGAAAACCGACTGGCCTGGCTGTTGACTTTCCTCTGGCCTCTCTCACATTCTTTCCCTGGATCCTGGAATGCTGTCTCACCTTTTTATTTTTTGGATTGCTTGTGTTTGTTGTTGTTGTTGTTTTTAAGATAGAGTCTCATGTAGTCCAGGCTAGCGTCAAACTCACAGTGTAGCTGAGGATGACCTAAACTCCTGCCTTTCTAACTCTTGAGTGCCTGGTGCTGGGGATTGAACCTAGGGCTTTGTGCATGTTAGAAAACATTCTATCAATGGAACGATATCTCTAGCCCCATAGATAACTTTTTAAAAATATTTTTATTTTATGTGCATGAGTGTTTTGCCTGCATGTGTGTAAGTGCACCTGTGTCATGCAATACCCGTAGAGGTCAGAAGAAGGCATCAGGTCCCCTGGAACTGAAGTGATAGATAGTTTTTAGGCACCATGTGGGTTCTGGAAACCAAACCTGGATCTTCTGCAAGAGCAGTCAGTGTTAGGAAAGTTTGCACATGCGTTTTTCAGAGCTGCTTAGACTTGTGCTGATGGTGAGAAACCAACTACATCTCACTTAATTCTCACAGTGATGAGAACCAGGCAGTATTTGAGTAGCAATAGTTAGGTCTAGTTTTCAGTTTGGGAAACCTGAGACTGTGAGAGGCTATGAAATAATGTGTTGGTTTGAAAGTAGAAAGGATTTGCCAGCACAGAAAATCAAATCTTATGATTCTTCCCACCACATCACTATGACTCAGAGGAAACTGTTCTCAGGGCTTTGTAGGATGTGCTAAAATGGGCTTTCCCCAATGTGGAGCCCCTTCCTAGTCCTTCCAGGAACATTAGTTAATGGCTCCATGTGCTCCACGTCCACTGAATGAAGACTGCAGGGGGATTTTGTGAGCAGAACTGGTGGAAAGCCCCCCACGTGAGCAGTGTACAAAACAGGCCTGCTGTCGGCCTTCTGTGGCTCATTCCTTACAGAGGGTCACGCTATTATTTTTAGGGCTCATGGGCTGGGGTTGGAATTCAATAGAGTGCTTGCCTTGAGTTCTAGCCCCAGCACATAAACCAGGTGTGGTGGAGCACACCTGTAATCCCAGCACGCAGGAGGATCCCAAATTGAAGGTAATCCTGGGCTACATATTGAATTTGTAGCCAGCCTGAGCAACATGAAACTGTCTCAAAAAAAGAAGAAAAGAAAAGGGATCTTGGGGTGTATGGTTCCAGAGTGAAGGTGAAGCCGATCAAGACCTGGGGCGGGGGCTGCCCCATGTGAACTAGACAGGAGTTACAGCAGGATCCGAGGGGACCCCAAGCAGGTGTACAGTGGACTGGCTGTGTACATGTGGCTTGGTGGAATAGGCTGTGATCCAGCACTCTCACACAGACAGCCAAGAGCTTTTGGCTCCATCCACAAATCTATGCACTGCCCTGTGACCAGTCCCCCTTCTCCCCACTGTGCCCCTAAAGTCTCTCCTGACACTGCAGACTCCTTGGGAGAGGATGATGGGGCTGGGAGGGTGGGTTTTGTGTGGGTCAGGATGTGTGAGTGGTTCCTACCTCTTCTGACAGTTTTGTTGCTGACAGACCTTCATGTAAGCATTTGAGGATGCTGAAATAAAACCATTCACTTTGGGGCTGGAGAGATGACTCAGTGGTTAAGAGCGCTTGCTTTGAAATGATGAGGACTTGAGTTCCTATCCCAGCACCTACTTAACAAGCCATGGTCTCATGCACGCCTGTAACCACAGGGCTGTGGCAGCTAGAGGCAGGAGAATTGCTGGGGCTGGCTGGCTGTCAGTCGAGCCAATAAATGCAAGCCCCAGGTTTAGAGAGAGACCCTGTCTCAAAGGAATAAGGTGGAGAGTGATGGACGAGGGCACCTGGTGTCTGCCTCCACACATGAATCCTCATATGCACCACACGCATTCCACACTTACACAAGAATTAAGCTGTTTCTTAAAAAAAAAACAAAAAAACTAGGTAGAGTCACTCACTTGGGGGATTTCCAGCATGGTCTGCATTAGACCATGATCAAAGGAAATTGTGCCAAAGACAAGCCACATATGAATTTCACCACATAGAAAATTACTTTCAGGCAGAAGTAACCATGTTCTTTCCAAGACATGACTGTGCCATGTCATCCGAGCTTTGGGGACTTTGTTAGAGACCTGGAGAGTGGTGGTACCTGGCAGATTGGGTTTGGCTTAGACAGAGACAAAAGACAGTGTGTCTTAAATAAATAAAGTACTGGTGCTGTACAGGAAAGAACCTGTCTTTCCAGTTTGAAGTCACCCAAAAGTATGGTCAGGTTATGGGATTTTCTAGAGCTTTCCAAGGAAGGAAGTTGAGGATGTGAGGAGCTTTTCAGCGGCTCTGTGTCTCATCATCTCAAGCCTTGCTCTGAAGGATTCAGGTTTGCCACAGACACCTCAGTGAAGAGGCTAATGGGGTTTGTGGATAGGAGCACACCCCCAGGCTGCTGGTCTCATTCCTTTACCACACTCAAGTGCACAAAATCTGAGCAAACGGGAACATGCAGGGCAGGGGAGACACTGAAGGGATGTGCTCTGGCCAGGCAGGTCAGGCTACCTGACATGGCTTAAGTAGAGTATCTGAGGCCGGGCATGGTGGCCTTTAATTCCAGCACTTGGGAAGCAGAGGCAGGCGGATCTTTGTGAGTTCAAGGTCAGGCTGGGCTACAGCAAAGTCCAGGCCAGCTAGGACTACAGGGAAACCCTGTCTCAAAAAGACCAAAATAAAGTGGAATATCTGGATGTGCAGTTGACAAGGATTTGTGCTGAGTAATATTCACTGTCAGCTGGGCTGGACTGGATTGAGGATAACATAAAAAACGTATTTCTGGTTGTGTGTGAGGGTATTTCCAAAGATTTAACTGAGGGAAGACCTACCCTGAATGCAGGCAGTATTATCCCATGGGCTGGGATCCCAGACTGGTAAACAGGGAAACAAGGAGAAAGCGAGCAGAGCACCAGCTTTATCTCACTCTGCTTCCTGTCAGCAGACAGTGTGACCAGCTGCCTCACACCCCAGCTGCCATGCCTTTGCCACCAAGATGAACTGTATCTCCTCAAACCGTAAGCCAAAATAAACCCTTTCTTCTTTTTTTAAATTAAAAAAAATTTAATAACCACATGATTAGAAGAAGCATTTCATTACAGCTATAACGTTCAGTAACACATTCCAGAGCAAGGATACATCTTTTTCAAAGGTGGCTGTAAAATTTTAGGCTCACAGTTGAATTAATACAGTCATACAATATTGAACTCAGAATAAACACTGTAAGACATAAAATTGAATGAGTTTTTACCCTTTAAAGAAGATCTCCATTTCATTTTAAGATCTGCTGTTTCCTACATTTTTTTTGTCTTTTTTGAGACAGGGTCTCCCTGTAGCCCCAGCTGTCCTGGAACTCACTGTGTAGACCAGGCTGGCCTCGAACTCACAAAGATCCACCTGCCACCACCTCCCAAGTGCTGATTAAAGGCGTGTGCCACCACACCCGGTTTGTTTCCTACATTTTTAATGCTACTAACATTTACATGTTTGCACACATGTCTTTAATCTCTATGTATTTGATTATTACTAGTCACAGTTGGTTACACTTGGATCCTAAGTACCTGAGAATGGATATAAAGTCATCAGGTAGATTTCACTGGTAATGTTTATCACCCCTACTATTTTTTTTTTAAATCTTTTTGAGATAGGGTCTCCCTGTAGTCCCAGCTGGCCTGGAATTCACTATGTAGACCAGGCTGGCCTTGAACTTACAGAGATCCA
>NW_008357518.1:306208-314055 GCF_000622305.1 Nannospalax galili | reverse complement strand
TATTCCTTTAGATAAGATTGGGGTCTGCTGTTCATTTTCCCAGTTCTATGCTGGGTTATTGTCTGGGAGTCCCTTGGGTGACCCTGGCCAACAACTCAAAAGAAGATATCTCTATCAGGCATTGTTGCTTGTTATGTAGCCTTTAGCTATACATATGGACTCTTAAAAAATTATATTGGCCCCTTTAATCTTTGGTTATACTTTCCTTTTGGGTGTTTAAGGCCATAGAGTTGGCCCAGATAAACCAATTTATTTTTACTCTTAAGGTCGTTTGAGGATCTGTTCCTCAGGGGTCACATGGGCTTGGGAGGAGCCCCTGGCTCCTTTCTTTTACCAATTCCACCTATGTAAAAATAAGTCAAAGATCCTGCTCGACCATGGCTGGTTTCGCTTGGAAGCATGGAGGACATGATTCCTCTGTGTTGACCCTCTTCTTTGTAGACTGGACACTGGTTCAAGTCCATCTCATGGGGTCTCCTTGGCTTCCTTCTTTAAGGTGCTTTTTGTCAGGTATTTGGTCACAGTAATGAAAACAGTAGCAAACACTCCCGCTAATGAAAGAAGCCCTGGCGCCCCCGAGAGGGCAGAGGGCATCTACCTGGGGGACTGGGACAGAAACTGTAGCCACAGTGGTGGAAGCAAATGGCTGGAAAACTCTGTAGGGAAAGGAAGCTTCTCTGGCTTGAAGACCGAAGAGTCCATCACTGCCTCTGGGATGTGAAGGTAAAGTTCTTGAAAAGAAGAAGATAGAGAACTTGGGGAATCTTGGGCTTTTTGTGTGAGTGGCACAAATCTGACCTTTGAACTGAACATTCTTGGAGCTGATAACAAGCAGCTCAGATAAGAAGTGCTGAGCTGGGAGTAAACAAACACCAAAGAGATGGAGTTTGCCACTTGATTTCAACAGGGTTAATTTCTGGTTAAAATGTAAAATGAAAATCCAACACTCTTCAGGAGAATATAGCAGAATCTGTTTTTCACAACAAAATATTCAGTAGATGGCACAACATCCATTTGAACAATTCTCATGGGAGGACAGTGTGCCCTCCATGGGGAGTGTCTGAAGATGGTTTTGTTTGTCACATCTGTGAGGGTTGCTACTGTCATATCACATGGAAAAGGACAGGAATCCTAATGGACACAAGTAGCATTTGCACAGGATAGCTCCCCAAACAGGAATTCTCTCATTTAGGACCTGCAAGGTAGCTCAGTGGATACAGGCACTTGCTGCCAAACTTAACAACCTAAGTTCAATCCCTGGGACCCACATGGTAGGATGAGAGAACCAATTCCATCAAGTTCTGACTTCCACATATGCACGTGGCATACATACACCCCAACACAGAGTATATACACATAAATACTTAAATTTTTGAAAAAGAGCTGTCATCCAAAATGTCAACAGGGCAGGAGTATCTGAGGAAATGGGAAAATGTGATCTGTTCTCAAGAAAACACAGGCAATGGAGTCTCACTTTAATATAACCATTTGATGGTACTGAAGGCAAATATTTTAAAGAAGCTGTTATAAATTTGCTTGATGACGCAAAGAAATATATACTCATAATTTCTTAAGGTTCCAGTAGATAAATACAAAATGTAAGCACCTACTGGAAATTCTAGAAGGAGAAAAAGAATATAATAATAGCTGAAATATTATATCACTGGATAGCGTCAGCAGTAGGGTGTGACAGAAGAGACAGTGACTGTGAAGGCAGACTGTGAAAACTATCATGTGTGAAGAACAGAATATCTGATGGAGTGAAAGACCATTTAATAATGACAAGAGATGACTCAATGGGTAGAAGCACTTGCTGAAAAAGCCTGACAACCTGAGTTTGATCCCTAGAACCCATGTAAGAAGACGGATGCAGTGATGCACATCTGTAATCCCAGCTCTCCTACAGGAAGCTCATAGGCCACCTTCCAGCTTGGTACTCGGGTACCTAGTGCATTAGAAACAAGAGAAACCATTCCCCAACAATGTGGAAGGGAGAACCAGCTCCTGGAAGTTATTCTCTGATCTCTAAACATGTACTGGGCACACGGGTGCCCATACTCAGACACATACATATCACACACACACACACACACACACACACACACACACACACAAACATATACGGAGTAATTAAAAAAAACATTAGTAATAGAGGAGAAACAAGAGGATTAGCAAACTGTCTCTGGTCTCGTATACTCTGGCCCCAAATCTGTATGCCGGCTAGGCCTGGTGACACACATCAGTAACTAGGCACTGGAAAGGCTGAGGTAGGAAGACCTCAAGACTGAGGCTAGCCTGGGGTAGGTAATGAAATTTGGTCTGAAAAAAAAAAATCAAGGGGCTGGAGAGATGGTGCAGCGGTTAAGAGCACTGACTGCTCTTGCAGAGGAACTGGGTTTGATTCTCAGCACCCACATGGTGGCTACGAACTGTCCTTAACTCTGGTTCCAGGGGAATCCGAAGCCCTCTTCTGACCTCCGTGGCACTGCACAACATGGGTGCACTCACATGCAGGCAATACACTCATAAAATAAAAATAATAAAACATTTTTTAAAAAAGGAATCAAATTTTAAAAAAGGAAAGGAGGGAAGGAAGGAAGAAGGAAGGAAGAAAGGAATAGGAAAAATATTGTAAGCCTGGAAAAAAAAAGGTTGAGAAATTTGACCAACTGCTGTCCCAACAAGATCTCACTGAATGATGAACATCCCCATAGAGAAAATCTAATGTGAATAAATTAGCAAAAACTTCTTGTAAGCCTGGAGAAATGGCTCAGTATTTGTTCTAGTTTGCTTTCAATTGCTGTGACAAAATACTCTGACCAATACCAACTTGGGGAGGAAAGGCTTACATCTCCCAGGTCACAATTCATCAGGGAGTCCAAGGTAGGAACTCAGGGTAGGGAACCTGGAGGCAGGAGCTGGAGCACAGGCCATGGAAGAATGCTACTTACTGGCTTGCTCCTCTGGCCTGTGCTCAGCCTGCTTTCTTATACAATACAGAACAACCTGCTCAGGGCTGGGTCCTCCACATCACTCAAAAATCAAGAAAATATCCCACAGCCACACGCCAGTCCAGTGGAGGCAATTCCCTAACTGAGGTTCCCTCTATCCAGGTGTGTCAAGTTGCCGACTAAAGCTATCCAGCACAGTAGTTAAGAGCACTGGCTGCTCTGGCAGAGGACTGGGTTCTGTTCCCAGCATCCACATGAAAGCCAACAATCACTAACTCCAGTTCCAGGGGATCCAACATCCTCTTCTGGCTTCTATGGGCATTACACACATGTGGTGCACTTACATACATGCAGTCAAAATGGATACACATAAATTAAAAAAAAACATGTACCTGAAATCAGAAAAAAAAGGCTAATATGTTTAATACTAATTCCTAAAAATAAATACTCAAAGAGGCCACCAACCTAACAGAAAGATGGGAGGGGCGCATGGAAAATTTACATGAAGACACAGGCCTGATAAGAATGTGAGATTAAAACACTGAAGCGTGATTTCTGTGGTTTTTCAGATTGGTGAGGGTCGCTGTGCACTGCTCTCTATAAACAAAGGAGACAATTTCCCCTTTGCTGCCGGCGTGCAAACAGGTCCAGTCTCTCCATCGGGTCACCTGAGGACAGCTAACAAAATTTAATATGCATGAAGATCTGGCTGGGCAATTCTAGGTGTTTACTCTGCAGACATCCTTCTGTGTGAGTAAAATGATTCCCACACAAGCAGCGGCCAGTGTTTGCAAAAGCAAAATAACACATGTGATTTCACATCTGCCTGTGGGCTGGTTAGCCATACACTGAAATAATGGAAAGTCATGTCAGAGGAGGGTGTGCTGATGGGAAACAATTCTAATCTGTGAAGAAAGAAAACAGCATGAACACATGGTCAGCACCCTGATCTGTGTGACATGCATCACACATGTGTGAATATGTCCTTTAGGTGCATGTGTGTGTGAGTATGGACGTTGAAAGACTGCAGTACATGACACTTGAGTTGTCAGGAAGCCAGTCAGAGTGCTGTGTTCAAGTGGAAGAGATAAAAGCCCAGGGAAGAAAGGTGGGCACCCATGCACCTGTTATGTATTCAGAAAGTAATAGAGTAAAATGACTGAAAATTTTGTATTTATTCTTTCTTTTTTAAAAAATATTATTTTTATTTCATGTGTATGCGTGTATTGCCTGCATGTAGGTAAGTGCACCCATGTCGTGCAGTGCCTGCGGAGGTCAGAAGAGGCTGTCGGATCCCCTGGGACTGGAGTTACGGACAGTTGTTAGCTGCCATGTGGGTGCTGGGACTTGAACCTGGGTCTTCTGCAAGAACAACCAGTGTTCTTAATGGCTGAACCATCTCTCCAGCCCCATATTTATTCTTTTAAGAGTTCTTACTAGGGCTAGGAAGATGTTCAGTAGGTAAAGTTACTTGCTGCACAAGTATGAGGGCCAGAGTTTGATCCCTAGAACCCATGTAAATGTCAGGTGGATGCAGTGTTCATAGGCGGGGCAGGGGATCCCCGGAGCAAGCTGGCCAGCTAGGCAGCTGAACTGGTGAATTCTGCCTTCAAGTGAGGCACCGTCCCTCAGTATATATGTGGAAAGCAGTTAAGCAAGATACCTGATGCCAACCTCTGGCCTCCACATGCATGCACACTCATGTGCCCACACACATGTGAACACACATGTGCCAAAAGAAAAAGGAAAGAAAAGCAAGCAAGCAAATACAAAGAGTTCTCACTAAGCGTCTCCCATCACTCACCCTGTAGCAGATGAGGGTATAAAACGGAAAACAGACAAATCAGGTTTGAAGCAAAGCTAAGATGGGGGTCTGTCATAGCTTCAGTGTCAGCTTGATATACCTGGGAAGAGGGAGCCTCGACTGAGGAATTCCCTCCATCAGACTGACCTATGGCTGTGTCTGGGCGAGGGAGGGGATTTTCTTAATTACTAATTGATATAGGAGGGTCCAACCCACTGTGGGAGGACTGTATAAGAAAATCAGCGGAGCAAGCCAGTAAGCAGCGTTCCTCCATGGTCTCTGCTTCGGTTCCTGCCTCCAGATTCCTACCTTGAATTCCTGCCTTGGCTACCCTTGATGATGGACTGTGACCTGTAAGCCAAATAAACCCTTTTCTCCCCATGTTGGTTTTGGTCAGCGTTTTATCACAGCAACAGAAAAACAAACTAGAACAGATACCCAAGGCTTAGGCCTGAGGGAAGGTCTGTGTGGAATTGGGACCCAGTTGACAAAAGGTGCAGCCCTGAATTTGAGGTTCAGGAAAAGGGAGATGAGCCTTCTAGGACCCTGAGGCCTGCCCACAGTGGCGGTCCTCTGCTTCCTGCTGGAAGTGCTAGGCAGGTGGGCTTTTCTAACTGGAGACCAGATTCTAAGCTCTCTGAACAGATCTGGAACCCAGAGTCACAGTGGGATGGCCTAGGACATGAGGTAAGGCCCACAGGAAGGATGAGGGCACTACTGGCCTAGCAGAGGACCACTACTGTGGACAGGCCTCAGGGTCTAGAAGGCTCATCTCCCTTTTCCTGAACCTCAAATTCAGGGCTGCACAGGTGCTCTTCCCAGTGATCTGCATCACCATCCAGGCTTTTCGATTTTAGCACGTAGCGTTGGTGCAAGCCTCCCAGGCCTTCAGCAGTCATTTGGGTCTCTGTGGTCAGCTTAGAGCCTATACCTAGACAGAGCTCAGCACCCATTAGTTTCTGACTTGTGCCCTTCCCAGGAGCACAGGTCTGAGGATTTGGAGATGGATGCTTCCTGAGGTCACCACTGCTTATTTGCCCAGATACTCCACTTGAGCATGAGGACCAGAGTTCAGATCTGTAGCACCCATGTAAAAGCCAGGCAGCTATGGTAGCCCTCCTGTAATTCCAATGGTTGGGAAGTAGAAACAAGAGTTCCCCAAATCACTCAGGTTAGCTAAACTAGTCAAATTAGCAAGACCTGGGTTCAATGACCTGAGACTCTGCCACAGTATATAAGGTGGAGAGAAAGGAAGACACCCAATGTCAACCTCTGGTCTTCACAAGCACACACACACACACACACACACACACACACACACACACACACACACATACACACACATGAACACAAATACACATGTGCATGCACATCACACATACACACATACACAGTCTGTATGGATGTAAGGCAGACGCCCTCTATAAAGTAGGTGGTCATCCAAACAATGGACGGTCTGCACAGATCAAAGGCCGACGTCCCTCTCATGGGAGGGGATTTTGTAACAGTGGATGTGAACTGCTGAATCTTGTCTTCCTAGGTCTCCAGCTGCTGCTCCTCCCCCCCCGTCCCCCGCCACCATGTCCAATCATTTCTGGTTCTGTTGTTTTTGCAGAGCCTGCTAGGCAGTGGTGTCTATTCCTCACATCCGTGGCAGCTTATGTCACAGCAAGAGGTGGCTGGTACTGGTTTTCCTTTCATAGTTAATGAATGTGGTTCTCTGCCCAACAGGAGGATTAGGGGTGGTGGGTTTGCCCCTTACTGCTCACCCACCAGTGCCCGGTGGCCAGCTTTCTTCTCCCTCTCCTCCCTGAGCCCCACGGTAGTGGTTTAAACCAGAAGTGTCCATAGGCTCAGGTATTTGAACATTTGGTATATGGTCCCCAGCTGGTGGTGCTGTTTGGGGAGGTCATGGCTTCTCTAGGAACTGCAGGATTCCTGGAGGAAGCACATCACTAGAAGCAGACCTTGAGAGTTCGTAGCCTTGCTCCACTTGTATTTTGTGCGCCCCTCCCCTTCTTCTTACAAGTTACTGACTATGGGGGAGGTGAGCTTTCTGTTCTAGCTGCCTCCTGCCATGCCTCCCCACTATGATGGACTCTTATCCTTCTGGAACTATAAGCCCAAAGAGGCTTCCTTCTGTAAGTTGCCTTAGTCACGGTGTTTTATCACAGCAACAGAAAAGTAACTAGTATAGGCATTATGCTGGTTCTTTCTGCTCTGGTCATTGTCATGATTGAGCAAGCGGCTGTTGGGCTCCTGGGAACCTTCAGTTTCCCCACTGCTCCAGGGCAGAAAGCCTGAGACGCCAGAGCCCCGCGTGAGGATATGTGGACTTCAAACAGAACTCAGGAGTTCTTTCATGAATATTTCCACAATTTTAATGTAAAATACCCCACTTGCTGCAAAGGACTGTCAATGTGTTATTTTTTTATTTCCTGTTCATAAAAATGATTTTCTTTTTGTTTTATTCATTAATTAATCAATTTTTAATTTTATGGGTATGAGTGTATTGCCTGCATGTGTGTAAGTGTACCTGTGTCATGCAATGCCTGTGGAGGTCAGAAGAGGACCTGGAGTTACAAACAGTTGTTAGCTGTCATGTGGGTGCTGGGAATCAAACCTGGGTCCTCTGTAAGAGCAGTCCGTGCTCTTAAGTGCTGAGCCATCTCTCTAGCTGCTGTTTTATTTTTTAAAATTTAGCGTACAAACTAATGGGTTTCATTATGGAGTACATACATATCATTAGACTTTTTTTGTTTTATTTTATTTTATTTTTTTAATTTAAATTTTTTTAAATAACCACATGATTAGAAGAAGCATTTCGTTACAGCTTTAACATATTCAGTAACAACTTCCAGAGCAAGGATACATCGCTTTCAAAAGTGGGTATAAATTTTTAGGTTCACAGTTGAATTAATGCAGTTATACAATATTGAACTCAGTATAAACCCTGTAAGACATAATATTGAATGAGTTTTTACCGATTAATGAAGATATCCATTTCATTTTAAAATATGCTGTTTCCTACATTTTTTTTTGACATTTCTGGGGTTTTTTGACATTTCCGTTTTTTAAATTTTTTGAGGGGG
>NW_008357518.1:287373-300296 GCF_000622305.1 Nannospalax galili | reverse complement strand
GGGCTGCTCTATAGACTTACCCCAAGAGGCCTGAGGATAGGAGTGCAGGCTGGGAGAGTCAGCCAGTGATGCAGGTCCAGGGACCCAGAGAAAGGTGAGGGCGGGGCCAGGACCAGAAGCGCTGCTCCTGGGGCCCAAGAAAGGCACTCAGTTGGTCTGGGTGAGAAGGATCAGGAAGCAGTATTGGTTCCCCAGGTGTCTGGGGCCCTAACAGACTTTTTTTTTTATTTGCTCCCCAATGGGACCTTTCTTGGAACGCCTCCCCACCTTTGCTGGTTCCCTTCCTTCCCCCAAATAGACCCCTCTGCTTAATGTTTTATGTATTCCTTTACTCCTCGCTCCATAAGATGTCCTTTCTTCTTTCATGGTCCCCTTTCTGCCTTCATGGGGGGTCTCACACACACAGAGACCCCCATATTCTGCATATCAGAGGAAAAGTACAATATTTGTCATTCTAAGTTTGGCTTACTTCATTTACCGTAACAGTCTCCAGTTCCATCCAGTTTCCTGCCAGTGTCATGATTTCATTCTTCTTTATGACAGAATAAAGTTCCATTGCGTATATGAACCACATTTTCTTCATCTATCCATCTGTTGATGAACTGCTAGGCTGGTTCCATATCTTGACTACAGTGAATAGTGAGGCAATAAACGTGGGTGTGCAAGAATCTCTGTGGTATGCTGACATGCTAATGGCCAATAAATAATTGAAATAGTGCTCAACATCCTTAGCCATCAGGAAAGCATAAATTAAAACTGCTGTGAGATTCCATCTCACCCCAGTCAGAATGGCTAGCATCAAGAAAACAAGTGACAACAATGCTGATGAGGATGTGGTGGAAAGCAACCTCTATTCACTTCTGGTGGGAGTGTGAACACCACTATGGAAGTCAGTGTAGAGGTTCCTCAAAATCCAAAAAACAGATCTACTATGTGATCCAGCTATACCACTCCCGGGCATATACAAAAAAAACATCAATAGATTATTGTTAGGAAGTGTTGGAGTATATTATACTTAAGAGGCATTTTTGAAAAATGTAGCTGGGTGTAATCCTAGCACACAGGAGGCAGAGGCAGGCAGATCTCTGTGAGATTGAGACCAGCCTGATCTACATAGCGAGTTCTAGGCCAGCTGAGGCTACAGGAGACCCTGTCTCAAAAAAAGACCAAACAGAAAAATGTATAAAAGATGGACTAGGGAGTCACCGCTTGTGACCCTCTGAGTCCCTGTAATAGAGAAGACTCTGCTTCTGAGCACCCTGGGTCCATTCCCTGTGGCCACAGTGAGTGGATGTTGATTTGCCTAAGGAGTATTGCTCTAGGAGGTGACAAGCAGCCTCCAGACATGCCTGGCCATGAATGCATGAGTGAAGTGTGACAGTGTCTAGTGTGTTAGCCTACTACTCATAGTGGGGTTCTCCAGGCAGGAGAGGGCACAATGTGAACTCAGGATCTGTCTGATGACCTGGATAGTCACCAGGTTTGCTATGTGTCAGGGTTCTCTAGCAGAACAAAGATGGCAGAAGAGACACATATTGTTGTTTTATTTGTATTGATTATTTTATGTGTATGAGTATTTTGCCTACATGTAATTAAGTGCACCACATATGTGCACTGCCCACAAAGGCAAGAAGAGGGTGTCAGATTCCCTAGAACCGGAGTTATAGATGATTGTTAGCCACCATGTGGGTGCTGGGAACTGAATCCTGGTCCTCTGAAGAGCAGCCATATATATTTGGTCTTTTCTTTTTTTTGAGACAGGATCTCTCTGTAGCCCCAGCTGGCCTGGACCTGGGCAGACTCACAATTGCTGTCTGCACACTGGAGAGGCTGAAAACCTAGCTCTTCAGTCTACAAGGGTGGACGCCTCCACAGTCCCAGCCTGGCCCAGAAGGCCTGAGGCTCCCTGTAGAATTGCTGATAGGGATTATACACTGGAAGGCTGGAGCTGGAGTCTGCTGTCAGCAGAGGATGGTGGCAGCAGCTACAGCTGCACTGGCTTGGGAAAAGCGAAGGTGGATTTCTTCATGACTGGGCTGCCCCTGGAAGGTACACGCTGAAGGGGAGTCAATCCCTCTTGATTCATTTTTGCTGAAGACTTTCTTATAGGCACACCCAGAGGTGTGTCTCCTAGGTGATTCTAAAGCCTGTCAAGTTGACAATTGAGATTAACCATCAT
This sequence comes from Nannospalax galili, assembly GCF_000622305.1. Lineage (NCBI taxonomy): Eukaryota > Metazoa > Chordata > Mammalia > Rodentia > Spalacidae > Nannospalax > Nannospalax galili. The sequence goes on along the minus strand of NW_008357518.1, from coordinate 298,117 downwards.
TAATACCACAATGTGTGGCAGGCTCGTGCCCACGTGACAAAGGGGAACTTAGGGTCAGCTCAGGTCCCCAAAGTCAGAGCCCATCTCTTGTGGACTCAGAAGTACACTTTAAAGTATAGATTTAAAAAAATATTTTATTATTTTTATTTTATGTGTATGAGTGTATTGCCTGCATGTATGTGAGTGCACTGTGTCATGCAATGCCTTGGAGGTCAGAAGAGTGCATCAGATTCCCCTGGAACTAGAGTTAAAGACAGTTCATAGCCTGCATGTGAGTGCTGGGGATTGAATCCAGGTCCTGTGTAAGAGCAATCAGTACTCTCAACCGCTGAGCCATCTCTTCATCCCCAGAAGTACACCTTAAAATGAATGTGTATATGAGTGTGTTAGGGGGTGCATGTGGCCACATTCAGGGTCAGGCCTCATCCCTGTACTCAGGAATTCAGCATCAGCATAGTCAGTTGACCCAGTGCCTGAGACAGTAAATGGACTAACAAGAATTGGAACTGAATGTTCTAATTGCAACAGAAGTATAACTAAGTGGATGCAACAGTGGGTTGGGGGGGCGGTCCCTTCTCTTCCTCAGAGGCCAGTCTGCTTGTGGGTAGCAACTAGATTGCTTGGGTTTGTAGACTCTGAGCTGGGTGGAGTAGGCTGAGGATATGATTTCAATCCTTAGTCCACCTATCATCTGTCACCACCCCCCTCCTCCTGCTGCCATGGGGAGACACCTGAAATATTTCACCAATCCACAAAAGTCCTGCCTGGGGGCTGCAGCTGCCCCTAAAGACCTCCAGCTGACCCTACTGCCTTCTACACATTCATATGCCCCAAGAGGCCATGGTCATTACTAACCTTCATCAAGACAAGTGCAGACCAGGATATAAATAATTAGTAGCAACACAGAACTGAAAGCCTCTGTCTTAGCTCCTTGAAAGGTACTGCAACATTCTTCCTTACCTCCTCCTCCTGGCAAGCCAAGTGTCTGAGAGATTCACAGAAAAGGGTCTGCAAAGATCAGTAGTAAAGAACAGTGAAAACTGAATGTTATCTTCCGATGCTGCGAAATAGATTGTGCATATGAAAGAATATACAGAATTTATACACACATGGTCTAAGAAGAAGGGCTAAGCACCCATACCTGTATGTCCACTGCAGGCCAAGGGCCTCTGTCGGCATCCCAATCCTGCCCTCACAGAGGAAGGAGTCGCCCCACATTGTATGAGTCATTTTCTGTAGTTTGCCTCCTGTGCACGTCAGTACGTGAATATTAGGTTCTCCTGTTCTGGATGCTTGGACAAACGGAAGCATGTGTTAATAAATGACACATCTTTTTGCTCAAATTACATCCTGTTTATTGCAGCTTCATTCCATTCTTTTGTTTTGTTTTTTTTGAGTCAGGGTCTCACTGTGTAGCACTGGCTGGCCTGGAACTCACAGAGGTCTGGCTGCCTCTGCCTCCCAAGTACTGGGATCAAAGGCATGCACCACCACGTCTGGCAATCATTCCATTATTTATTGCTACCAACTAGCACCCCACTGCAGAGTCCACCCTAGTGGACTTCCCAGCTTCCTGCAGACAGATGCTCTACACCTCTTTACTGTTACGAACACTTCTAGTGTGGGCATTCATTCCAGTGTTCCTGCTTCATAAGCCAGGGTCTCCTAGGTGTGTAAAAAGACAGGTGCTCTCAACTGTAGGAGGCACGCTCTCATGTTCTTTCCACTGTGACTACACCAGTTTCTCTCCTTGGAATGGGAGTAGAAGGGTCTTCTATTTTCCCCTATATCCACATTCCACCAGAATTTGAGCTCCACTTGAATCTATAAGTGGTGACTGACTAGATTCTAAAATTCTGTGATTATTAGCCTCGTTGAGACTTCCACACGTTTATGAGTCGTTTGCCTCTCCTCTTCTGTGAACTCTCTGGAAGTGACTATCAAGCACTTTTAGGTTATTTTATTGACTTTCATGAATTCATTGCACTTCTAAACGCTTAATCTTTTCTTGTAATGTGGTGCCAGCATCTCTCCCCCATTTCCTGGTCTGTCTTGTTACTCTCTTAATGCTATCTTTTGGTTGAATAACAATTCTTAATTCTTTTTTAGTCCATGAAGATGTGCATTTAAGTAAATTTATCTTTATTTTGTGTATATGAGTGCTTTGCCTGCATGTATGCAAGTGTACCACATGAATGCAATGCCCATGGAAGCCAGAAGGGGGTGTCAGATCTCTGGAACTAGAGTTACAGATGATTGTTAGCCACCATGTGGGTGCTGGGAACTGAACCTGGGTCCTCTGAAAGAGCAGCCAGTGCTCTTAATCGCTGAGCCACCTCTCCAGCCCCCATGGCTGCTTTCTTAAAGTAACCTTTTCTTACTCAAAAAGATTAAGCCCCATATGGGAAAGTAAAAACCCAGGTAAGAAGGAAAAACTGCTCCCCTCTGGATGAGTGCTGGCCACACGTGAATGACTTATCCACACACATATCCTATGATACAGAGGCTGCCTGGGCACCCGGGCATGTGTCCGCAGTATGCACACATCCACAGTGTGCACACATGTGACGCAGATTCAGCATTGCCAGGGATGGGTACCCATCTTCACATTGTGCGGTCTCTGGAGTCAGAAAGTCTTGGTCATTGCCTTGGCAGGTAGAAGTCTGACTTCAGTGCATGAAAACCTGCAGGGTGCAAGCCACTGCGGGGACAGCAGTGGGGACCACACGTCGCTGCCTCAGCCCTGTCCTGGGACCACAAGAGCCTGACTATTGCTGTACCTGCTCAGAGCAGAGATTTGGGAGTGTGGCTCTGCTCCTGAAGAAACAGAGAAGAACCAATTGTTTTGTTATATTTTCTTAGTTAAGTATGCAAAGGAGGAATTTGAGGAAAGCCTATGTCTAAAAAGTCAGAAATAGCTCTTTTGACAAGTGTAAAATGAACAGCCTAGGTGTTGGGAACACAGTGTTTTCTGGTTTAATTGGGAACAATCTTTTTCTCTTCTAGCCAAACACAAAACAATGGAAGTCAGTTCAACAAAGCCCTGTGTGTACAGATGCTGGAGGAAGTGGTCATCTGCGAGTCACCGGTTTCAGAGAAAGTGAACAGGTGGGGTGCCTTACAACCTCATATGCCCCTAAGTGATGGGGAGTTGGCTGTGGTAGTGTTAGAGTTGTGGTGTGGGGCAGTTAGTGGCTCCTCCTAACTGCCATTCCCAGACTGAGATTTGATTTGATACTGTTTTAAGTGCTGCGTATGCTGTTCTGTCCACAGCACGTCCTAACATTACTCATCTCCAGTGGCCTTTTGGTATATGGCTTCCTCTGGAGTCATAGACAGTGTGGATGCTGCTGCCCCCTACTGGTGGAAGGAGACATTGTCAGACCTGAGAGCAAGGATGCCAACAGGTTCACCAGAAGCAGCCCCACAGCCGGGTGGGGTGCAGAAGTTGTCTCCCTGTTTCTGAGATCTGGGGGCAGCCGGCCCAGATGAGGCAGTGCTGCAAGCTAATTTCAGGAGGACTTGCTTCTCCATCCCATTCATCATGTTAAATCTTAACTTTTCATTTTATTTACCTATTTTGCATGTGGGGTGTGCGTGTGTGTGTGTGTGTGTGTGTGTGTGTGTGTGTGTGTGTGTGTAAGTCAGAGGATAACTTATGGAAGTCAGTTCTCTCCTTCCACCACGTAGGCCCTAGGGATCAAACTCAGGTCGCCAGTTTTGGCAGCAAATACCTTTATCCACTGAGCCGTCTTGCCAGACCCCATTTTATTTATTTTATTATTTTGTTTTATTTTATTATTTTATTTTATTTTTGTCTTTTTTGAGACAAGGTCTCTCTGTAGCCCCAGCAGGCCTGGAACTCGCTATGTAGACCAGGCTGGCCTTGAACTCACAGAGATCAACCTGACTCTGCCTCCTGAGTGCTGGGATTAAAGGCGTGCGCCAACACGCCCAGCCTAGACCCATTTTAAATCTTCAATTCATCCTTATTGGACTGTTTTTACTTGTGTGTACTGTAGATAACTTTGTAAAAGTCCATTCAATTTTATTTCACTTTTATTCTGTAACAATTTTTCGGAATACATTTGCTATGCTGATATGAATTTTATATACATTTATTCTGATTTGTTTTATATTATAGATTCCTTACTTTCTTTCTTTCTTTCTTTCTTTCTTTCTTTCTTTCTTTCTTTCTTTCTTTCTTTCTTTCTTTCTTTTTCTTTCTATTTTGTTGGTCTTTTTGAGACAGGGTCTCCCTGTAGCCCCAGCTGTCCTGGAACTCACTATATAGACCAGGTTGGCCTCGAACCCACAGAGATCCACCTGCCTCTGCCTCCAAAGTGCTGGGATTAAAGGCATGTGCCACCACACCTGGCAATATTTATTTATTTTTATTTTATGTGCATGAGTGTTTTGCTTGCATGTATGTAAGTGCACTTGGGTCATGCAATGCCCACGGAGGCCAGAAGAGGGCATTGTATCCCCTGGAATGGGAGTTACACATGGTTGTTAGCTACAATGTGGGTTCTGGGGACTGGACCCAGGTCCTCTAGAAGAGCAGAAAATACCCTTAACTGGTGAGTCATCTTTTCAGCTCTATGGATTACTTAAATTTTTTAAAAAAATTTTATGTGTATGCGTGTATTGCCTGCATGTAGGTAAGTGCATCCATGTTGTGCAATGCCCGCAGAGGACAGAAGAGACTGTCAGATGCCCTGGGACTGGAGTTTCAGACAGCTGTTAGCTGCCATGTGGGTGCTGGGATTCAAACCCAGGTCTTCTGCAAGAACAACCAGTGTTCTTAATCGCTGAGCCATCTCTCCAGGATTACTTTTTATTTGACTTCATTTTCTAAAATCCAATTCCCATATTTGCCTTTTATTATTAGCATGTTAATTATATGTAATGGTTTCATATGACATTTTTTAAAAGATTTATTTTAAATCACGTGTACAAGTGTTTTGCCTGAATGTATGTAAATGTACCACATGTGCGCAGAGCCCATGGAAGCCAGAGAGGATGTCAGATCCCCTGGAACTGGAGTTACAGGCAGTTGTTAGCTGCCATGTAGGTGCTGAGAACCAAACCCGTGTCCTCTGCAAGAGCAGTGAGAGCTCTTAAGTGCTGACCCCCTATATGACATGTTTATACGCCTGTATGGGGTACAGTGTTTCCCAATTTTCCTATTAACTATGCTCCCCCCTTCATGTTGGTCCCCACATCCCCTAGTTGTCCCCTCTACTTTCTTTTTCTTTTCTTTCTTTTTTTTTTTTAATCTTTTTGAGACAAGGCCTCCCTGTAGCCCCAGCTGGTCTGGAACTCACTTTGTAGACCAGGCTGGCCTTGAACTCACAGAGATCCACCTGCCTCTGCCTCCCAAGTGCTGGCATTAAAGGCATGCACCACCACGCCCAGCTCTGTCCCCTCTACTTTCATGTCCTCTTCATTTTTCCCTGTGGTCCCAGCTGGCCTGGAACTTGCTATGTTGACCAGGCTGGCTTCAAACTCACAGAGATCCTCCCGCCTCTCTGCCTCCCAAGTGCTGGGATTAAAGACAACACACCACTATGCTTGGCCTTGGGTCTTTTTATCTCACATGAGAGAAAGCACTCCCTGAGAGCTGTCATTCTGGGTCTGGCTTATCTCACTCAGTGTGATGAACTCCAGACCATGTCTGCTTTCATTTGTAGGCAAAGTAGTCATGAATCTAGTAGTGACTTTTTGTGTTTAGTCTCAGCCATATAGCAGCATTTATAAATGCAGTATATTCCTGTTTATGGGGCTTTCTAGTCCTTTTTCCAAAAAATTACCACATCTAAAATTTATCTCAACCGGATTCCAACATATGCTATGAATTAATTTATTCCTGTTTACTATTATATCACTTGAAAATCCTCAATACATCAGTGTTTAACATATTGTTCAAACACTGCCCTTATTGGCTGGGCTGGGAGGCACTTGTGTGTCTGTCTCCAGGGGTACTTTAGATGTTGGTAGGTAACTGGCAGTCTCTGGCTGCTTGTACAGTTGTTGTGGGAAATAGCCTCTAGCTGTGTGATGGTGTTGTCAACAAGCTCTGTGTGTGTGTGTGTCTGTCTGTCCCCATGTTTATGCATGTTTCAATGGCTGCCGCTTTCTGAAGCAGGTAGTTCCAGGGCCAAATGTTCACAGCAAGGGTCTCTGCATCCCCATCCATCCTGTACAGCTCAGAGAACTCTTAGAAATGAAGAGAATCATCGTCCCTGAGATTTTTAAAAACTGTTTTATGGGGCTGGAGAGATGGCTCAGCGGTTAAGAACACTGGTTGTTCTTGCAGAAGAGCCAGGTTCGAATCCCAGCACCCACATGGCAGCTAACAGCTATCCGTAACTCCAGTGCCATACTATTTTATTATCTTTATTTTATGTGTATGTGTGTATTGCCTGCACGTATGTAAGTGCAGCTGTGTCATGCGGCACTTGCAGAGGTCAGAAGAGGGTGTCAGATTTCCCTGGAACTGGAATTTCAGACAGTTGTTAGCCAACATGTGAGTGTTGGGATTCGAACCTGGGTCCTCTGCAAGAGCAGCCAGTGCTCTTAACCACTGAGCCATCTCTCCAATCCCCTGAGATTTTTACCGTAATAATTTTTTGTGCGAAAATATTTTATTTATTTATTTTCTGTGTATGAGTGTCTTGCCTTAAGAGTACCACATGCATGCAATGCCCGTGGAGGCCAGAAGAGGGCATTGGGTCCTCTGGAACTGTAGTTAGTGAGGTTTTTTAGCCACCTGTGGGTGCTGGGAACCAAATTCAGAGCCAATGCTCTTAACCACTGAGCCATCTCTCCAGCCCCTTTGCTGTAATTATGAATCCATACAGCAGATAGGAAACACAGCTGCATAATGACTAGGTAGGGGCTGAGCTGACACTCTGAAGAGTGGATCCTAGAACTCAGGATGGAGTTTGACCTTCAGCCCATCACTCTCCATGTGTCCCTGGAGTCTCTTACTGTAAAGCAGAGATTGGGGAAGCAGAGAATATCAGCTAAGAGATGGAGAACTTTGCAGAACAGAGGCAGAGACTAGGTGTGAGAGGTTCCTTGCAGTTTCTGGTTGGAGGTGTTTCTCGAGGCTCCTGGGACATAGGACACCATCATGCTAAATGTCAAGTATCTGTCCTCACATCAGGTAGCCTGAGCTTGCTTCCATTCCCAGCCCAAGTCTGCAGAAGCATGCGGTCAGTTTGATGTTATAAGAAACATGCTTATGGCTGGCAAGGTGGCTTAGTGAGTAAAGGAGCCTGCCACCAACTCTGACAACCTGAGTTCAATCCCTAGGACCCACAGGTGGAAGGCGAGAACTCTTACAAGTTGTCCTCTGATACACACACACACACACACACACACACACACACACACACACACACAAACGTGAAAAAAGGTTTCCGTGTACAGGAAACCAGGAAATTGAGTAGTTCAAATATTTTCTCCTCAGGTGTTTTTGGTAAGCAATGGTCATGTGTTACACAGAGTGGGCTGCATAACCACAGTTTGGTGAAACAAACCATGTGTCCTGCTGGTTCCATGGAGTTTGCTGCATGGCAGCACACAGTGACAGGGTGCGTACTGCCCCACACTTGGCCTTGCTTCCTAGGTCCAGTAGGCGCTCTGACACACAAGCGCCTACTACGCTGTGACACCTCTTACTGTGTGACACAACTCACTTGTATCCCTTGACAAGGTGAGGGCCGTCTGCTCCCGTGGGCTTTCCATGTGACAGGATTCTCTGAGTAGTGCTCCTGTTTCTTTATGATCCTCACATATCTGGGAAAGAAGCCCGAGCTACCTGCTGGAAGGGCTAGGAAGAAGCTGGGTGAAGGGACTACTGCTCAGGTGGCCTGATCAGAGGCCAGGCTTCTCAAGGTTCCTGGGTCTGGAGGAGGTGTTCCAGAAGCTCTCAGGATAGGACTAAGAAGCCACCCACCCTCTGCAGTGAGACACCACCCAACCATGGCTATCTTCCGAACACTGGAGACACTTGACTATCTGCTGGTTTAACTTGTGCATAAGAATGTATTGGAAAGGGTTTATTCAGGTCAGCTCCGCCTTCTTCAGCATCCATTCCTGCAGCACATGGAAGCTACTCTCCTACAGAGGGCATTTCGCTAAAGCTACAGGAGTTGCTGGAGAAGAGCTGGGTCTGTGTATGAGCTGTTCTTCATTAGAGGAAGTATTATCTTCATTCAAGTAAGAGGAAAGGGCAGGGTACACAGTGTTCTGCCTATGGCCTGTGGCTCTTTGACTCCACCACTGTGCCAACTTAGGTTTTGTATTTGAGGGAATGGGTGCTGGAGCTGGAACCCAGGGTCTGACACATGCCAAGCCGGCATTTTCCCACTGAGTTATAGACCAGCCCTCAACCTGGTTTTGGATGCTTCATTCCAGGGACTGATTTATTGATGGTGAATTTGACAATGTAGTGCTTACAGATTAATCCATCTAAAGCAGGGAGGATCCCCTCTGAGAAGCCCCTCCAGCAGGCCACTTATGTCTGGAGTGGATAGAAGTTAGTGTCTGGTGAATGGTTGAGTCCCCAGTGGGCTTGGCTGTGGCATTGTTTCTTGACCAGGAGGTCAAGCTCCAGGATGCCAAGACCTTGGTCATAGGCACCATGGAGAGAGATGGCATTCCCCAACTGCATCACCAAGAACTTGTGTTTGGCAGAACACTTGCAGTGAGGGGACACATGAAGCTTCTCCTGCCTCGGCCTGAGCCTGAAGGCCCTGAGTGGGAATCCTGTACTCACCAACCTCCAGCTTGTCCTCTTCCTGTGGACTCAGGCTCCCATTAGGCACACTCGGATGGAGAGCTGACATCCAGCTCCTGGAACTAGCATTCTTGCTCCAGGCTGTTGTTTTCCTAAATGGTTTTTTGTAGCATTCAAAACTGCCTCCACTATTCTCTCTGCCAGACTCAGTCAAGAAGCCTGTTCATGTTTTCAGCCAGCTGTTGGCAGATGGGCTAAATATCCTTAGAAATGACAGCTTTTAAAATTGGTCACTTACAGGAGCTGTCTGCATAAAGTAACCCTTTCTTTTTTTAATATCTTATTTGTTTTTAATTTATTCTTATTTTATCTGTATGAGTGTATTGCCTACATGTAGGTAGGTACACCCATGTCATGCAATGCCCACGGAGGTCAGAAAAGGGCACTGGATCCCCTGGAACTAAAGTTACAGATGGTTGTTAGCCACCATGTGGGTGCTGGGAATTGAACTTGGGTCCTCTGCAAGAGCAGTCAGTGCTCTTAACCCCTATTTTTTATTTTATGTGTATGAGTGTACTTCCTGCATTGTGTAAGTGCATTCGTGTCATGCAGTGTCCATAGAGGTCAGGAAGGGGTGTCAGATTCCCCTGAAACTGGAATTATGGACTGTTACCCATCATGTGGGTGCTGGGAATTGAACCCTGGGTCCTCTGCAAGAGCAGCCAGTGCTCTTAACCACTGAGCCATCTCTCTAACCCTGACTAATTTATTTTTCTTTTATGTGTATGAGTATTTTGCCTGCATGTAAGTGCACCATGTGTGCCCAATGCCCAAGGAGGCCAGGAGAAGGCATCAGATCCCCTGGAACAGGAGTTATAGATGGTTGTTAGTTGCCATGTGGGTGCTGCAAATCACTGTAACCACTGAACCATCATCTCTCCAGCCCCAGAATTAATAAGATATACTTTTTTAAAATAAGGAAGAAACGACTGAATTGTAGTTATGTGGACATTCTTTCTCTGTTAACACCAATAGTGATATGGAGATACTGGGAACATATGTAAGTTAGGAAATGCAAGTCTGGGAACAGGTTCATAGCCTGCCGGGGTGTGGTGGGAAGGTAGAGGGGTCAGCGTTTCCTGGCTGTCCAGCTATTTTTCCTGTTACATTGCTACAAACAAGCTTGACGTGGGCACACAGCTCCTATGGTTCTGATGGGACCACTCCAAATGTGCACCTCTGCTGCTGGGCTGGACCTTGTCTGTCCTTGGAGAAAATGCAAATTTGGGCAACTCATCACTTCCTGTAGGCAGGTGACTGAGGGGGGCTGTCCCTCACCAACAGGAGCCATCCAGCTAGGGTGCATGCCAGGAACACCTGTTGTAGTTTCTGTCTCTTCCTTTAGAACAGCCATGGAAGCTAGCCTCACCCAGCCTAGGCCTCTCCCAGAAAGAAGACTCATGAACGTTCCCTTTTCTTGGCCACTCCAACAGTCACTACTATATACCTTCAGGCCTCCCAGATCCTTTCCCCACTCCTTCAAGAATTCCAATCTCAGAGGAATCAAAACCAGCTCTTCTCACAGAGTGACTGGGGAGCCCTGTTAAGAAGATATTCCGCCAAGACAGAGAGGGATTCTAGAGGAACTTTTGTAAAGTTCTAGACCACCAACTCAGTGATGTCTATACCATTTCCTGCATACCCTGCTGACCAGTACTCAGGTCAGCAGATACACAGGAGGTGCTGAATGGACACCTGGAGATGGTACAAAGATTGGAGAAGATGCAGTCACTGTACCTGGGTTCCTTCTCATTGACATGACACTGAGGGGCCCCACAAAGCCCAGCGCCTGGTCAGTATCATAATGCTCTATCAGAAGACAATAAAGACATTAGGGTCCCTAAGCCCCTAGATTCCCTTTTGTAGTTTCCTGAAGGTAATATTTCAGATTGAAAGAGAAAAGGATCCAATTTGAGTTTATTAGTAAAGGGGTGT
>NW_008357518.1:247594-287041 GCF_000622305.1 Nannospalax galili | reverse complement strand
ATATATATATCAATTAAACCAATGCCTGATCAAATGTATCTCACTCAACCCCTCATTAAAAATTAAAACCAGGGGCTAGAGAGATGGCTCAGCATTAAAAGAGCACTGGCTGCTCTTGCAGAGGACCTGGAAGGAACCCATGTGGTTTTGATTCCCAGCACCCACATGGCGGCTAACAACCATCTGTTAACTCTAGTTACAGGGGGATTCTGATGCCTTCTTCTGACCCCCAAGAGCATTGCATGACATGGGTACACCTACCTACATGCAGGCAACCCACTCATATACACACATACACAGAAATAAGTAACAATTCAAACCAGCAGGAAACACTGTCTAGAGATGGAACCCAGGACTGTGGCAGCCCACCACTTCACTACCATTGCTGTCCTCACCAGGGTCTAGAGAAAATGGTCTGCTCAGTGAGGTATCTCTGGTCACACTGTGCATAGCCGACTCTTTAGAACCTTCTAGCACAGTTCCCACTGAGGCCATGGCTATTCAGACACCAAGGACCCTGGTTTTTTGGGCTTTCTAAAGGCTTGAAGACAGGTACTAAGCCCAGTACTGTGAGTCTCCTGATGGTAGATGGCACCATGCCCAGTGATGGAGGTCAGGGGCACGCTCAGTTCTTTGGGGTCTCTGGAAGTGGACAGGCTTGTCCAGTATCTGCTGATGGCACAGGGTGTGATCCAGAGGAATGTGAAGAGCCTTTAGCTCTACTGTCTACTGAGCCTCAGCCTTTTCTACCTATGCTACCACAAGGGTCTCCTCACTGTCTCACCTGTTACCATGGCCATTGTCTTTTGGCCTCTCTAAAAACTTGCTGGCCGTTTAGGGACCAGGCTTGTTGAAGCCTTTAACTCTGATCCTCTAGAACCCCAGCACAGTGCTAACCCAGAGCTGTTCCTCTGCAGCATTAGGATAAGTGGTTGTGTGGATGCAGGAGTGATCCAACCTTTCCTCAGATATGATCTCCATCTCACCCCTAATTCCAAATTACCCACCCTTTTAACCTGAGGAAAGAGCTGGAGGAAAGAGGGGACTGGCAACTTCATGAGATCTTTACCCTTATGATCCTGAGTTTCACCATAGCTCTGGCTGGGGCCATCTGAGGTCCCACTCTGTACCTGGGCAGGTCCCTGGAGTGGTCCATGTGTCTGCTAGGTGTGGGTACCCTGCATTGGCAAATTGGTGCCATGGTATGTCTATCAGCTGTCCATTTTGATGGCCACACTTGGGAAGTCCCATGGGAGTTGCCAGTGACCAGGACTTCAGGCTCCTCCATCTCAAACCCAGAACCATCACACAATGCAGAGTACTGTTGGGCAAGTAGACTCCAGCACGTCCTCAGCTCTGAAACAACTGCAATGTGGAAGGAACTCTTCTCAGTGCTTACAAGGATTAAGTGTGTTCACATAGCAGTGCTTTACAGCACTGCATATAAAACTCTGAACAAAGGGTAACCATTGGCTGTTTCCCATGGGGAAACTGAGGCTTGGAGAGGTTTAGCATTTTACCCAAGGCTATGCAGCAAGTGAGTGGCCAAGAGAGTAATTATGGATCACTCATTTTTCATGTCTGCCCCAAGGTCTTCTGCACTTACCCGTGAACTCATGCTGACATGGCCCTGACATGGCACCAGCCCTAACTCTGTGCCAGACGCAGAGGGCCTGGTGACAGCAGTGCAGGGCAGGCACTGCCCCAGAATCTTATAGCTTTAGGTGATGGGTCCTGCTGGGATCTGAGTTTTTATCTCGGGAGTTGGCTGAATGATGTAACTAAATTGTTTTAGGATGAATGCAGTGTTCTGGAATGTTCTGGAATAGGTTCACAAAGATACAAAACAGACAGGGCTTTCTTTATATTTCCTTATTTCTGTTTCCGAAAACTTTATGATATCATTCATTATAATGGATTGAAAATTCATGTCTACACAGATCTCAAGAGTGCAACCAAACTAAAAAATGGGGCTTCTGCAGATGTGATTACTTAAGATGAAGTTGCTAAGGTAGGCCCTAAATCAATGACTGGCATGCTCATAAAAGGTCGGGACACATGAAGATACAGGGAAGGTAAGGTGTAGGACCTGTGACTCCACGGGCCAAGGGCTATAGCCACAATTCTGCAGCAGAAGCTGGCCGAGACAGACAGCCCTGTCCCTCCCTAGCCTTCAGAGGGAGCACAGCCCTGTTGACAGTGGCCTCCAGCCATGAGCCTCCACACCGTGAGAGAGGAAGTGCCTGCAGTCGAAGCCCCTGCTCTAGGGTTAGTCACCCTGGAAAAAAGAGTCCAATGCAGAGAGAGTCCACAGAGAGGTGGGGTGTCCTGACGGCCCTGCTTGTCTGCTGAGGACAGGAGAAAAGTCTGAGACGGACGATGTGACAAGGAGCCTGAGAGAGCAAGTGTGGTGACAAACACCTAGAGTCTCAGCACTTGAGAGGCAGAGGCAGGAAGATCACCCCAAATTTGAGGCCAGTCTGGTCTACATAGGGAATTTAGGCCAGCCTGGGTTACATGAGACTGTCTAAAAAAAAAAAAAGAAACAAAAAGCAAAAAGCAAGTCAGTTGGGAGGTTGGAAACAGCTTCCCTCCAGGGCCTCTTTACTCCAACCCCAGGTGGGGGTTGCCTGTGTGGGTCCTGCTGCCACATTTCCACACCTGTCCTCTGGGAACAGTTTCTGCCCTTTTTGGCAGGGGACCTGGTTGTCCACCTGCAACAACACTCCCTGGGCAGCTAGACCTCTAGGTTTGGCTTTGGGGCCCTGCTGCCGGATGGTCCCCGTCAGTCCTGTCTACTCTGCAGGCTGCCATCCCAGAGGCAGTTAAGGTTATAAATGTTACCACTCTAGTGTGACTGCATGCACTGTCATTTGTCAAAACCTGCTATGCCAGACAGTTTTATTTCTTTCAAAAAAAGGTTAAACAAATCAAGTTTCCACAGACCACAGCCGATCTACCAACAGGCAGAGATTGCTCAGGGAGAACTCATGTCACTAGGCAGAATCAATCTAGAGCAGTTATTCAGTCCCCGCTGCAGCAAAGGGTCCAGGAGGCTCCAAACATAGTGTGAGACTCACCAGGCACGGGACAACATGAGTGTCCAGGTGGGGGGCTGTGATGGACCAGCTCCTGCTCCCCTCCAGGCAAACACACACTCCAGGCACACAAGCGGGTCTTGTACTGAATGAAGCTTGGGCAAGTGTCTACTGATGGGTTGAAAGCTCAGGCAGCTCCTGACCCGTTCCCTCAGTGGCCCCTTATAGCCTCATTGCGGTCCCCTCACTTTCTCTCCCGCAGTATTAGGAGTTGAACCTCCGGCCTTACACACGACAGGCAAGTATTTCACTTGTTTCCAGCCTTCTTTTTAATTTTGAGATGCAGTCTAAGTTGCCCAAGCTAGTTTTGAATTATGTCGCCCAGATTGGTCTTAAGCTTGTGGTGATCTTGTCTTAGCCACCCAAGGGCTGGTATTACAGGCTTGAGCCACCGCACCTGTCCGTCTCATGTATAGCTCTACATTCTCATTCTCTTTCTCTGGGGCTGAAGGCTCCTGGATTGCAGGCTTCTTAACACTGCATGGCTCAGGTGGGCTAACTTTCCCACTGCTCACTGGGTATCTTGATGTTTAATCCTTATCTTCTACATATCAGGGTTCTCTGGGTATCTTTTTGCTGTTTCCTTCTGGTTTAATTCATTGTGGTGAAAGAAAGTGCTCAGCCTAATTCTACTTGAGATGACCCTCTCAAATTTGCCCAAGCTGCCATACTGTGGTCATCTTCCAACCCCCACAGTGCACAGCAGGGTAAGAAACGGTCACAGAGGAAATACGCAGTTGGATAGGCAGCCAGAGAAATGGAAGTATGTGCAATTGTATACCTGACATGGGGCCAAGATCCAGAATATCTACAGAACTTGGACAAGTGAACACTAGCAACAGTGTTTAAAAATGGAAAGCCAGGGCTGGAGAGATGGCTCAGTGGTGAAGAGCATTGGCTGCTCTTGCAGAAGATCTGAGTTTGAATCTCAGCACCCACATAGCAGCTAATAATCATCCGTAACTTCCAGTCCACAGGATCTGACTCCATCTTCTGGCCTCCACAGGTATTTCATGACAGGCATGCACTTACATACATGCAGGCATAACACTCATACACATAAAATAAAAATAAAGTTTAAAATAAAATAAAAATGGAAAGCCACTTCTCCAAAGACATTTGATAAGAAAATGGAGATGCTCAGAGTTGTGACTCATCTGGGAAATGCAAATCACAGCCACAGCCACATCGAGACACTCATTACATCCCTAAAATCTCCTCTCTCTCTCCCTCCCTCCCTCCCTTCCTCTCTCTCTCTCTCTCTCTCTCTCTCTCTCTCTCTCTCTCTCTCAAATGACAAGTGTCCAGGGATGTGGAGGCTGCCTGGTTAGCCAGTCAGTCGGTACACTGCCTTTGTCTAGCTTGGCATACAACCATACTGCCTGGGTAGTGACTCTGCTTGTCCTGCTGCCATTGGGGACATGCTCCACCTGAGAGACCTGTCAGCTGCACTCTGGGCCATCCTAGACCCATCTGCCTCTTTCCTTGGTCCTATGTCCTCCTGGCACTGGTTCTCACACTGGAACCAGATTTACTGGAAACAAAGGCAGATAATATGCATAGTTTCCCATCTCATTGCATTCCCCACCTCCACAAAGACTTCATTCTTAACCCCTTCTGTGCCCTACTTCCCGTCCTACCAGCTCCTTTCCTCTACCTGCCAAGGTTATTTCACTGTATCTAACAGTTACTCTATGCTTTGTCCAAAAGTTGAGTCCAAACACCCTCCAACATGCATTACCAAAGCCAGCAGAATACTGGTTTTCTTTTTAAATAAGTTATGTTTATTATTATGTGGGTTTGTTTCTTGGAGACAGGGTCTCCCTGCAGACTTTGCTGGGCTGGAAATCACTATGTAGGTGGACCTCGAACTCACAGAGATCCACCCACCTCTGCTTTCCAAGTGCTGGGGTTAAAAGCATGCACCACTATACCTGGCTATATTTTAATTTTTGAGAAAGTCTCCTATATCCCAGACGGACTAAAAAGGCTGGCACTTCTCAAATAAGGCCCGTCAAACCTTCTTTCTTCCATGCCATCTCTTTGCTGAGGCCAAGTAGGTGGGACAGTGGTGATGCCCAGCACAGTGGATCCAAAGGTCGCACACGTATCACAGGAGACCTGTGGTATTTGAGACTGGTGAATTGAGCTCTGTGCTTCCCAAGAGCCTCATGACCCTGCAGACACAACAGCAGGACTTTTATACTAGATTGCCTCTGGCAGATGTCCCCTGAACCTATTTGCACTGTGGTTTGGCATTCAGCTGTCAAAACAGAAATGTGCTTGCAGGTAAATAGCACCACTTAAATCTGACAACCTGAATTCCATTCCCAGAACCCACGATGCCAAAAAACCCCAACTTCTGATCTGTACAAGTATGCTGTGGCACCTGCACACACAAATAATAAAATGGGGACATGTAGCCTCTAGCTTGTCAGACTTAAGACTGGGTTCCACAGGAGTCTGGAAGGGCAGCACTCAGGGTAGGAGAGAGAGGTTCAGTCACTATCACTGTGCTGGGTGTGAAGAGGATGGCTGGCAAGACCTTAGATCCACCTTCGGCTCAGCCTCCCTGGCTGTCAGCATATTATGCCTCCCCTTTTATGTGTGGTTAGTGGGACAGTACCCTCCTAGAACAACCCATGGCCAGCAGCAGGCTCTGTCCACAGCAGTTCTTGGCACAGAGACATGTGTGCCAGCTCCCCTTGCTGTAGAAACTACCTGGCCACCTGTAGGAGGCAGGGGTGGGGGTGCACAAACCCACAGAGGTACTTCAGGAGCTCCACCTCTAACCTTCTCCCCAGCCTTGGGCCCAGGATGCCATGAGGCTGAGTGAGCGACAGTCATGGAGCTATCTGGTTGCCTTTCACTTCCCCCTTCCTCTTCTGGAGAGAATTCCAAAACCGCTGAATAAGGGACTGGTGCCATGGTTTACATTTTGCTTGCAAAATTGGCTTTCAATTCTCTTGAATCACGTGAACTGTCAGAAAAGCCAAACCAGCCTATGATGGTAATAAAAAGCATCTTTTAGCAGGAAGAGAAGGCTGTCTCACTGGCAAATGTGAGCTGCAATTTCTGTAGCTGCTTCTGAGAACATGGTAATTGCATTAACTAGGGAGCACATGCGGGTGTGGATGGAGAAGACAGCAGGGTGAGTGGTTCTGGAATGCTGGGAACCTCGGAACCCAAGGAGGTGCCCTTGAGGCCACAGAGGCAGGAGAAAAGGCAATAGAGGAGCCTAGGGAACCCAGCAAAGCTATGTCAATTTTAGAACTGATAAATGCATTTAGCTCCAGACCTTTCATTTTAAATGAGTGAAAACTCTGGCACCTCTTCCATCCCCTTCCCTGCTCTTGGGCCCTCCTTGGCAAGGTGTGGGCTTCACCATGTCTGTATGCACACAGGTATCCACACTGGTCATATTGTTACATTTTGCTTTCATAGGACTGTGCTGTGTAAACCATCCCGACCTCTTCAAGCAGTCTCATGTTTTGATGGGTATCCCTGAACACACACAATGACCCAGCTAGCACTGAACTCCTCTACACTCTCAGATCTTACAAGGATTGACCCATGCCTTCCTGGCTAGACATTCTCTTGCTACAATTAGTCTGTGGTGGGCAGGGTGTGAGGTGACCCAGTGGTCTCCACTCCTAGTGTCCTTACCCTATCGGATGCCCTTATCCCTTCTGCTTTGGAGTAACTCGGCTCTACTGTGACTCCGCTCTAGTGGGCACAGGAAGCAAAGGAAATGCCCTTTGCATGGTCGGTCACTGTCTTCTCTTCTCGCTCACTCAGAGGGAAGCCAGTGGCATGATGGTTGCTGCCCTAAGGAGAGGACTATAAGGTAAGGAACTGGGCAGCCTATACCACCAACCAGCCAAGACCTGGGTTCTCAGTCCTGAAGGGACAAATCCTGCCACTAGGCTGGTAGGGAGCTGGAAGCTGAGAGCCCCTAGTTTACAGTGAGCCAGCAGCACTGGCTGACAACTGGAACAGTCTCAGGATCCAGAAGCGTCCAGCAGAGCTTCACCAAGGTCCCTGTGCACAGATGCTTCCAGATGTTTGTTTTAAATTTGGGGCAATCTGCTGTGTGCAGTAGATAACTGACAGTTGCTGTTCAAACAGTGGACATTTCTTCTGAGTTCTAGAATGGGGATTGCTGGGTCTAGGGAATGCATGTCTTCAACTATATCCTGTTGAGTCCCATGGGAGGGGGGTGCTGGAGAGATAGGTCAGTGGTTAAGAGCCACTTAATGGCTCTTCCAGAGGACCCAGGTTCAATTCCCAGCACCCACATGGTGGCTAACACCATCTGTAACTCTAGTTCCAGGGTATCCGCCACCCTCTTCTGACATCCATGAGTCCTGCATGCACCTGATACATTTACATACATGCAGGTAAACACACACATACAATAAATATTTTTTTAAGACTCCTATGCAAAGACCTTGGGTTGGAAACAAGACAGAGTTAGACTGTCATACCTACCGTGCCAGTGAAGCTGTTTCATCTGTGTTTGGTCTAAATCCCTCTAACTGCTCAGGAGCTGCCCAGCATTCACCCTGCTCCCTCACATGGCAACTCCACTGATCCTGAAGGCTTGTGGTGGTCATGTTTGATGTTGCTTGGAATGTGGAGTTAGTCAATACTGAACGGCTGCTCCTGGGGGCACCATGAAGCTGTGTTCCTGAGCTTCTGGTCACATGATCACTTACTTGCCAACAGAGGCCTGCTGTGTTATGTTGTTGACTCCTTCACTTTGAACTCATAACCAACTGCTATAAAAGCCTGGATTAAGCTCATCTGACAGGCGTATTTTCCCTGTGAGGCGAAGCACTTCTTCTGCTTAGGATGCTGGATGGCACTTTAGCACTAAATCTGTGGCCATTTTAAAGTGAACTCAAGAAGAAGCACAAATATATGAAAACTGTGTATAAGCTATGCCAACAAAATGGACCTGAGCATGCAGGCTAGAACAATCAGGCCATGTCTCAGACTTGCCCTACCTGAAACACAGTGTGCAAGTCAGTGTCCAGGACACCACTAGTGAAAACAAAAGTTATAAAATGTTAGTGGCCAGTGAGTTCATGAAAAGCAGTCTGCACAGGATGAGGACCACAATACATACATGTATGACGAGGTGTGCACAGTCATCAGGTCCTTTTCCAACTTCTGTTAGTTTTCTTGAGATCTGGTCCATAATGGATGCTGTGCAAATTATGAATCCCAGGATTCACAAACTCAAATGTGACTGAGCTAACTCCAAAGAATGGACACAAAGAGTGTCTCTCTTTCAGGGACCTGATGCTGAGGGTCAGCAGAGGTCACAGAGACATGGACACAAGAGCGTAGAGTGTTTCACTCTCAGTGACTTGATGCCGAGGGTCAGCAGAAGTCATGGAGGGCAATGTGGATGCAGAGCTCCCTAGTGATGGGGCACTGAGGGGGTGGGTCTTGAGGCTCATAACCCCACCTTACTTCCAGTCCTATCACTGCTTCCAGATGGTTAAAGCCATGTGATCAACTGCCTATGTTTCCTTATGTGTTCTGTCAGTGCTGAGAGGATTAACTAATATACTTCTACAGCAGTTTGAATGAGAAATGTTCCCCATGGACTCAAGTATTTGAACACTTGTTCAGGGGGTGGAACTGTCTGAGAGGTCATGGAATCTTCAGGAGGTACACCTTGCATGTCACAGGGGTAGGCTTTGGGAGTTCAGAGCCTCACTCCACGTCCCGCTTGCTCTGTTTTGGGTCTGATTTAAGATATGAGCTCTCAGCTTCCTATTCCTGCTGCCAAGCCTCCCCACAATGATGAACTCTGGAACTTTAAACCAAAAGAAACTCTTCCATAAGTTGATCAGGTGTTTTATCACAGCAACAGAAAAGTAACTAATGGAATGTCTTACCTTTCAATTCTTTGAATCAGTCCTGCGTGCTCCCCGCGCCTGCCTCCTTCTGCCTCTGCCTCCTTAGTGCTAGGATTAAAGGTGTGCGCACCCAAGCCCAGCTCCCTTGGGAGCACGTTTCCCCTTTTAATCGCCATGGCTTCCAACTGGCTCAGGGGACACAGCATCTGGCTCTCTTGCCAGAACCTGGATCCTTCAAGCCTTTGGAGCTCTGCCACACATTTGCAGCCCAGCAGCTGCTGTATTTCTTGATCTTACTCCCACCTCTGAAATCGTAGAAATACCCAAAGAAGCAGTTACTCAAATTGTTTTGGCATGGCTTAAAATACAATCCAATCTTCCCCACTGTACACAGTATTTAAGCAAAAGGAGAGGCTTGCAACTTGTACATCCTTTCTATATTACTGTAACAAAAAAAAATATGACAACCGAGTAGCATACCTGTCTGAAACACTCGCTTGTGTGGATGTTTCTTCAGACTGGTAATGCGGGTGTACCATGACAGGGCATCCAACAGGAAGCCCATCTTTAAGCACCCAAATCTTTCCCAGCGCTTCCCACTGACCGTTCTGACCTCATTTGTCTCACTTTCCCCAGCTCCATCCTGAGGCACTCTCATATGACTACCTGGAGGTCCAAAACAGCTACAACAAAACACTGTGCTCTGCTCTTGTATGTTTTTCCAACCCGTGTGTGTAACAGCCACGTTACTCAGCTGTCCCCACTGGGCTTAAGGCTAGGTGCTCCGGCCCCCTTGCGGCCTCGAGCTTTCCCTCAATTTACCCACACCTGGTACGTAAGCATGCAGTGTCTTTTGCTGCTGTGCCCCAGCCCCAAGTGCACTCCCCTGTGGCTTACCTGTCACTCTCTTTAACCAGGGTTGTCCCCAAGATCTAGTGATTATTTCCCCATCTCAAAACTCTCTTGAGGACATGTCACCTTTACCCATCACCCATTCCTTTTCCAGAAAAACTAAGTTTTTAGTTTTCTGTCTCAATTCTTTTTTCTTCTGCTGTCACTAAATATCTATGGAACTACAGTTTTCAGTGAGTACCCATTCTACATTTCCTAGAAGGTGCCCATTAATTGGATCCCATTTAACACTGTCAGTCCAGTGAACCCAGAGCTCTGCACGGAATTACACTGAGGGGGAGGGTCCCTGACGATTTCAGGGGGGTCCACAAGGTCAAAACTCTATTGCCAAGATATGCTGTGCCTTCTTCCTGTGCTGACATCAACATTAGTATTTATAGGAAAATGGCAGGTAAGATGGCTAACACCTTAAAAAGAGTTCCAAGCCTTAGCAGCACACTGTCCTGGTTACTCTTTACTGGCTCTACCCAGTTGGAGAGAAGCTAATTTCACTCAAGAATGTCCTTGATGCAAGCAAAAATGATTAATCTTGCGAAATTTCATCCCGAGTCCACAGTGCTTGATGAAACAGGAAGTATGCACTGGGATTTCTGTTGTACACTGGACCTCAGCAAAGTCACTTTCAGGAAATACATTATTTGAAAGATGGACAAGCAACAGCTATTAAAGCTTAGGTATTCAGCAGACACGTTTCAAAAATTAATCAAGTGAGCCAACGATGTCTAGGAAAACTGGGTTTGTGTCAGTGATAAACTTTGAGCTTTCCAGCAAAAGGAGAGCCAAGATGACTTTATGAAATTAGTTACATTGATGTGCTGATACTAAATAATGTTAGGTTTTAATGCCTGGGAGACCTGTAGAGCTTAGGTAAACAATACTTTCCATATAACAAATGCAGGATGTGGTAAAATCACCTGAATACAAGGCTGCTGATTCTGATCCAACACTGCAAATAAGTTTTAAGAAATGACGGAACATCCACAACTAACTGCAGATGCTACTAAAATTCCATGCCTTTCTGGAGCAAGTCTCCATAGAAGGCCAGACTGCCTTTATATACTTCTATCAGATGTTGTCTTAATGTTTTACAGAGTCAGTGGAGGTCTTGAACAACTTTTGTTAGTTATTTTCTGGCCTTTATTTTGCAACTGTTTGCTGCGAGCATATAGAAATACAAGCATGGGGATGTGGTGGCACACGCCTTTAATCCCAGCACTCAGGAGGTAGAAGCAGATGGATCCTTAAAAAGAGATCCAGGCTAGCCTGCGCTACATAGCAAAGCCTTATCTCAAAACGCATGGAAAAGAGTCTTCAGGTCAAAAAGGGCAAGAACTAATAAATCTATTTAGTATAAACTTAAAATTTTAGTTAAGTACAGCAAATTCTAAGTTCATTCTTGGCCAGTGTAGAAATGCCAATCTCTTAAAGCATTCTTTTCCTTCCTTCAAGACCAATCCTAACTAAACTCAAGTTTTCCCCAAATCACACAAACCAGAGCTCCTGCTGTTGTTACATCATTCACTGTCACTTGGTCCTCACTCCTCCCCACTGTACTGGTTCTAAAGCACACCCCAACCACTCCCATCACAACTTCCAGATAGACCACTAAACGACTCAATGATCAAGCTCTATCAATCACCCATGGAGAGTGTCCATGTTGCCCCACTACAAATTCTATGCAGTATTCTCCCAATTCCCAAGATGAACCAAACATTCTATCTTTATAAAATATTTTCAGAGATTCACTTGTGAATTTGTTGGTAAACATTAATTCAGTCTTAAGTCCCTGTGACACAACTTTAAGAATAGTTCACAGGTATGGTAATTAAGCTTCACCTTGTTTAACAAGTCACAGCGATGTAGGCAGATCCTAGGCCCATTCTTGAGAGTAGTTTCTGGGGCTGTCATGGGTTCTGACCTTGACTGGCAGGGACATTCCAAATCTTAATGCTCTCCTGTGTGGGTCTAAGCTTTGTAATATACACTAATGGCTGTTAGAAGTAGCCTACTGTAGGCATGCCAGATGTAATTTCCTAACTATAATTTGCATTCTTAGAAGGCTGATGTTCATTTTAATATTTGCTGAAACCCAAGATGTTTAGAACATTGTGGCTGCTACATTTTATGAAAATGAACACCACAGGGCAATAATGCTGCTGACATCAAACAGCTTACACTTCTACAACAGACTCAGTAAGACAAGGTCACAAAAGCAGAGTATTACTAACAATCTCATTAGTCAGACCTGGGAGACTCAAACTCAGTGCCCAGCTTTCTTCTCCCTTCTCATCTCTCCTGATTAACTGTCCCCACCCTTCCGAGAAAGTACATTCCAGAAACAAATCAGCTCTGTTTTTTTATTTAATTTGTAAAGAATGGTTTAAAAACAGTGTCAGTACACTCTTAGGAACATTGATTTCATCTGACAGTTTATCTGCATCGATTGTTATTACAAAAACCAGAAGTCATTGCAGTAGCTGCACAGTATAACTACTAGTTATCTAAACAAAAGCTCATTTCTATAAAACCATTACATTTAATGCAGTTTCATTAAGAGAAATCCAAAATTCTCCCAGGTGATTGGATACACACACACATATGTGTGTGTGTGTGTATATATATATAAAATGGTATATATTTTAAAGCGAAAACCTCAAAAACCAGTAATAACAACAACAAAAAAAATAGGCCACTGTTGTCAGTTAAATACTTTGACCTGACAGTTCCTACAAATAGCAACTTCTATATAAAGGAAACCATTATCTGTGATTAAAAATTCTAGAGCCGAAGTAGAAATGTGGAGTAAAAACACAACAAATCTGAATTCATCCTAGGCAGAACCTGTTTCTAATGAAACAGGGCAGTGGTCTACACATCTAACAGGGGGGCTTGTTTGTACCCTAAACCACTGGGAACATCTACAACTACTATCTTGCCAAACGGCAAGTTTCATTGAAGACACTGAAAAGGAGTTTTCTGTCTACAGATAGCGCTGCAAGAAATCATCGTAAGGCTGTACCTTGCATAGGAAGTAGCTGTGTTGTCACAAAAACCTAAAGCAGACAAAAAGCGAGCTTCTGAATGATGCCCACTTGTCACCAGGCACCTCATTTACCACCCCAATTCATCCTGATCAAAAAGATTCACAAAAAGAAAGATGGCATAACTGGTGACAAAAGAAAAAAAAAAAGACGCAGGTGTCAGAAAAGTGCATCTTATAGAAGAACTGCCATCCTTGTAGAAACCTCTTTGCATATACCAGCAAGCACTCACTGGAACTCTGTACTCTGTGAATAGATCTAAGTACTTATTTGGAAAGCTGAAGTATAAGCAGCACAGGTTGTGCAACTTCTCTAAGCCAGTGCTGCAGTAGAGCTCAGACTCAGGCCCTTCAGCTCAGGAGCCGTGGTGCAGTTGCATGGTACCCAAGACAGCGCTATCGTAGCGCTGCTCTACCCGCACACAGCTGGAGTGCTCGAGCACACTGCTCAGCTCAGGGATGCTCTCAGCAGTGTCCCCAAAGCCATGGTAGTGTCCGTAGTGCAAGTTCTCCCCCATGTCCTCCACCCAGGATGGCCTGCTGGCCACACAGCTACTCGGGCTCCCATTCAAATGTAGAGACCCACACATCTCCGGGTTAATGCCCATAGTCTTTTCTGGCTCCTCAGTCCCATTAACACAAACAGAACCCTGGCCACTCGGAAATGGCCTTCCTGGAACTAATCCATTGCTAATTCCATTAGATCCTGTTAAGCATGGGTCAGTCCTGCTCTCCGTCCCATTGAGCGGGGTCACGCAGGGGAAGTCCACATGTCCATTGATGACACTTCCATTTGTCAATGAATTCGACACGGAGCTACTGTTTTTCATATCTGCATTAAGAAATATACCTGTCACCAACGGGGAAGGAAAAACTACAATATGTTCATTGCTTCTACATTTACAAAAGGATTTTAGTTTTTGTTCTCTTGCAATTTTCTTTCTTCTAAATAAACCATTCCCTTTCCAAAGTTGAAAAATAAATGTGCACAGGCAGGTTAAAAGAACACCTTTTAAAGTATTTCAAGTAGCAGTATTTGCCCAGTGGGATAAGGAAGAAGTGTGTTCAGCAGTACTGGGGAATGAAAGCTGAAACACCAGCCTGATGTGAAGAATAACAGATACAGAAAAGCTATCACATATCTATTCTGGCGGGGGTTGGGGGAGGGCCCTAAACACTCCTGAAAGAGTCTATCAGAACTGAACATAAAATATTCTCTAGTTAGAAATGCATAACTTTTCTAGTTAAGGGGGAAAGGAAAATGAAGCAGGTTCCAACTATGCATACCATCAGAGGCTGTTTCCAAAAGCATCTGTCCCTACAAGTCAGGGAAGCAACACACAAAAATATTCAAAGGAACTGCTTTATCCTAGTGGCTGGCACTCAAATCTACCCAGGACTTCCACAAAATGCCATCAAGAGCACTGGTACAGCACCAAGAAACGGCGACTACAGCAACACTGCAGATGCTGGCACCTCATGTCTTCTTGGGTCGGGGGCAGTCCAGAGGGGCCTCTACTGAGCCTGGCCATCAGAATGGCCATGACAGCCAAGGTCTCAGTCTCAGACGGTTTAATCCACACACATAAGACATCCATCAGGAAGATGTTCTACAGAAAAAAAGTCCATCACAAAACATCTGGGCATGGTGGGTCCAGTCATTTTTCTGCAGAGAATTAATGTTGCAGTTCACAGGAATTCATGACACAGTAGAGTGTGGTCTAAAATTATCTTTTGTTTGGATAACATTTGCTCTGGGCTACTAAAAGTGAGACAAGATACTAAATATATGAGAGCCAGGTTCCAGTGGCTTTTGGAGGGAAGGTTCATGCTTAACACACTGACTTCCCGTGAGGGCTTTCTTCCCTACCACCTGTATCCAGCAGTCTCCATGTGCTACCAAGAAGGATCATGGATATTCAGTAAACAAAATATCTCCCAAATATTCCCCAATTATCAATTTCTTTTGACAACTTAAGCAGTAATCATAACTTAGTAACTGGAATATATTAATCAGAATAGGTATTTTTCCCTAAATGACAGGTTTTCTCTTTAAATAAATACTAGAGAATGAGTATTTCAAGGAAATAGGAATAAAACTTTAAGTTTTGGAAATCAATATCAATTAAAAAAAAGTATAACCCTAGGTAATCATAAATATGATGGTGAGTCTGATAGTTAATGCATACTCTGTGCAGACAGTATTCTTTTTCTCTTTAGTGTCCAGCCAAAGTAGTTTTACTATTTAATCTCAAAAATCAGGACAACTTGGTAGCCTCATCTTGTCCCAGGAATTTAATAAGCTGAGCAGAGCAGAAGCCCATGGTAGATACCACTCTTGGCTGGCTCTTTTTTTGTCTCTTTAAGATAGGGTCTCCCTGTAGCCCCAGCTGGCCTGTAATGTGCTATGAAGACCTCAAACTCAGAGATCTGCCTGCCTCTGCCTCTTGGTGCTGGGATTAAAGGCATGTGCTACCACGCCCGGCTCTGGCTGGCTCTTTTTAGCCTTCTTCTCTTCTGCCAAAGCTGCCTGCCTACCAAGGCCCATCCTACTTCCCTTTTCGCCAACTTGTTCAGGTATATGATGGAAGCTACCCAAATCCAAAGCATGGGATACAGGTAGTCAGGTTTGGTCAAGGGAAGAAGCCTCTAACACACTCAAAGAAGAGCTTCAGGTTCTTGAAATATGGGTGCTAGACCCTGCACAGGGTCTCAAATGAGGGGCATTAAAATGTGAAGGTGTTATTTGAACAGCTCTTCAAAAATGTACTGTACTAGGATAGAATTCTATTAGAACAAGGAATGAATTTTAAAAATGCAGACACCCCTAAAGCAGTTAATTCTGCCTGACTTCTGTGCAGATTCTCCAGGACAGAGGCAGCAGTTTCCACAAACTGCTGTGGACACAGGATGCTAGTTTACGTAAGGAATCAGCAACAAATCTCTATGGATTTCTAATGTTTGCTTCTTTGGTTAGGCAGTCCTGGAAATTTCCAGGAGGCCTATGAGACTTGACACCCGGGATGAAGAAAAGCCTGGCCCCCTCAAGCTTTGCTCTGATATCCTGGTCATTAAAAGAAGTCAAGAGTAGTTGCTTCTACGTATTCAAAAGCACAGAGCAATGTTGTTATAAAAAGCAGGCATTAGGTTTTGCTACTTCTCACTTGTCAGATCAAACAGCCTCCGCTGACAGAAAACCTGTATTTTAAATGTAATACCTGACCAAAACTGCCCAAGGATAATTATATGGCAAAAGGTAACACTATTTGTAACAATTGTGTAGAACAACAAGTTCTGTTCATAGAAATATTTTTATGTGGCTTTGAAAAGCACAATATGTGAATCTTTTATTCTCAATAGAGAATTTAACAAAGATATTACCATGAGACCCTTTTCTTAAAAAACAACAACAACAACAACAAAAAACCCAAACAACCGAGTATTTCAAAATAGATTAACATGCAGAGAATGGCTATAATGCTTTTGTGGTCACCTAAAGAATGGTAGAAAAATGGCAGGAGCCAAATAAATACATCTTTTAGAACTTCTAAATGCTAGGAAAAAAAAAATCTGATCTCTTTTTATTTATTTAATGTATTTATTTTTTTGAGATAGAGAACCCCTCTAGTCCCAGCTGGCCTGGAACTATATAGACCAGGCTGGCCTTGAACTCAGAGATCCGCTTGCCTCTGCCTCCCAAGTGCTAAGATTAAAGGCATGTGCCACCACGACCATGCCAGACACTAAAGCAACCAAGAGTGTGGGACAACCGATCCCACACTGGCATGAGTGGGTCATAAGCCAAAGCTACACTGTTCACCAGCTCTTGGTGTTTACAGTGAGCTGTCCACCCTGCTGTGTATTGCCTTGAAAATATAAACAACAGCATGGTATAGTCACCCAAAGGCCACATCAGAAAATCTCATTAAAAATAAGCAAGGCACATTAAGCAAAAGCTTCAAATCACAACAGGGAGATTGCACTTAACGTCTCATACCCACAGAATTCATTGTAACACTTATCATTGCACTCACACACGTGCCAAAAATATGCAAATTATAACATTTTAAAAGACACTGGACAAAGTGCAAAAAAGTCTGTGAGAATTTATGTCAAAAATAGCATGCATACTGATTCTTGCAACGACAGGGGGTTTGCATTGCTGAAACAGTATATATTTCTATTTCTTTGGGTCCAACAGAACCACTCTCCCGTTGTTTGGGGTCTTCAACCACTGGGGTGCTGTTGCAGCTAACAGGAAACTGTCCACTCCCACCTGATACAGCAGCAAACTCTCTGTCAACGTGCATTTTGTCAGCATCATCTTCAGTATCACCATTCTCGAGTGGCATGGCGCAATCCAGGCTTGGAACTGCACAAGAAACAAAGACAACTTTAGCATTCTGTGTGCACACAAGAAATCTAAGACGTGCTTTCTGCTCTTTTTTTTTTTTTTTTTTTTTTTTTTTAAAGTCTTTTTGAGACAGGGTCTCCCTGTAGCCCCAGCTGTCCTGGAACTCACTATGTAGACCAGGCTGGCCTTGAACTCACAGAGATCCTCCTGCCTCTGCCTCCCGAGTGCTGGGATTAAAGGCGTGCGCCACCACACCTGGTCTCTGCTCTTTTTTATTTGAACTAACAGCTTTAAAACTGTCAAATAATTAGAAAAAGAGCAATGATCACTAATCAAGTTTCACACTGTGAAATTACTTTTTACAATGGAAAAATTTCTTTAAGCAAGTTCAGCTGAAAGTTATGAATTCCTAGTATCTAAGGTATTCCAGACTTGTTTGATGGCAAAAATTTTAATTCTAGGATTTTTTTTTTTGAGAATATAGAGGCTGCATAAACTAGAAACAAAAAAATGACATTACAAAACACTTATATCTTGCTTCATTAACACACATATTATATATGTAAATATATAAAAAAATTTTTTTTCTGGGAGGGGGGTGTCTTTTTGAGACAGGGTCTCCCTGTAGACCTAGCTGGCCCTGGAACGTACTATGTAGACCAGGTTGGCCTTGATCTCACAGAGATCTGCCTAGCTCTGTCTCCTGAATGCTGGGATTAAAGGCATGCACCACCATGCCTGGTTCACAACCAACTTCTATTCAGTCATAATGAATGAAATGTCATTTGTAGGAAAATGGATGAAACTAGAGATCTTCATGCTAAACAAAGTAAGCTACACACAGAAAAACAAATACTATGCTTTTTCTCACGTGGAATCTAGATTTAAATATGCATGCATAAAATTATGACATCTATCTAAGAATTTATGATTATGAGGGATGGAAGAGGTCTGATTGGTGGTAGAAGAGGAGAAGGCAATTGGCAGAAAGACACACTACCACCCCCCTCAACTGCAGAATCTAAATTAACTATATAAACACACCCCCAAAAGAAACTACTTGGGGGGAAAAGGGTACCATTGAGAAAGGGGTAGACATGAGTGCAGTAGGGAGGGGGAAGGTAAGAGCAAGGCAGAACAACATTATCCACGAAAGTCCCATAATGCTAACTATAAAAATTACAAAGGAACTCGGTATATAAAACATTTCTTTCAAAACAGAAAATTCAACTTTATAGCTTTAACTAGAGCTAATTTTAGAAGTATAAGAGTTCTTTCAATTATGTATACCAGTCCCAGATACCTCCCTCAACATGACAGTGTATACAATGAGAAACCCAATTTTTGAATGAATTATACATGAGACAGAGAGAAATACAACAGTGATTTGCATGGTTAGGGGAAAGCAAAAACCCATACAGGTCTGAGACCAAAAGCATTTTTATACACAGAGGCTTTGAAAACTAGAAGCCTAGAAACTGCCCTTCTCACCCAAGGCTTTTCCTTAACTTTCTTAAGTCCCAAGTTAGCAGGAGGTAGGACATCACCTTCACTACCAAACTGGTCCTACTTCGAAACATTATGTGGCAATCAGACCAGCTTTAAAAACTAAAAGGTAGAGAGGTGGTGGGGTTGATTCCCTAGGCGTGTGGGGGATGCTGCTCCCCAC
The DNA here is from genome assembly GCF_000622305.1 of Nannospalax galili. Lineage (NCBI taxonomy): Eukaryota > Metazoa > Chordata > Mammalia > Rodentia > Spalacidae > Nannospalax > Nannospalax galili. The sequence goes on along the minus strand of NW_008357518.1, from coordinate 268,095 downwards.
CTCAGAGAGCTTTCAGCATCCTGAGGCCAGAGTTCAGGACTCCTTCCCTCTCTACTAGGCTGAGCCAAATTCAAGATCCTTCTATAGAGAGACTCAGGCTGGGGACACTCAGCCAGGGCCTAGAACCCACACACTTAATGTCTCAATGGACCTTGTATGAAGTGGCAACTAGAGGTTTTTGGTTTTGTGCAATTCCACACCTCTGAAAAGTAGATTAAAAGAGAAACACACCTGAAGCACAGGTGTGGGGTGCTCACTTGTAACCTCAGCACTGGAGAGGCTGAAGCAAGAGGATCCTGAGTTTGAGGTCAGCTGGACTACACAGTGAAACCCTGTCCCACAAAATAAAAATACCTGACAAATGCAATGGACACCAAAAATTCCTCAGGAAAGCATGGATGATTGTCTTTGTGCCCAGGAAGCCCAATACCCAGGGCAATTCCCTGATCAAGGAATGAAGCCCTACTTACTAGTCAGGAAACAAACCACAAAAAGTCAATCTCTTTCCTGGACTATTAGAACAACTGGTATACAATCAAAGCTATCAATCCCAGGCAGGCCTGGCAGTGCAACAAGATACAAGGGCAGTTACACCACCAGGGGGCAGAGGAGCCCAACAACCAGGGGGAGGTCTGGGGACTGAAGGAAGCCAAAGACTGAGGAGTCCACTGGCCAGTGACCAGAAGCTCTTGCCAGTGTTCAATCTGTCCCTTTGGATCTCTAGGAAGACACTGCCCTAGAACCTTGGCTGACATGACTCCATCTCCATGCTGTATCTGTTCCTACTGCCTGTAAACAGTTGCTCAGCTGGATGCAAGCATGCTTCACATCTGTAATTATTTACTTACCGCACATCACAAGCCAAGAAATTAAGTTGGCCTCATACCACCCAACAGGATGGTGCCAGTGGCACTTCTCCCACCGAAGCTACATTTGGGAAAGGTGGCCAATGAAGACATCTCAAAAAACATAAGTACTTCCCCTTCCTACTGACTTGCAGTCAGAGGAAAAATGGCTGGACATTTCTGAAAATGTTACTTGGTACGGTCACTTCTTACTAAGAACCTCTCCTTCCAACAGGCAGAGCAGGCACTGTTGGGAAGACTGGGTTCCGGTACCCCTGACACCCTCAAGATACAAAATCAGCAGCCCAGCAAGGTACACTCAGCCATGAAAGAAACTTGTTAGGGCAGGAAAACCCTGCTCTTTCTCACCCCCAAATGGTCTCACCTCCAGTTCTAGCTTTCTTTACTCCCAAGGATTCCGAGTCTTCAAAGCATCTCTTTCGATTTGTTCCCAGGCTCACGTGATTGGGAAGTATGTTCTCATGACCTCTACTCAAGGTGCCATTATGATAGAAACGGCTCACGTGATGGCTCTGGAGGCTCAAGAGAAACCGGGTGCACTCTTGGAAACCCTGGGTTTGTGCAATGTCTGCTGCTGTCAAGCCACTGGCATTTCTCAGGCTGCACAACACAAAAACACTGAATTACATTCCACAGCACTTGGCCCTGGTCTCTGCTCCTGCTGAACTGACTATCTATCTGAAGGTGACATAGTCAACAAATCTACAATAAATCTTCATTAAGGGAGCAGTTAATCATCCTGGCTCTGTAACTAACTTCTCATACATAATTTGATTTGGGAGATAATTAAAAAAAAATCAATATACTAAACTTAAAAAAAAAAGTTATCCTATTTAACTTCTCAAAATCATGTTTTATGTTAGTCTGAAGAATCTAAGTTTATGCTAACTTCAGACTTCACCTGAAACTGAATTCTCTATTATCTGCACCTTATTTTAAGAGCCCATCCTTTAGCTTGAGTAAAATAATAACAAACAAGCATCTATTGACATTGTCCATGGCATTGATAACAACTGGCTTCCTAAAAACAGAAGTCCCAGCTTAGCAACAAGCCAGATCTTATGCGGACATGTGGCATTCTAAGTGGAAGTTGAGAAGGACATCCTGACAAAGTTACCTGCCATTGGCCCCAACATCTGAGAAAAGATGAATTTCCTTTGGTAGGTTTGGCCCTCCGTAGGAAAACTTGCAGGAGTATTGCAAGTTGGCACTCTACAGCGTTTGGTGGCATCCCTCTGAAAAGCCTTGCAGTACTGCCCAGGAGCTCACCCCAGGTGGAGTCCTGCTCTCAAAAAAAGAACTAAGAGGTCACCTGGCTGATACACTAAAAAGGAAGAACTCTGATTAAAATTAAGAAGTACCAGCAGAGTTTAAGTGAAAGATCTGAATAAAATAGGAAAAGAAACATCTGAACTTATAAACACAAGAACGCTGAAATGAAAACTGAGGGAACAAAAGCCACTCTATGCTAAAGTCCCCTTGGATGACAAGAACATACATACTTTATGAACTAAACCTGCAGGGAAGCAAACATTCTGTTAACTGCAGGCTGACAGACTGAAATTGGAGTAGTACTCAAGAGAGCTTCATACCTATTCAGCCAGCTATCCTTCACGCCCAACCAAGACGTGATGAAATGAAGGCCTCACTTTGGGTCACAGATGACCAATCCAAGCCTGCTTGTTAGGGTTACTGTTAAGGCAACAAACAAACAAACTTCAAAAATCAGAGTGCAAAAAGTACAGGCTCAGGGACAAATAATGATTTTTAGCTTACAAGGATAATCACAGCCTTGAATTCCTATTTCTAGTGATCATATGCATTAAGCTTCAGCTTGAAAAATTAGTAACATTTCTGGACACTCATTAAACATAAATACTTTTAAAAACTTAGGGAAATGTAGTATAGACAGGCTCAAGTCTAGTTTAGCTTGTGTGTGGTGTATGGAGGTATAGTGTTTTTGTGTGCATATGTACATATGTGGAGACAAGGTTGACATCAGTTGTCTTCCTCAATCACTCTCCATCTTACTTTTTTTTTTTTTGCAGGGGAAAGCACAAACGCAGTCCCCCATTACCACAAATTAGGCAGTTGAGTTTCCCACATTTGGGAAAAATCGCAGGGGTCAGCACATCCCAAGTGCAATGGATGGGCCTCACTCTGGGAAAACCACCTTCCTGATCACGGTGTCTCCCCTGCCAGGTAAGTATCATCTTACATTTTTTTAAAGATTTATTTTTGGAGCTGGAGAAATGGCTCAGCAGTTAAGAACACTGGCTGTTAGTGTGCAGAAGACCCAGGTTTGAATCCCAGCACCCACATGGCGGCTAACAACTGCCAGTACCAAAGAATCAGAGGCCTTCTTTTGACCTTCACGGGCACTGCCCAATACAGATACACTTACATACATGTAGGCATAACACTCATACACATTATTTTTTAAAATCTTTTAAAGTTTTTATTTTTATGTGCTTGTGTTTATATGCCTATGTCTGTGTGTGGGTACATGCATGTGAGTGCAAGTGGCCAAAGGCTAGGAGAGAATGTCAGATCCTCTGGAGCTGGAGTGTTACAGGTAACTATAAGGTACCCAACAAGAGTGCTGAGAACTGAACTCAGGTCCTCGGCTAGAGCAGTATGTGTGAACCATCTCCGAACCATCTCTCCATCTTATTTTTTAAGACAGGGTTTCTCACTGAACCTGGAACTCACTGATTTAGAGATAGACAGCTGTTCACCTCCCTCCCCCCAACTCCCCTGCCAGTGGTAGGGTTATAGCTGCTGGCCACTGAGCCTGGCTTTTTACATGTGTTGGGGATCCAAACCCAGGTCCTCAGGCTCAGCACTTATCTTCCTCAGCCCTGAAATCCAGTTTAATGGGATATAAAAAGACAAGATTAAGAATTCCAGAAATCACTAGCACTTTCTTTAAAAATGAAAAGTACATACAGGATCATTAGGAACTAAAGCTGACATTGTTGTTAATCATTAAGATTTCAGGGCCGTGAATTCTGACGTACATTCACTGCAGCACCTTTACTAATATATGAATTAAAAGGAAACATGAGTTAATTACACATGTCCAAAACAAAGCCCACTGGTCATTAAAATGACATACACCAATATTAAGGGCCCCACTCAGTAACATAGCTTATGACTCTCATGAATTTGTGGCCTTCATTTTCAGATACCAAAGTAAAGATGAAGACATATCTACTTTGTCAAGAAACAAAGCATTGTATAAAAATTTCAAAATTCTTCAGAATTTGAAAAGATTAAGACTGACACTATAAACATTGTTCACAATGATCACTTTTATTATCATATGGCTGTACATGTGCCATGGCACATTTGTGTAGGACAGAAGACAACTTGTGAGGCGTCTGTTCTGTCCTCCCACGTGGGTTTCAGGGATTGAACTTAGATTGTCAGCCTTGGTAGCAAGCATCTTTACTCAGCCCACTGGCCCCAAAATGATCATTTCTATAGATAATTGAGGTCTTGCTCACCAAAATGAAAGAATAAAAAAACAAGAAGCCAACATTTAATTGTAGGACAAGAGCACTTAAAAAAAATCTAAAGTACAAAAGAGCACTCTTTACTGTAAACAGAAAATTAAAAATAAACAGCAAATCATTTTATGGGGTGGGGTTTAATGCCTTTTCAGTGAAAAGAGGCAGATGGGGACTCGGTGATACATTGAGACTATCAGAAGATGCAGGCTGAAGTGGGGATAACTGCATCACCCATCAAATGTCATCAACGGTGGCGTCATCACTGTACTTAGAGTCAAGCAGACTTCTAGGTATTTTAAGGCACTACTTTCTAAATTTACTTTAGAAGAAAAGCTGAAAGGGACAACAGCCAACCCGTGCTGTGCATCACATTCATGGACCATGCAGCAAGCAAGCACAGCCAGAGGTCAAAATAAGCCTCTCACATAATTTTGAGGGGCCAAAAGTAAATGCAAATGGGAATCAAACAATTCTAGGTAATGCACTGGAAAGACATCAGAGTCTGGGCTACACTGACTGGAAAAACTAATTAGAAGTGGTAATTTACTCAATTTGTAAATGGTACTACCTGTATGGCATTATCAGAGGTGGGAATGCAGAATGTATCCCCTGTGCCTGTAGTGACTACAGACTGTGCACAATAGTTAACATTTACATTCTCAAGCAGAAGGATCTACTAACATCTGATGCTGGCACATCAAAACCAGCCATTATCTTCTCCTCTTTCACCAGCCATGTTCCATCACTTCCTTTCCTGCTCACCTCCACTCATTACCTGACTCAAGTCTTGTGTGAGAGGCTCTCAACTTCTCCACTTATATCAAATCTCTCTATAGGGCAGCTGGCTTGAGCTATCACAAGGGAACATCTAATTCAAGGTGGTACTTTTCCTGGACTGCAGACCATAAGATCTCAGTCCCAACTACTCAACTCTTATAGCCTGAAAGCAGTTACACACAAGCCAGCATGGTTATGTTCTAATAATCCTTCATGGACAATGAAATCAGAATCTCAGGTCATTTCATATGTTATTATTTTGACTTTTGTTCAACTGCACCTAAAATTTAAAAAAATCATTCTTAGCCTATGGGCCATACAACAGGCCAGGGAAATGGTCTGTTGACTGACACTTTAACCCATTCCTTTGCTCTTCCTAATGGACTTCCTGAGAGACTTTCCATTCATTTCATGCACTACTGGATTCACTATATTCAAACAAAAAGGAAAGAAAAGTTGCCAAATATATCGCAAAACATTACATACTAAGACAAATATCAATATTAGACCAAGCATTCCCTGTCCCACCCACTGCCATGACTCCACCTGAGTGTCTCACACTGACTGAAACCTGTAAGTAGCAATGTGCACAAAGTGAAAGCTACTTTCCAGGTCCTCAGACTACCTTTTAAAGTTGATTTTCAAATTCATCCCAGGCTAAAAATTTTATGGGGTACCACACCAAAATTAGAGTAAACAATAAATTATATAGTCTCAAAACATGGGCTTTTTGCGGTGCTGGGGATCAAATCCTGGGTCTCACATACAATAGGCAAGCTTTCTACCAATGAATTCACCCTTAGTCCTCAAAACACTGATTTTTAGAGAAAGACACTTGGGTGTTTATTAGGTCAGACAGTGATCCTGGATAGAATACACCAAGCTTACTGAACCTTTATCCTCTATTCTGTGTTCCCAGTTTAAAGATATAATCTCTGCCAACCCTACCCTATTTTCCAAAGCTCCATGGAAGGTTGACACACGAATGAGACAACTGACTTTTGACTTCTCTGTCCATTCTATACTTTGGATCTCGTGCTTGTTAAGTCAACCCCTTCAGTCCTCCACCAACATTCACTGGGTGTGTTATGTAACCTAAACAGGCCGGCCATCCTGATCCAAACTCCAGTGAGGTTTATCAATAAGGACAAAGGACATCTTTTGAAGAGATATTTAAAACTACTTGGAGATACTACTAAAAATGTTCTTTAAAGCAATATTCAGCCCTCACCTACTCTCTATGGGCCTAACATCCACAAGAGAAACCTATTACCACTTTTCTCAAACACCCCACCCTCTCAGCAGTGCTGGGGATCAAACCCAGGGCCTCATGCTAGGCAAGGGCTCTATCATTGAGCCTCCCTCCCCCAGCCCTCTTGCTAGTCTTTCAGAATCAGAAAACAAGCACATAGGAAGAGACAGTAATTCTAGGTACAAAGTTAAGTATTTCGCCCAAGTGGCAAAATCAAACTAGCATCAATCTTACAAATGTTAAAACAGACACAATTTTCTTAATTCTGAATGGAGTATTATCTTATTTACCTAAGAGTTCTTCCCCAGGAAGTTAGAACTGATCTCCATACCAAGGCCAGCTATCCCCTTTGATTTTCCACTTATAGTGCCACAATACCAGAATAGAGAAGCCATTCCAATGAAAGTAGTTTTTTAAATTAAAGTAATAATCACAGATTAGGAAATACCTGAAGTAAAATTTTTAGAATTCAAGGTGTCATAGCACCTTCGAGATGTTTTTTGTTAATGCCATGTGACAATAAAAAAAAAAACCCACAATTTTTATATAAATATTTCTGTTAAAATTCTGATCTGAATTTAGCTATTGTTAGTTTACAAATAAAAGATAGGTACCATAAATTAGGATAAGCAAAGCATGCAAATCTAAAGAATCTATATCTGAATTCCTAGATTAGCATTAAAACCAATCACCGCAACAAATACCTCAACAGTATGCCTTGTGTGCAGAAAGGAAGCGATACTGAACATTCAATGCCACAACCGTAAGGTTTCGGAGAAGCACCTGTGGCAGTTTCAGCAGTTTCTATAGGAATGCTCCCCCTTTCTAGGATTACTTGAAAAAATCAAGTCAATTCGAATTACGTAGCTGTAAAACATTGACATGTGTAGTTTTTACAGATTCAGAATCTTCTGCGTGACTTAAAACGGGCAATGGTTCATACACAGGAAACTTAAATCATAAAGATCACATTTGCAGGCAACATTGGATTAAAAATACATAAACACACATGAGGTGCAGAAGCTGTCAGAGCTAAGCCGCTGGCATATGACCATCCTGACCACCAGCGACCACTCTAGCACTGTCTTTACAAGTTACCTCTTGTAACTTTAGCATGAAGCCAATTTAAATATGTCAATATTTCAACAAAAGTTTAATAGTATGGACTAAAAACCATCAACTCACGATTCTGGTTACTTTAAAATTTGGTATGCTGTATCGCAAATACATTAGTAACTATTCCTAGATGGAAATAAGCAAATAAATGGAATCATTAAAAAAAGGAAAAAAAAACATTACTAAATGTCCATTTGTACAGACAAAACATTAGCAAACATCTGAAATTACTTCAGTAAAAGAAATACAAGTGCATTTTTAACCCTTTGGTATCCAAACAGAAAATTATCAAGACTTTCATAAATGTACTCTTCAGTTAACAATAAGAAGAAACTATTTTTAAAGTTTCTTCCTGAATAAATTTGGTGCCAAGTTTACATTTCAAGTTCAACATTACTGAAGATGCCTTCATGTTACAACTGAACCACAATTATGTTTGCATACATAAAAATATAAGAACATCATTCAAGGAGTTTGATGAAATATTTAGCAAGTTTTACTATGATTTAGCAGAGAAAAAAACTGGGATTTAGAAATTGTTGATCTGATTTTAAAGCACTATTTTTACATAAAAACGAGAGTTAAAGAAAAGCTGAAATCTACACTTTAAGAAAAATAACCCAAATCGTAAGATAAATTTGTCAACTCTGGAGCCCTCTCATACACTGCTTGCTTCTGCCTCGTGGGCAGACCTAGTTGTCTCAGGAAACCATCCCTCCATCCTACAGTCTCTGTAAAGAAAAAAGGAACACCAAGTACCAAGAGCAAAGAATCTACAGTAGCATGATCAGAAAGAGCAAGGATTAGCACGTGGGGATGACAAGAACTCAGAGGCACCCGCAACATCATACTGGACTACTATTCTGAAGGACAAGTAAGTGAACAATGAATTAAAATCATAAACATCAGAAGTAAATGACTAACAGTAAATCTGGGTTATACTGTACCCAGAATCAAAGTTACAACTTTGTACTTCTGACAATACTGTAAGTACATTCATCACAAGTATCTGTTCTGGTGATAATTTTGCCTCTAGGCAGGGGTCAGTGGTTAAGTAAATACACCTATTCCCCTGTACTAAGAAGTTCTAGAAGCTCAGCAGCATGTTTACAGCACAGTGTTATTATCATTTTAGGCTCCTAATATTATAGACAACTGTGTCTGTTTCCCATACTAGGCAAGACAGCCTGTTGTACAGTGAGTCATGGAACTTAGTTACTTCTCTATAGTGAGCTGTGATCAGAGAGGTTGCTCTTAAGTTCACAATAATTACTTCCAAGGTAATCTAGAAGACCTGGTTATCACAAAATACATGATTCTAAAGGAATCCTCTCCTAATGAACAGGAAGACTGGCATCAGGCACTAGCTTCCAACCATACAGAATGATTTCAGATGGAACAGCGGATGTGCCTAGGGTTTCACTAATGCACAGCTAAGTCCCTTTATTGCGATCAAAAGGAATAAAGAAATACTATCTCAATATTGGGTTGATAGGAAAACATTCTTTCTCTCAAGAAGATAAAGTAGCCAAAATTCTCAAAGTAAAGCTAATCCAAGGCACAAAATTTGCTGTTAGGAGCAAATGTCAGTAGTAAAAAGGTTTTTAATCATTAACATAGCAAATTTTTATCTTTTTGCAAAATCGTATTAAGACCCAACCATACACTGTTAACTCATTCTATCATCCAAAGGAAAAAAAAGTGTGGTCCTTTCTATGCTGGCACATGCCTGTCTTCTATCAAAATGCCAGGACTGAAGTGAGCAGCCAGGACAGCTAAGGTAAGGAAGGTCAAGAACCACAATTCAACATGCTTAGACATGGCTCGAGATTCTTTAAAAGGTGCAATAATGTTTAGTTTGCTCACAGAAGTGAGGTGTGATCCTGTGTATTTTGACTTTCAGGTGTGAACAATGGCAAATGCTGATGACCATCACATAGGCCAGAAGCAGAAGCTCATATGAAAAGACAACTTGGCACCAAAACTCAAGATTTAAATTAAGAGAAGAAAACAAAACTATTAACATACTCACGTGTGGTGCTAGAAAATTTAATACGATGCACAGCAGCTGAAATGCGTTATCTTACAGTTGCAACCTACATTAACAAGTAAGTCACGTAACAAACCATTCTAGCCACAGAAACTTAGATAACTGCCTTCATTATCTATCAGATGACCAAAAAACCCCAGTAATTTAGTCTCTGGCCACTTTAATGTAGAAGATATATAGAAACCAGAGTGGAAATTAAGAACAAAACCATTAATTTAAAAACAGCAGTATAAGGCAGCTTTTAACCTATTCACAGAAGGAAAAAATTATTTAGCATCTCCTAAATATTATGGATTATAAAATGAAGAATTAACAATCTGATCCATTCTGAAATAGGAAAAAAATAATTTTAAGTAAGTAAATTAATGCTAAACTTTTGATGTTGGTGGGGGGACACATATTATTTGCTAAAACTACACCTGACCATATAAGCAGCATTATAGGGAACAAAACAGACCCTGGTACCATTTCTTGGGGGATTGAAATCGTCGAAACTGACTAAATAGGGCAAACTATAAACAAGCACTTTCCAACTAAGATTAGTGCAAACTGATGCTCTATCTGGATGTTAAAACTCAGTAACCACATATACAATAGCAATCGTAATGACTACTTGTGCTCTAACTCCAGGCGAAAGACATCTAATGTTAAGAACTGCTTTTGGCTAGGTAGCTTAAGCCAAGTGTAACACTCGTACACATTTATAAAAAAAAAAAAAAAAAAAGAAAAAAAAGAAAGAAAAAGAAAATGTGAAAGCTCAGTCCAGGGCAGTCACCATAGTGCAGGGTCTCGAGGGGGTGGCTCCTGTACTGAGATGGGGGACAGACTGACTCTCGAGGCCATGCTCAGCCACACCTGGTAGAAAAGAGACACTTGAGGGTCCTGTAACCAAGGACAGAATTATAAATAAAAGATAGTCATATTTTAAGATACCTACTAAAAAAAAAAGGACATAGTGATAGATTTACTGGCTCAAAAGATTAAGCTACCGGTTAAAATGAATAAAACTAACAGCTTTGTAATAAAATGTACAGGACCAATTAGAGTATTTAAAAAAATAAGTTGGTAAAAAGATCAACTTCAATTATCTATTATTTCCATAAATGATAATTAGGCAATTTAATCAATTATTTTTTATATGACTCTGTATTTTATAATCAAAGACTGTTATTAAAATTAAAGGTATAAAGTTTTTAATGTAAACACAGCTAAAACTGTATCCACAATCTTAAAGCAATTGAGAATCACCTTAATGGTTTAAAATTATGATACATATTCACATTATCAAATTGTTTTTACATTACCTTATACCAACTAAATATGAAGTTAGAAGGGTCTTTAAAGTGTAGCAGTTAATACATGCTATATTTTTGTTTTTGAGACAGTCTCACTATGTAATCTAGGTGGGCCTTAAAGTTCTGATCCTTTTGTCTCAGTCTCTTGAGGACTTGGGATATAAGCATGTGATACTATGCTTGGCCAGTGCAGGCTGTATTTATAACACTAACTAAGGGATCCAAGCCCAAACAAAAGCAAAACTTGCCAATAAGAATGAAACAGAAGCTGAGACACCAAGACTAAGACCTACATGGTCTAATTTATATGGCTTTGCTATTCAGGATCTTCATTCAAAATTTACTATAATACAGAGTCAAAACAATGAAATGGAAACCAAAGGGTTAAACTAAGTTGTGTGGGTCTTCTTTCCAATGTCTCAATTTTCACATTTACAAAAAAGTGGTTTTTAATTAATTTTTATGAATTACTCATAACAGTTATATCATTTTAAAATCTGCTATCAGTTATTTTGATTATTACAGCTCTCTATAGCTTACACTGAACAATTTAAGAGTGAAAAAACCGCATCCATCTTGTTAATGCTGTGAACTGTAGAAGAAAAGTTATACAATGTAAAAAAGAGTTAAAACAAATTAATACCCAAATAAATGTACAAGGCCATAGCTAGCTAATGATTTGCATACAAGATCACATTTCTTAGCATTAAAATTGTTCCAGCAAATGATACTTTAGCTCATGTAAATGGCACTAAAACAAAGACATGCTAAACTAATGCTCTCAGTATCAAAAACTCAAAGCAGGTTTCAAGTCTTTAATGTAAGTGGTCCTGTTTTATAACGAGCTATAAATCATTAGGCCAAAAGAGGCTTTAAATGTAACCTTGTATTGCTGAGAAAATCTGGACTTAGAAATGGTCTTCAAGACTGAGCCAGAAAGGCCAGCAAAGAAGACATTCTACTCAAATCCAAGCCCCCTTGTTTTGAAATTAAAACCTGGCAAGGAGAAGTGTCAAGTCTTGCCATAGTGACACAACTACATAGTGGCAAAATCAGTGGCATCAAGGTCCAAATCTAATGGGCCACTGTTCCAGCTCACTACACTTTTATGAGAGCTTTGAGGTCACTGGGAACTAAGCCTCCATCTGTTAATTGTCAACCTAACTCACAATTTTCCTCAATACCACCTCCTCAATAGAAACAAGATTTTTAGGACTTTTGCTTGCTCTAAATGCTACTTCTGGACAGAACACTTTGACTACATCTCTAAGTGGGAGGAATAATTGAAGATACTTACTCGGTACGAGCCCCGTTGGCCACCAGAGCACTGATGCACTCCAGGCTCCCTGAGCGGGCTGCCTTGTGAATAGGAGTTTCCCCCTCACAGTCCTGAAACATAACATACACATTCATAACTAAACTGTTCAGTGAGAAGCAAGTAATCAACACGGAACAGAAGCCTCCTCCTATGTGAAATAAAGTAACGTGGTAAGCAAAATCTGAAGCAGAACAAAGCACCTTGCATGTGAAGGGAAGATGAAAACCAGGTAGCAGGGTACACCTCTCACATTTTCCACAATGTTTAGCCACAAGTCAATAACCAAGGGGCAGGGCCTTTTCCCATAGTGACAGCCTGAGTGCCAGCAATGGTGATTTGCAAACTGTCCTATACTGGAGCTTGGCACAAATGTGTTGTAACCAAATTCCAAAATAACTATCCTATGACCAATGAAAACAAATTCACAGACAGCCAACAGGCCAAGAAACATAAGCTAACTTCAAGTCCAGGCTCCCCATATGTCCTCTGTAGCTTCTGCGGTGCTGACCCCAAAAACTTACCTGACTCCAAGAAGTTACCTGAACTATTTATTTTGAATTGGTACCATGTTTTAGACAAGATGATCTGAGATTGTAGGGTGTGACAAGGAGAAGGAAAAATCTAAACCAGAACAAGCAAGCTTTATAGTCCAAACAGACCTGTGGTTTAACAAAAATACTACAGGCACAAAGTGGCAAGAGTCAAAAGTGAGGTGAGCAAATTCAGGGAAGACACTTCGAAGTCATTTAAAAAAAATCATTTACAGGGCTGGAGAGATGGCTCAGTGGTTAAGAGCACTAACTGCTCTTGCAGAGGACCCAGGTTCAATTCCCAGCACCCACATGGTGGCTATGAACTGTCTTTAACTCCAGTTCCAGGGAATCTGACGCCCTCTTCTGACCTCTGCAGCATTGCAAGACACGGGTGCACTCACATACATGCAGGCAATACGCTCATACACATTAAAAAAAAAAAAAATCATTTACACTGTTTTAAAAAACCCTCAAGTACAATGTTCCTAGGCTGTAAGAACCAAATGCAGTAAAGGTAAACAGAGATAGAAGCAAGCAAGAAGCAGAATATCTGTTAGAAACATTCACCTGAGGTGTTGACCAGGAACTCCTGAGGGAAAAGCTTTGCTGGTACTTGAACTGATCCCACTTCAAGGTACCCGAAAGCTGCAGCTGACAGTACCTATGTTCTACATAATTAAGGGATAAAGATAAAAGGCAGGAGTGGAGTAACTATGCAGAGAGTATGGCCCTGGGAAAAGTTCATTCATAAATTTCCCCAGTGCTCACTGGAGGTTGGGGGGTGGATTGTTTTGCAGAAAACTGTTAAGAGTGAACAGGGAGTATGGCCGTGTATTTAAACAAGGGCCTAAATGGTTCTAAATGAGTTAGAAGACACCAGGCTCTAAACAGGAAAAAATTCTATTTTTTAAGAGAAATGACAGCAGGCCACTAGAACTATCCAAGAACTATCTAGTGAACTCAGATGTTTTAAAAAAGCAAACTACCTTCCCAAAGGTATGGAGGAGCCAGACACGTTCGACATAAAGACAAATTAAAGCTACACCAAAAGAGATTAAGGAGATGGCCCAGATTGTAAAGTGCCTGCCACACAAACAAGAGGACCTGAGCTTGGATTCCCAGCGCCCCTGTTTTAAAAAAAATAAAAAAAAAACAGGCTCAATCAAAGATGCATGTCTGTAACCCACGACAGTTGGATCCTGGATCCTTGAAGCTTATTGGCCAGCCAGCCAAGTTCAGGTTCAGTAGGGAGATTTTTTTTATTTGAGAAGGGTCTCAAAATGTAGCCCTGACTGGCCTGGAATTCAGAGATCCACCTGCCTCCGCCTCCTCAGAGCTAGAATAAAAAGGCATGTGCTACCATGCCCAACCTACCTTTGTTTTAAATAAAGAAAAAATTAATTTCTACTCTGTGGAGACAAAAAGGCAAAAATAAAAGGACCAAAAAATACAAAGCAGAATTCCTTGCTCCTTACTCTCCAGCAAACAGATCCTAATTGCTTAGAGCCTGACCAAATGACTTCTGTTGTTTTATACAAACTACCAGAGCCTAACTGCTAATGGCCCCTGGCCCCTCAACCCAATTGGCCATTATCAGGAAGGGTAATTGGCGCCATAAAATTTACTACCTCAGCTGGGCTTGGTGGCCGATGCCTTTAGTCCCAGAACTTTCCAGGCAGAGGCAGATAGATCTCTGTGAGTTCGAGGCCAGCCTGGTCTGCATAGCAAGTTCCAGGTCAACTGGGGCTATAAGGAGACTTTGTCTCAAAACAAACAAACAAATAAAAAGCAAGTAAAATTAAATTTACTGCCTCAAGACAGCAAGCTGTCCTCCTGTACTATATATACTCAAATAGGACTTCACTCAAGGGAGGCATGGCCAGATACCCTCCCTCCCCTTTTTGAGACAGGGTCTCCCTAGCTGGCCTCAAACTCACAGAGATCCGCCTGCTTCTGCCTCCCAAGTGCTGGAATTAAAGGCATGTGCGACCATGCCTGGCAGATAACTTTTCTTAAGTGGCATAAAAGGACCCCTTTTCCGTCTCAGGGGTGTGATTCTGAGGATTTACCACTGTAGTTGCTGAAAATAGAACTCAGGGCCCTCACATATGCTAAGCAAGTCTACCATTGAGCTATATCCATTTATTCTTTACTAAAACATTAAAAAAAAAAAATCAACTGTTCTAGTAAATATTTTTACCCCTTGGGCTCCTTGTTCCTGCCCAACGTTGTTACTACCAATTAGCAATGACTTGCAAATCCTTAGCAAGGCCCATCAATATGGGCACTAAAAATATATACCTCAGGAAAGTTAGCTTCATTTCCTCTTTGGGAAGCTTGCAACAGTGTCTATAGACAGCAGTTTCTGTCATCTCAGTTCACCTGACAAATGGCCAAGAAAGTCCGTAAGAGCCTCAGGGAAAATGACCATGGACCTGTCAGTAGCTCACATGCCAGAGGCTAGCAGAAGAAATGCTACAACAGGTTAAAAAAAATCAAGTGCACATAAGCAATGATGGGAAAACAAGGAAATAGCCCACCTCAAGATGAACCAAGGCCTTGGTCTACCCATGATTACAGAGCAAAGTAATCTCTGTGATTGAGATCAAAGCTGTACCATAAGAAAATTTTAACAGTCTAGGACCCTTCAGGAGGAATTCCAGAATGCGTACTTGCTAAGGGGATTCTGGATACTCTAGGTCCATGAGGACCTGGGAATGTTTAGCCAGGTAAGCATTTGAGTACATAGGAAGCGGCAAGGGCAGACCTGGGAAGTCTCGCTCGGGGAATCAAAGTGCAGGTGGTCCACAGAGGGCAGTGGGGGACACAATGGCACACCCTCAAGTCCTCATTCTCAACAACTGTTGAGAATAATGAACTACTGTTAAGACGCTAGTTGAAAAACAGCAGTGAACAATTTATTTGTCTCTAAATTAAGTATTTTGTTAGCATCTTACAGTTAACAGACAGAAAATTCTAAATTCCTTTTTTTCTTTTTGATCTTTTTGAGATAGGGTTGTCTCCCTGTAGCTCCAGCTGACCTGGAACTCTCTATGTAGACCAGGCTGGCCTCTAAATTCTACAGTAACAGTAAATATTAACTACTGGCATTCATGAACTACTGTCCACGTTTTATTGATAGAAACGGAATCAGTCTAAATAAGTGACTTGCCCAAAGCCAGACTGCTAAGGAAGCAGAACATGGGACTCGACACCACAGTCCCTGGTCTACTCTGAGGCAGAAGGCAAGAGTATAGATTCAAGGCAAATAGACACGCCACTGCCCTGCAGAGTGCAAAGGGGACCAAGACATGTGAATTTGTGCTTGAGGTGGGTAGTCCCTCAGGGGAGGAACCACAGCTGCCCAACAACTGATATAACCAAGGAGCGAATCTCAAGACAGAGAAAAAAGAGGAAAGAAACAAAAGTTCCTTTGCACATTGGAGGACATTGACGTCTATTAGGAAAAATAGGTAAAAAACAAAAACAACAAGAAAAATACACCCTAACCATTCTGGCCATCAGCAGGAAATCCACCCTCCAAGCTGGACAGTAAGTTCTGCCTGCTTTGATTCATCTACTGGCTTTTCCACCATAGGTTAGTAACATAAAACACTCATATAGGGGTTCACTCAGGGGAAGAGATTCTCGAAACACACCATTAAAACTGACTCACCACACTCCAGTGTGTACATTTAATCCTAACTACAAATTCCTCAAGTCATTTACTCTTCCCAAGTAAATGACACAGTGAAACTTCCTGCACTCCGTCATCATGCCCTCCTAGTGTCCAAGGCAACTTAAACTCACCCTGAAGCGGATATAAGCTAGCCTTTTGCTAGCCTACATGCGTTTCTATGGTATCTGTGAAGTTAAGGCAGCTGTGAGCAGCATCCAGGAAATCTGGGCTCTAGGCCAACCACCTTCAATTATCAGCTGTGACCTTGGGCAAATCACAGAATCAGATCTGGGTGAGTCATACAATAGGTAAAAGCACTCAATAAACTGAACACAAGTCTCTGGAAAGAGCCTATTATCCACAAATAACTAAAGGGGAAAATTCCATTTGCCTCAGGTAAAGTCATCAAACTAATTAAGGCTTCAGTTTAAAACAATCATCATGTGTGTCACTGTAACTGGAAAAACAAAAGCAGAGTCAATTGGGCATTCTTACCGGTTTGTTAATGTTGGCCCCAGCTTGAATCAGCCAAACTAGGCACTGGGGATGTCCTCCAAAAGCAGCAATGTGGGCCGGGGTCTGGGCATAGCGGGTGGTAGAGACATTCAGTGTGGCTCCTGCTCTCACCAACTGGATTAAGCACTCCAACTTCAAACACAGGAGGGAGAACAAAAAAACAGGGCATGTCAGTACACTAATTAGTACCACACAACCTAAATTCCATCACGGTGACAAGTGGCAATTTTATTACCCCTATTTTCTTTTGACAATAAATTTATTCCCAACACCATACAAAAATTTAAAGAACATTTCCCTCATCCTTATTAAAAAAAAAATCATAGAAGTTTCACAAAAAATAATTTATTTTTCCTATAACTGAAAAAGTTAAAATAAGATCAGAGTACACCACTCTAAAATTTCTAACAAGACTTTTACACAATGAAAATGTGATTGGTAGGTTACAAAACTATGTAACCATAGTAATCTCTTCATAAAGGCTTCCACAGTGTACACAACCCTTTTCTACCCACCTTTAAATTAGCCAACACTGAATGCTCCAGAGAACCATTTCCCATATAACTTTCTTAGCCTTTAAAATATGTGAACAGTTGAGCTCTGCAGGTGACTAACTGGAACACTGGAAAAGACAAGACTTTATAGCCAGGCCCAAAACCATGCTAGCTGATCTTGTTAAGAGCCCATCACTTTCAACACATTTACACCAAGTACCTAACCTTGTACCCAGGAATCTTTTGACTCACCTCTTCTCCAAACTGAGACTGCCAGTTTCTCTCTAACTGACCACAAGGCAGTTAGTGTAGTTGTGCCTGGTTACAAGCAATTCTCTTGTTCAAGAGAGATCTAAGAACAGTGCTCCAAATCTCCTTATCTATCTCACTCAGCAATTAAGCCTGTCCTTCTAAAGGACAGCTCACTTCAACAGACACTTCTGGGTTGAAGCCTTACAGTGAAGAGCACACAGGTTTTTAAAACAATGAAGAGGAGCTGGAAGCAATAGCTGGTGAGAACTGTCTTGAATTTCCCAAGTGAAAAATCAAAGTATCAACTAGTGGTAAAATGAACAGGCGTCAAACTCGATAAAAATGAAAGATGGAAAGTAGCTGAGCAAGTGAAAAGGAGTTAAACCTTTAACTTTTGAGAGTTCGCAGGACTCGAGCCTGCTAGCTATGGATTCGTCTAGGAAACTGATTTGGAATTCTGGAGAGTACTTTTTAACGTGGCATCTTGTAAAAGCAAGGTGTAATTAGAAATTTTTAATTACATTTAGCCCTTTAGCAACAAGCTTCAGAAACGGCTGGGTAACCTGGGCACCACTGGTACATCCTAAAGAAAACGGTGGGAAGGAGGGGGCGTTAGAACCGAATTTCAGGTACGGAAACCTACAGAAGAAGGCAATAGCTGGTACCGCTGGGGAAAGACATCGGGCCTCTGCCGCCCAGGGCTTTCCTCACAGCGGGGAAGGAGGGGGCATTAGAACCGAGTTTCAGGATCCTTCTGCATCTTACCGCCATCCAGGCGTCAAAAACAGCTCAAAACCACTTGCTCCTGGTACCATACTGGTCACCAAAACCAAGAATCTACCAATCGGGCTCGGTGGACGTAGAAAAGCGATTTCGGTTTTCTTTTGTAACCGGGGGAAAATACCCTCACATTAGGCTTGTCGTTTTAACTCGGCTGGAGGCATATTTGTCCTCACGGGGAGCTAAGTCGGCGTGGGGCGGTATGGGGTTTGCACACCCACTGTCATGCAATCCAGGATTCTCGGGTCGGACAGGAGGGGGCTGACTGCGCCACCTTAAGAAAACTGGGCGGCGAGGGCCACTACCCAAGTCCTGGGAGACAGCCGAGAGGTTTTCCCGCGCCCGCCAAGGGTTGCCTCGGGCGCAGACTTGGGACCGCCTATCCGCGGCGAGGACGGTGTCCGTCCCGTCGTCTCTGAAAAGCGCTCCCGCCCAGGTTTCCATTAAGGAGATAGGGACGTGCAGCCCCACGAGGCCGCGTTCCCTCCTCGCAGCACACGGGAACGTCTACACGACTCCCCGAAGCGTGGGCGACCAGCCCGCAAGCCAGCCTTCCCTCCCGCCCAGCATGCCTTTCTCAAGCCACCAGAGCGCTCAGAAGGGCTGCACATGCGCCCTGAGCCCCTCCGGCTCCAGCCAGGCCGACCCTACTTCCGCCCCGCCTCCCAGCACACCCCGCGCCCCCCGAGGCGCTCGGCCGCCGCACATGCGCTGTGGACCCCTCGGAGCGCCGGCACCGCTAGTCCAGTTTCTGCAGTGCACTCCCGGCACGCCCCCCGTTTCCCCCGAGTCGCTCACCGCGGACCCCGCTTCCGCCGCGCTTTTCAGACACGGCGGGGTGCACTCTAACACTCAGAGAAAAAACGCGGAAAATGGCGCCTTAAAGCGCCCGCGCCCACCTTGCCGAAGTGCGCGGCCCAGTGCACCGGCGTCCAGCCATAGAAGGTGTCCTCAGCTGTCAGGTGGGAGAGCGGCGTTTGTGGCAGTAGCGAGCAAAGAGCGGCCAGGTCCCCGTCGCGGCAAGCGCGGTGCAGCGGGAAGCGGAGCGACAGCAGCTCCTCGCTGGAGAAGCCTGCCTCCACGCCTGCGCCCGCTCCCGCCGACATGGTCCGTCTCTAGAAAGCGCGCGGCTGACAGGCGAGAGGACTTGAAGGACCGCGAGGCCGTCGGCGCCCGAGCACAAAGGAGACCAGCGCCGTAGCCGCCGCGTCCCACCCGCTGCTGAACGCAGCGCGCACCGAGGGCGGGACCTGGGCGCCGGGGCGGAGCCTTCCTGGGACTGCGGCTTCCATGGGGCGGGGCCTGGAGGTGATGGGCACCTGAGGAGACCCACGTCTGGGCTGTAGGGGCTGGGGGCGGGGCGGGGCCTAGCGCTGAGGGGCGAGGCTCGGCGGTGATCGATGCCTGAGGGGGCCTCTACTGGAACCCACGCCTGAAGTGAAGAGGCGGGGCCTTGGCGTAGGGGGCGGGGCCTAGGTGCTGTCACCGCCTGGGGGATCGGCTATTGAGATCCAAGCATAGGACGTCCCGGGTTGGGCCTCTAGGTGATCCGAGTCATCCACTCCCGGAACAGGCGGGGCCTGGCTGAGATCGACGCTAATGGCGGGAACTACCCAGCCTATTCCTGTGGCGACTGGCCTTGGCCTGGGGCTGGGCGGGGTCTGACTAGGCTTAGGGGCGGGAGGCGGGAGGCGGGAGGCGGGAGCTAGGAGGGGCCCCTAGCTAGCAAAGGCAGCGGCCGGGATCGGTGGGACTTGGCGGGCGGGGCGGGTCCCGCAGCCGTTGGGTCGTTCGGCGGGACCTGGGGTGGGGGCAGGTCCTGCAGCCGTTGGGCCGGGCTCCTCGGACCGGGACCCGGGCCCTGGGCCTGTCCGAGGTGAATCCCGCTGCGCTCCGCCCTTGCGAGGACTCTCGGTCGCAGGTGTCTGCGGCCGCCGGCCCGAGTTCCTCCAGTTAGAGTTTATTGGGTGCCTGCGAAGCGGGGCGCCTCATTAACATCCGGAATGCAGCGATGTGCAGCTAGTTCCGCCGATGTCTCTAATTGGGATGGCTGCCTGG
>NW_008357518.1:225337-247552 GCF_000622305.1 Nannospalax galili | reverse complement strand
AATAAGTAATTTTTTCGGTTGTGAAAATCATTGCGCCATGACGGGACGACCACTATCCATGGGTTATTACTGAAGCGGTTTTCTAGCCATATATACATATATATTTATTTATTTATTTTAATGTCTTTGCTTGTTTATCTTGCTTTCCCTTTTGTTTTACGGGAGTCTATAAAATGGAAATTCAACTTCTGGTAGCTGACTTAAACTTGTATAGTCTAGACTGGCCTGGAGCTCATCATCGTCCTGTCCCATCCTCCTAGCTGTTAGGATTGTAAATCAGTGCCACCATACCACATGCTTGGGGGGAACGTTCTTCTTAAGAAGCATACTGCAGCATTAGTAAAGCAAGTCACTGGAGCTGGAACAGTCGAAAAAGGGAAATTGTTAACGCCTGTGTGTTAAGGTTCAGATAGCCCTGTCCCCTCACCAATAGGACCCCAAGGACTTCTCATGCTCCTGAGAAAAGGGAACCTAGCTGATAAGCACCTTGGTCTTTGAAGTCAAGAGAAGGGGACTTTTCTCCACTGTTTGGCCAACACAGCAGGCTTCCCCTTTGATCTCTAAAGAGGTCGGGTTTTAACAGTCCCGCTCTCCAACCGCCCCACCCAACTTAAAAAAAAATACATCTTCCCGCCTTCTGCAGGAAACAGAACCCTCCCTTTTTAAAAGACCCCAGCTCAAGGCCCGGGGAAAGGAATCTGTCCCATGTGTTCCTTTGCTAATAAACCCTTTTTTGATGGAGTTTTATCTGTGTCCTGGTGCCTCCTCCTCCATTCGCTCATTCTCTGCCAACTTTTTACCTATTACTGTGAATATAACACACAGTCGTCTATTCAAATACTCGTGTACATGATGAAAGACAGAATGTTCCAACCTAGATGAATAGTGAGAAAAGGTTTCAGTTTGCTGAGCCATGAGTAATGAATGGGAAGTATGAGACGGCATCCAATTTCAAGGAGTTCGTATTAGGTGATGCAAGAAAAAAGAGTTCCAGCTTTGATGGTGGTGAGTCACATAACATTTTGGTTCTCTGACAGGGAAACCTTGCTGTCTTCGGATAAGTTGGCCCTTTGAGGCACCACTTCTGCCGACTGGGTTCTGGCTACCCAAGTATAGCTAGATGGCATCACCTGGCTGGCGTGTTGCTCAGGATCCACACTCGGGACCCACATCATTACATGTAGATGTGATGGTAGACCTAGCCAGTCATCCAGGACTTTAGGAACCAGTAAGACTCCCTGGGCAGGCAGTTAAATAGGTCTGGTAACTGGATGGAAGGGGAGCCTGACAACTGGCAATTTCTGTAATCACCTCAGGACTTCATGGGGAGAGTCCTGTCTGGAGTCGTATGCAAAATAAAGTGTAACTGGTGTAAATGTGTGTGTGGTTCCACAATCCCTGAGGCTATAGAGTCTGACTGGGTCCCACTTTGTGGTTCCATAACAAACTCATACACCTAAACCATGGCAGATGCTCTTACGGAACTAGTTCCCTTCTATGGACTCCAGTCTACTTCAGAGCCTGCATCTGCACTCACCATGGTTAGGGCCCAATGGCTGCAGGACCCACCCCACCCTGCAGTCCTAAAGCCTGCTCTGAACCACCTATTGTAATTGACCTGGACCCAGTTGCTCCAAGGGTTCAGAAACTCCCACAATATTTGGGGAAGTCCTGGCAGATGATCTGACACATTTCCCTAGTGTAGAGGTAAAATGAACACTCCTGCAATAAGTGATGCTTTTGGCAAGGTCACCCTTGAAGTGCTGCCAGGGGGAAACAGAAATGCTGCTAGATCTGCTCCAGAGGGCTGGATACAGTGTATCTCTCAAGGCCCACATTTGCCAAAAAGTTAAATACTTGGGGTTCTAGGTCTGAAAAGGATATCGGGCTTTGGGGCTTGGATGAAAAATGGCAGTATGGGCCCTCCCAATCCTGAAAACCCGGAGACAGACCCAGGAGTTTCTGGGGCAACCAGCTTTTGTCACATCTGTATATCTAATTACTCATTGATAGTCAGACCCCTCTATTAAGCCATAAAGGGGGGAGAAAAAGAACCATTTGAGTGAGGATGACAGCAACAAGACGCCTTCCTGACTTTTAAGAGGGCCCTGCTGGAAGCACTGGCCTTGGAACTCCCTGATGTGACCCTAGAATTTAACCTTTGTCTATGAGAAGAAGGAATGGTACTGGGACTGTTAACCCAGAATGTGGGGCCCTGGCAATGACCTGTAGTCTCCTGTCCAGACAGCTAGACATGGTGGTAGCTGGATGGCCACCCTGCTTATGAGCCCTGGTGGCCCTTGACTGTGGAGCAATCCCTAAATCTGAGGTCCCATGTGCAGTCATGGCTGTGATGGACCACCAGTGGTACCACTGGCTCACCAACCCACATATGAGCCGACACCAGAATCTCCTATGTAGAAACCCCTAAGTACACCACCTGTCCAGGGTTTTGGCAGATGACAGAAGGATTGGCCAAATCACTATTGGCCATGCAGTATCAATTAGATTCCTTAGCTGTGGTGCTCCTACAAAATCCAAGGGGACTAGATATGCTGACTGCTAAAAGGTGGGACTCTGTCTCTTCTTAAATAAAGAATGTTGTTTTTACATAAACAAGTTGGAGATCATCAGAGATATGGCCCAAGAACCACAACAAGGATTTGCAAAGTGGAGACAAGACCTGGCTGATTCTTGGAACCCTGGGAACAATATCTGGAGTTAGGTATCCTGGCTTCTGGTAGCTGACTCACTCCTTATGTGCCTTATAGCATGTCTGTTTGGTCCCTGCATCCTTAACTTGCTGACCCTGTTTGTCTCCTTTCACCTAGAGTCCATAAAGTTACAGATTCTCCTCCAGAACTATCAGTGGCTTGACATGAGGGACAGATAAGAAAGTAATGCCCCCCTCAGAGAATCAAAGGCCTTCAAAGGGGGCTGAGATGGAAAACTAGAATTCCCTGAGAAGTAGAGGAGCACAGCCTTGAAAAGAGTACTGCCCACGAAGGGCTGTTCCAGCCTTGTCACTTCTGCCTTTGGGAATATACTTACATCTAGAAACTCTCACACATAGTCCCTGGTCATTTAGGCTTGTGACCCCAGTGTATTATCCTTGGTCACTTATGTAGGTTAGAGGTCCCTGTGCATGGCCTGTGGTCATATCAGCAAAGAAGTTTAACCACCAGTGGTAGGACAGGCCTAAAATGATGTTCAATAGCCTATAAATGTTGTAAAAACACAAAAGGGGGCTCAGGCTTTGGAGATTATTCCCCTGAGTCCATGCTGGCACAAATAAAAACTTCTGAGTCTTCACTCAGTGTCCAGTGCCTGTTCTGAACATGTCAATTCACATATCAATACTATATACATGTTTATATAGGTATGCAGAAATAGACTGGTATATATAGGTGGGTCCCCAATATCTGCTTTATGGGTTTTGTGGATAGAGTGCATCTAGTGCCAGTGTTCCAATTGATCACCCAAGTTTTGTTCAATTCTTTGAGACAATCTACGTAGTCCAGGCTGGCCTAAACACACCACCCTAATGTATCGGCTCCCTACTGCTGGGATTATAGGTGTGTGCCTGCCACCATGTCAATTTTTGTATAGTTCTTATAAAAAGAAAATATGAAAAAACCTTGCCTTTAAAATAGGAATTGTATATTTCCAGCCAAAGATGGCATCATGAGAGCAGTCACTTAGTGAAGCAAAGCTCAGTTATGCAGAAATCAGTGGAGCAGGGCTCAGTCTATACACATGACAGATGCTGCTGGGCCATCTTTGAGCAATGCTGTACAACAGAACCTGTGTCCCAAAGGGCAAGGGACTGAAGAGGAAGGCAGACCCCAGATTATATTCCAGACCAAGTGGATAAAGGAACAGCTTGTAAATTTCAGAAAGCATTGGAAAATGGTAAGGGGTTTTATTTTGCTGGTTAAGAAAGGGGATAATTCTTGGGGAGAGTTACCCCATAAAACTTGTGTCTTGGCTCTGAGGGTAGGGAGCAGTGACCAAACATGAAAAATGGTGGGGTTAACCACAGAAGCCAAGGGAGGGTGTGGAAGTCACCTTTGCCACTTCAATGGTAACCCACCTGTACCCACCTGTTTCAGCCTCCAGAACTTTGCACAAAAAAACCTGCCCACTATGTGGCACGTGTCACAGTGCCCCAGAAGAGAGCACCCATTCTGGCCTGGTGTCCCACACTTAAGCTGCCCTCTTCCCTGGAACTTGCCCCTTGTGACAATAGGCACTTTCTCCCCCTCTAGGGAGGCAGATGTTTAACAACTTGGCTTCTTGGCACCCCAAGTGAAATAATGTGAAAACTGGACAATTAATGTCATTTAAAAATATATTATATTTATTTTATGAGTGTATTGCCTGCATGCATGTAAGTGCACCCATGTAGTAGGAGGCCTCCAAAGATGGCGTGGACCCAGAGCCCTGGGATTCAGTGAGAATTCACTTCACTTCTTGGTCCACAAATAGCCCGCCAAAAGGAGCCCACACCTCCGTACCCTGCTCTTGAGCCCAGTGACTGTTGACAGACTGTGTGGCATGGACCAATCAGAAGACGATACGCTAACTAAAGGGACTTGGGGGCAGAGAAAAGGGAAATATACGGACTGCCCCCTCCTGCATTAAATGAGCCTGCAGCACCTTGCCTAGTGCTTGCTTCTACCCGACTCCCGAGGTCTGTGTGTCGTGACTCCATGCCTCTTGCTCCCCTCAATCGGCAGGGGACCCGATCCAGGTTAGAGTCTTCACAGCTGGCCTGAGGAGAACCTGCAACACCTGGCGCCTGAACAGGGACCCCTGCCCACGGTGTTGGTGACACCCAGAACCTTGGTTTGTTTGGTAACTGGCCCCTGGATTTGTCTGTTTCTTTGGCTGCTCGAGGGTAAGCGAGTAGCCCCCTCCTCTGTCCCCTCCACCCTTTCTGTCGTCTTTATTGTTGGACTAGTTTGTTAGATCAGGGAGGCAAATTCTGCCATGTGGTCCCGAAGCCCACGTCGGCACCTCCCCCCTCTTGACTCATCCTGGTGAGTTCACATAAGGGCTGATCCACCCTGAACTCAGAGCCCAGGCTTCGGGTCACCCTGTTGCCTGTCCCGGAGACACCGTGTGAGCATGCGGCTGGAGGTGTCATGGCTGCCAGAAGTCCCTCACTGAGCACATTTGGATCTGATACACCTTTACATGTCGGGGGCGGTTTACATCCGAGTGGCTCACAGTGCTTCTTTGCTTCTTTGTGCCCTCTTGGTAGTCACCCTCGTCTTCTACTTTTGTGGTGAATTCCCCTTTGCGAGACCTTCCCACAATGGGCAATTTGCCACCACAATGTAGGGAACCACAAATGGCAGCACTCAAGGTGCTCCTTAAAACCAGAGGGTTGAAAGTAAAACCAAAAGTTATCTAACACTTTTGGGATGAAGCCGCTTATTTAGCTCCGTGGGTCTCCCCTGAAAACATGTGGGACCCTGACATGTGGATGCAGGTCCTCTTCCTGGCCCAAAGAAGGGAGGTCGGGTCAGGGATCACTCCCCCCACATCATTCGTACCAATCCTCCTAGCCATCATTGCTAGCCTTAAATCCTCCTCTCCTGAGGAAGTCATCTCAGCCCACAACAAACACTGCCAAGAGCAATCTAGTGTAGATCTGGCTATTACCTTGACCTGGACCTCCCAGACCCCCTGGACCCGGAGATGGATGTCACCTCTGCACCCACTTCCAACAAGGAAGGAACTCCTTTGCCTATATCTCAGGATACTCTCCTAGAGCTACCATGCCCAGAAATTCCCCTGCCCCATCACCCGTGGAAGGAGTTACTCCCCCCCATAACCATCCCACCTCTTCCCCTGCTACCGTGCCCCTCCCTCCTAGGCTGCCCTCCTTAAAGCCTCACCCACCTTTGTCCACATTTCCAGTTAATGTCAGCCCTGATGTGGCGTAGCGTCCATGGCTGCCCACCCCACTTGCTGACTTCGTTCTTATCTGCAAGGCAGCTGAGCAATTGGGGCCTGACTCCCCATATTTTGAACAGGTTCTTTGCCAGTGGTCCTTACAGTTACAAACCCACTATGATTGGTATAGCTTACTAAAGGCAGTCTTAGAACCCTCAGTCTTTCTAAACTGGTACAGCCTATGATGATCAGGCTGAAAACCAGGCATGCCTAAATCTCCAATATGGCCTCAACATTACGTTGGGCATGCTCATGGGATGTGGACAATATACTGACCCCATCTCCCAGTCTAGTATTGGCCTCCATGCCTATTTTCAACAAGTTTCTGACTTGGCCTTTAAGGCCCTTAAATGTTGCTCCCCCGTGACCCACAAGTCTTTTTCCATAATTTGATTCAACAGTCAGGGGAGCCCTTCATGGACTTCCTTACCTGAGTCACCGAGGCAGTAGAGCAGAGGGTGGAGTCTGGACCTGCCCCACACAGGAAGGCTGCTGGAACTGTGGGGGCTTGGCCACTTTTGTAGCCACTGCCCAAGAGGTAAAGCCCACCCCAAAACTCGCTGTCCCAAGTTCAAAAAAGGGATCCACTGGGCTAAAGACTGCAGGTCACAGCCTCAACTGGAATCAGCTCCTTTAAACTCCACCTGGGGCACCTCTCAGCCCCACCTACAAGAGGGGAAACAAGACAGATATTATGGACTCTCCCAATCCTCAGCCACTCCCCACTAATGACCCTCTTATACTCTTTCCGTTATCACTTCATTCCCCAGCCTACCCCACCCTCTATTCAACTAATTCTACACTTGGCCTCCTCACCACAGACGCAGTTACTTCCTAGGAATCACTGAATGGCTCCTGGCCCCTAAATAGCTCTCTGTGATTCACTACAAACAATGCATCCTCATGCATTGGGCTGTTCAACTTGACTGCCCAAGATTACACTGGCAGTGCCTCCTTGGGTTACATACTTAAACTCCAGGGCCTTTCCCCTACCTTCAACAACACCGATGCAACCTTGATCCTTGCTGCACTGGGGACAATCACAACAGGGGAGGCGGAGGGCCCACCACCCCTCCGCCACCATTTTGCCCTGCCTTTCTACACCCATTGCTCCCCAACTTCCCACGCACATGCTCCCTTGCACTTTTTTCCTTGCGCTCCCTATATTGTGGCAGAGATGCTACCCTAAACCCAACCATGCCATCCCTCCCTTTTGCCACTTCAGGCACTCCTCCTCTAATCAGCCCCTAGGATTTTGGAGACAACTGGCCCACACCTATCTCTGAGGCATTAAGATCTCCCATACCAACTGCAAATCAATACTCGGTAACTGGGACCTCTGTGGTCCACCCGCCTGATGGACATGAGGCTGTTACTGGTACAGCAGGGCCTTCAGCTTTCCAATGGCACTTACACTAACACCAATCCCTCTACTTGTGCCAAAAACAAAATCCTTACATCCATTGATCACATGACATCCTGGCCCCGTACCCCCATTTGCATGGCCCCCGTTTGCCTTATTGCTAGCCAATGTTACCTCTGACCCTCAGGGACAGCTCAACTGCTCCGATACCAACACCATCTGTGCACTGGCGGCCTGCTGGAACCATCCAGCTCATATAGTTCTCTTTATGCGTGAACCTGCAGCCCTTTGGGTTCTAGTCACCCATGCAACCCACTTCCATCCTGCCACCCTTATAGAGCAGACAGCCTTGTCACAAGCCCCCCACTTAAAACGGGATTTCAGGGTCACTGCCACTCTCATCTCAGCTATCATCCTTGCATTAGGTTCGGCCGACACCGCTGTGGTGGCTATCACCCAATCCTCCACTACTGTGGAGACACTCACCGAGGCCATGTCTAAAACCTCCTCTACCTTTCACACTCAGTCCCTTATCAATCAGCATCTTCACCAGGCATTTAATGTGTTACAACAACAAATTGATCTCTTAAGTGAAGAGCTGGCAATTACCAAAGACATGGCTCTGTTAGCTTGTGACCCTCTCTTTAGGTCACTTTGTCTCACCCCCTATAAAGTACAGAATATTACTGAAGCGCACCTACAACTCGCGCACTATATTCACGGCCACTGGAATCAAAAGTTTCTTAATTACTCTTTATTACTAACTAATCAAATTATTGCTGTAAATTATGCCCATGCCCCCATGCTGGACATCAATTCAGGGTTCTTAGAGAAAATCTGGTCTAATCTGAAATCACTGTTTGACTCGTCTTGGATCGTCACTTACCTACTCCTGACAGGCATAATTATTCTTTTCTTTCTACTTCTTAAATGCCTTGTTCTTCATTCCCACAGTCAGAAAAAATTCAATTACTTGGTGTATCAGGCCCTCAGAGCACTACACGAAGATGATTTCAACCTTCCCTATGCAGCTTGACAGACTTGGCTTACACAAATGTAGGAGGCCTCCTACAGATAATTTCCCACCTCGACTGATCCCCTGGGACAATACTCCTTGGAGGGCTGGTAGCCAATGACGGGTAAGCCCCTGTCGGGCTGAATCAAACTAAGCCAAGACATGGACGCATACGCCCGCCTCGACTGATCCCCTGGGACAATACCCCTTGGAGGGCTGGTAGTCAATGACGGGTAAGCTCCTGTTGGGCTGAATCAACCTAAGCCAGGACATGGATGTGCACGCCCATGCTCCAATGACGGGTAAGGTTCAGGCCCGAATAGGACAACCTAAGACAGGCACAGTCCATGATCCTGGGGTCATCCTGAGGTGGAGCTGCCTACAGGCTCTCGTTGGACAGTCATTTTTAAAGAAAAAGGGTGGAAATGTAGCAGGAGGCCTCCAAAGATGGCATGGACCCAGAGCCCTGGGATTCAGCGAGAATTCACTTCACTTCTTGGTCTGCAAATAGCCCCCCAAAAGGAACCCACACCTCTGTACCCTGTTCTTGAGCCCAGTGACTGCTGACAGACTGTGTGGTGTGGACCAATCAGAAAATGATACGCTGACTAAAGGGACTTGGGGGCGGAGAAAAGGGAAATATAAGGTCTTCCCCCTCCAGCATTAAACGAGCCTGCAGCACCTTGCCTAGTGCTTGCTTCTACCCGATTCCCAGGGTCTGTGTGTCGTGACTCTGCACCTCTTGCCCCCCCTAATCGGCAGGGGACCCAATCCAGGTTAGGGTCTTCACAGCTGGCCTGAGGAGAACCCGCAACACACCCATGTCATGCAATGCCCATGGAGGACAAAAGAAGGCATAGGATTTCCCTGGAACTAGAGTTATAGATAGTTGTTAGCTACCATGGGGGTGCTGGGAATCAAACCCAGGTGTTCTGCAAGAGCAGCCAGTGCTCTTAACCACTGAGCAATCTCTCCAGTCCCATTGTCACTTATTTTAAATCATGAGAGAAATTTGTTTTTTAAAGTTTGTGGAGCTGGAGGCAGAGCTCAGTAGATCATTTGCCTAGCTGGTGTGTAGCTGTAGGTTTGATATCCAGCACTACCAAAGTAAATCATCTCACCAGATGAGGTATGCCCAGGACTGCACCTCTGCCATCACAGGCTTCCTTTTTTGAGACAGGGTCTCAGGAAACTAAAGTGGACATCAAATTTGCTATGCATCTTGAACTCTTGATTCTCCTGGTTCTACCTCCAAAGTTCTGGGATGACAGGCATGGGCCACCAAGCCTGGTTTTGTGTGGTACTGTGGAGTGGAACCCAAGGCTTTGTGCATTTGGGGCAAACACTATCTGTAGAGCTACTTCCCCAGACCAGCCTTCACAGATTCTTGCTGATTAGAAGCTTGCCAGATGTTACCCTGGTGCCTCTAAGTGTGAAGAACTTTGGTCTTCCTAGCTATCACTCTCTGCCACAGAGCAGGAACTCTTTCTGAGCCCCTGAGCCTCTTTCTCTCCACCATTACTGTATTCCTTGGACCCAGGACAGCACCCAGCCCATGCTTAGTCTTCAATCCACATTTGTTGAGTGACACACTATTGAAGACTGAGATTCAAATCAATAGACCAGAGATTCTGATTGTGAAGAATATTAAGTAAGATTCTAGAATTTTACCAATTAGTATCTTACTTTTGAGTTGTTAAAAGTGATGAACACAAATTTTAAAGAGGGATCCATGTTCAGTTCAAAGGCAAAATCAACTCTATTGCTATCAAACTGATAGGCACACAATTGTTGGGGACAAAAGGTGAAGGGTACTACATTAGTCAGTTTCACAGTGCTGTATTGAAATACCTAAGGCATGAACTTACAAAGAGAAAAGGGTTCTTCTGGTTCATGGTTCTGGAGGTTTCAGACCCAGAGGAGGTAGATAGTTCTGTGTCTCAGGCCAGGCAACTTTTCTTGGCAGAAGTGTGTGGTAGAGCATGCTACTCAGTGGATCAGAGACTGAGGTGGGTCCCCTTTGCAGGAGCATCCCCTATGACCTTGGGCCCTTTACTAGACCTTCCTGCCCCTGCAACAGTTCCCCTCCCTTTACCCACTGACACTCAAAACCATAGCGGGTACTGGGGAAGAAAGGAGGGATAGCTGGCTGTAGGCACAGCAGGTGCCTGCTACCTAAGAAAAGATTGGCTTATTCTGGGAACCAGCTCTTGGAGAAAGATTACACCCAGGTGGCTTTCTGACACCCTGGGTTTCAATTTCACAGTCATGTAGTCATTTAAAATGTTTTTAGCTGATTTGCTTATGTTGTTACCACAGAGAATAGTCCCTAGCCAGTTACTGATGCTTCAGCGCCTGGAGATAGTGCTGGATTCCTCTGACACCCACATAGCAGGCTGGGGTGTCTTGTCACCATCCAGAGCATGCCAGTGACTGCTACCTGGCCATCAGCTGACCAGCGCTTTGTATCCAATGCCATTGAAGGGATTTGTATCTTTCTCACCCTAACTGAAAATAACACTATCACAGAAAATCTGGGCACACCTATAATCCCAGTACTTGGGAGGTGAAGGCAGGAATATCAGGTGTTCAAGGTCTTCCTGGGCCACATAGTAGCTCAAGGCTAGCCTAGGCTACCTGAGACCCTGGGTCAAAGATAAATAAATTAAAAAATACAAACCCAGCATTTGACTTGCTAGGATTCTTCATTACCAAGGTCTTGGCCACCTCAACAGGAACTGGGTAAGTGTAACTCCTACCTGCACAGGGTGCAGACAGGGAGCCAGTTTGTTGTCTCCACTGTAAAGGCAATGCTTGATTGTCTTCTAGAACTTTCCACCACCCTTCCTGGTTCTTTTTAAATTGAGAGCAATATCTTTAAGCAACTGTTGGGTATCTAGGGAAGCACCCAGAAGTGGGACAGAGGCCAAAGTAAACAAGGCAGCTCCAGTGGCAGGAGCCCCAGGGCTTATACCACCACAACAGTTTAAGTCTCATGTTTCAACCTTTTTTCTCTGTGTGGCAGGTTGGGCTAGTGTGTCTGTAAAGGGTATAGAGTCTGCTTTGCTCGAGAGTTCTTTAGCCCCTCCAGCTTAGTCTCTTCATTCAGTGAAAGAGGCCAATAATTATTTTGTCCAGGTAAAAGGATCATTGTCAAGGTCAAATGAGATTGTGAATATGAAATGGTTTTTATAGGGGCTGGAGAAATGGCTCAGCAGTTAAGAGCACTGACTGCTTTTGCAGAGGACCTGGGTTTGATTCCCAGCACCCACATGGCAGCTAAAACCATCCTTAACTCCAGTTCCAGGAGAATCCGAAGCCCTCTTCTGACCTCTACGGCATTGAATGACATGGGTGCATTCACATACATGCAGGCAATATACTCATACACAAAATAAAATAACATAAAAAATTAAACAAAAAGAAGAAAATGGTTTTTATAAAGTGCCCTTATTGATACTTGACTGCAGTCCCAGCCAGTGATGCTCTCTGATGCTCTGTGTTGCTCTCGATCAGTTTTCTTTTCTTGAAGGCAAATTATAGAGTTCTCAAGGAGTTTCTGTTTTCAGAATCTGTTGCCACCTGGGGTGTTGTCATTTCCCTAGTGTGTCCCTGGTGCCTTCTCAGTTCCTCTTTCCTGCTCCTTGGCCTGGTGACCCTGGGGAGATTGCCTTTGAGCAGTGCCCTTAGCTCAGGGGATGAGGGGGTGGGAAGAGTGTGGATGCTGTAGCTTTCTCACCTCTGCTGGGAACCATGCCCCCTGACCCTTCATGCAGGATGTGAGACAGCCCCTTCTTTCTAGTTCTTCATGTATCAGAGAGCAACCTGTCACCTTGTTCAGCACCTTCACAGGGTTTGGGTTCACTAGGAAGGACATGCTGCTCTACTGAGAATAAGAGGGAACCAGTGCATGGATCCAGACACCCAGGACTGTCCATGGTGTCTTTTGTTGCCATTTCTCACCCATTCACTCTCAGCGTGAATACCTGGAGCAGTGGACAAGAACAAAGGTGAAAGCAGGGCTCCTATTGTACTCAACAGTCTGCTCAACCTGGGTTGGACTTAAATGTGTGGATAGAGCAGCTGCTGGTCCAGATTTACTCCATTTGGGGACAAGTGTCAGGATAGAATGATTCTGCTTGTATAGGCGTAGCACCATCAGATGCTGGGAATGACTAGACATACCCGGACCTACTGGGCTGAGGAAGTTTTGAAGAACAGGAAAAGAGACAGCAGAGCAAGATAGAGCTTCATCAGATGTGGGACACTGTGAACAGAAAAAAGCAGCACTTGTGTTAAACATTCCACAGTGCTGATTAAAGTTTAAGTGACTATGGAGAGCTAGTATGCTACAGGTCTAGAGCTGTATTATCTTGGCTAACTTTAGTCCCCTAAATAATGATTTATTGCCCACCTCTGTGTTTGACTTAGTATCCTTGTGATTGTCAGATAAAATCCTTTTTGAAATGTACAAACACACTCCTAACTTCCACCAGCCCAAAGGCTAAGAATGTCATCAGATGGCATCTCAGGCCTTTAGCAGAGACTTCCTGTTTTTCTATAACCTACGTACCTGATGTTTCCACCAATGTATTTAAAAAATATCTTGACTTATGACTTTCTTTGTTCTATTACTATAAACAGTTCATGAAACTTTTACCACTTTGGAACATGGTATTTGGAGTAACCTGAATCTGTGTTCCCAGACAATGGTCACTCATATTTGGCTCTAGAACAAACGATCTCATGTCCTTTGAGGTGAGAGCTGTGTTTTTGCCTAGACAACATGCTGAATATATTGGGCCTATAAGACCAGACCAGAGACACACAGACACACATAAGGAGAGGACAACACACTGATCTGTTCTTCTGTCACAGACCCCACTAGTGTACTTATCGCAGCCTATGCCTAGCAGATCACCAGATAACAAACTCCCATACTGCCTCTTGGTGGCTGTCCAGATGTCTCCTGGACATCTTTATAATTGGCTGGTTAGCTCAATACTGGCCATCTGCAGTGACACTGTACATTGCCCTTTACCTCATTTCAGCCTTCCATGTACAATCATGTAAAAAGTGTGATGTGTAGCTTGAGTGTTAATAGATACCACTAATTAAGATGGGAATGGAACAAAAAACTTGCCATCGCCATGATCATAATTCCAAGTGAAACCAGGCATCCTCAGTAAAGCTGGGAGGACTGATGTAGCTTGTCAATCTATTTACATTCAACAAATTCTAACATTTGAGAAAGATATGATCTTGATGGTCTATGTTGATGGCATAGTGTGACTGAATATGCTATACCAGAAACACAGATGAACACACTGTGTGTTTCTACAAAGCCAGAATTTAATAAATTTCAAAGGCAGTTTATTTGCCTGAGAATCTGCTCCCCTTGGTAGTATGGCCAGGTGAACACAGGTTCTTTTATTTCAATTTTATTTTTGGAGACATGGTCTCCCTGTAGCCTTAGCTGACTTGGAACTCATTATGTAGACTGGGCTGGCTTCCATCACACAGAGATCCATTTGCCTCTGCTGGGATTAAAGGTGTGTGCCACCACGCCTGACTTTGTTTATCCTAATCTTAATTGCCCACATTAAACCATACTACACATCACATTGTTTTAGGTGTTATGTGCAGAGACAAGACAGAGACACCGAGGCAGTTTATTCATATTAGCACCTGGCTGTGAGTTTGTACCCAAAAGACTGAGCCCTGAACAAAGAAATACCCAGCCTTTGATACCCTCTTATAGCTCCCCTTTACAGTTCAGTTTGTCTCTCTCATATGGTAATGTTGGGGACCCCTGCTATTTAGGGTAGCAGTCTCCCCATGTCCAGATAGCCACAAGCTGGCTCAGCGCAATTGGGGAGACTCCTCTTCTCAGCGGGGCACCTTTTGCTCTCCTCCCTGACTTACTTTTGAAATGCCTGTCACAAGATACATGCCCTCCGGCACAGGAGCTACCAGGTTTTAATCAGGCATTGTCTGATAGCCTGATAGAAGCCCACCACCCTATGTAAATGAGGCATCCTAAAAGTACCTATCAGCTAAGGCTTTTACCACTACCCCCACAGTATAAAATATCCTGGTTTCCCCCAATTAATTGGAGCTGGATCACTAAGACTTGGAGCGAGCTGAGTCACTGAATAAAGGGGCTGACTGAGCTGAGTTCTGTGTCTTACTGCCTACGATCCAGCCTCCCCGAGGGGTGCTATCCTTCCATTATCAACTCACGGAAATCCAGCTTCAGCCTTCCCGCACCTCTCCTCGTGACCTGGCAGCTGACGGGTCCCAAACTCAGAGAGTGCACGGGTGAAATTGGGGCGGAACTCGACCGGGCCAGCCCCGGTAGCAGAGAACCACAGAGATGCGGAGAAGCAGGGACCCACCAGCAATGCGGAGCAGACTAGCCGTGGGACCCGCCACTTCCCAGGTGCGCACAGGAGACCAGTGCCGCGCTAGCAGCTGGCGCCCTGAGATCCCTGCACGCCCATATGGTAACACATATATCCTGATGGGTGCTCCATCCTACAAGATCTTGACCGGCAGAACTGTGTACATGCACTCAGGCACAGACCACACTGCACTCCCTTTCTTTTGTTCTGAAGGGTTCCTACCACATTTCCCCACTTTGGTGTTCAGAACCCCCTTAGGGTCAAAGAGTATCATGTTGGTTTAGGAGTTACGGATGAGAAAACTAACTATAATGCAAAAACAAATTGACATATTTAGAAACAAATAATGTCAAGGTGTATATTAGTTCTATAACCGGTTACTAAAAAGGAAGACAAGCATATAGTTTTAAAATGTTTTTGATAGAAGAGATTTCACTTATTTTTAAAAGTTTTCATTGTTATTACCTGATTTTTCTGTTCTGAGGACTCATTAGTAATATAAGATATAGGAATTTTTTCCACTTATTGGCAAATAGACTCCCTTTTTATTTTTCAAACTATTGTTTTGCAAGATTAGAAAAAAGGTCATTTTTGAATTTTTGGATAACTCATTGGACTAAATAGTTCCTGCAGAGGCTTTGTAATTGTTTTATCAGGAGCTGTATTATTGGGAAAAATCATGCAACATCTCAAATCAAACATAATTTAAATATCTTTCTTTTTTTGTTAACATTCAGTGTTTCTGTTCTTTTAAGTCATTCAGCTGGTGGCATCCAGCTGGCTAGATACTCAAAAGACAGAGCCCCAAACAAAGAAATACCCAGCCTTTGATACCCTCTTATAGCTCCTTACAGGCATTTTTGGTTTAACTAATAAATTTTTGCTGGTTAATTTACATCCTTGTTTATTGTTGACCACAAGAATATAGTCTATTTGAAACCCATAGCTATTTGATTTCTAATCTTAAATCCATTTTGAATCTATAGATTCAACGTGGACATTAATCCCTCTTAGCCCTGGGATTACCTTCACTTGAGGAGACTTGAAGGCTAGGGTAAAGAAGTATAGCCAATTGAATCAGCACCCAGGTCTGTTATCAGTCAGGTGGTAGGCTTTAGCAAAGGTTCCGCTTGTCCACAGTACCACTACATGTCGGCTCAGGAGACATTTAGTGCAGAGTAATTGCTATTTTCATCTCTTTGTTGATAGAGCTATTTAGGGTGTGTGTTTTGGTTTCACAATCCCCCATAGAGCTAGAGAATCCATCCCCCTGTCATGTGAGACCTGAGGAGTGATTTATTCTCCCTGCTGATAAGGAGGAGATTCTGATGGCTTAGACTGTGTAGCCAGAAACAGGAGCAACAGACTCTGGCAAGTTTTATTTCCCCATGTGTCCTTATCCTGTAACAGGGCCAGCATGAAATTTAACCCAGTGGGGTCTGTGTCCCATCCAAGGGGAAAGGTACTTACTACTTGAGCCCAGGGATGTCCTGCCATGCTAGCATAACAGTTACTGAGTACATGTACTGTAAATTTAACCCATTTTACCCAAGTATTCAGTTCTCCATATTTAGTTTCTAAGGTTAATTATGTATTTGTTCTTGGTTTTAAAAAATATTTCATAATGTAAAACTTGTCGGGTATTAAATTTTATAAGGGGTGATCATGTTTCAGTTACATTAGTCATTAAGCTAATGAGAATAAAATATGGAACTTCCTGGAATTTTTTTTTTGTCCTATTTGAAAACTCTTTATTTCCAATATAACCGTAATTTATCCTTCATACATTAGACTTTAGAGATGAAGCCAATTGGGTATCCCCAACTAGAAGTGGGGAGATGTAAGGTTGGACTGTTTTAATAGTTTTTCCTCTTGGATTCTGGAGTAGAGATATTCTTTTGGGTCAAGGTGTTATTGTTACGATTTCATAATAACACAATTATAGGCAGCACACATTTAGCAAAAGTAAAAACAAAGCATATCCATTATGCCCTTTAGGTAACAGGATATCATCAGGCTCTTTCTAGAACTGATTTGAAAGGCTTCTTAGATGACCGATGGGGGAAGAACGTGGGACACATGTTTGTCCAGCTAAGAAAATTCTCTGTTCGTCTAAGCTTCCACAGGTAGAACTAAGGAGAGGCTGTTTTAGTTACATTAATTGCCGTCGTTACCAATTATTTCACCCTATAATGAACAGACTAAAAACAGTTCTTTCTTAGTCTTAATTTCAAAGGATCTCCTGGTGGTAACATTGTCCATTTTTCCTGGGCAGTGTTATCAGTGGCCTTCTTTATTTGGGTGTAATATTTGGGTGTAATGTATCTAATCTCTTTCATGGTTTCTGTTTTGGTGGTAAGTAGCACCAGAAAGGGTCCCTCCAAAGGCAGTTCCAGTCTGTTCTCTCTTCAGCTTTAAAAATTTTTTTAATTGAATATTTGTGTATTTCATACAAAGAATCATCTCTATACCACCTTCTCCTTTGGCACCCTCCTATAGTGCCCACCACCACTGGAGTTCATACATTCTGTGACTTGTGTTAAGGTCTATCATGTCAAGTTAGTGTCCCCAGATGTTCCTCAGTGCAAGTTCATCCACTGGGATCCAGTCAGCCTATCTAGAGTCCCGCCCTTTAAGAAGATCAGCTGTTCCTCATCCAGCGGTAATCAGCTGCCAATAATTCTTCGACTAAGATTGAGGCCTGCTGTCCATTTCCACAGTTCTGTGCTGGGTTTTGTCTGCTTAAGTTTGCATGTGTCTTGGGAATGATGACATCATTGCTACAGATTCATATGAACAAGTTCCCAGGAGCCTGTAGGACTTTTCCCATATGGTCATGCACCTCCTCCCTGGCTCTTACAATCTTTCTGCCCCCTCTTCTAAAATGGTCCCTGAGCCCTGAGTGGGTGGATTTTAATATAGGAGTCCTGTCCAAGGACCCAGGCTCTGCAGACTCTCATTCTGTGCATTTTGGCTATTTTGACATTTTGCGTTCCTGGCCTCTGTTGCATGGGGGAGCTTTGTTGATGAACTGTAGGTATAGAGGTTGCACCCTAGATGTACCACTTAGGCTTGGGCAATTCACAGACAATCTCTATATGTGACCAGTTGTGGCACTCTGTAATTATCTCTGTCTCTTGAAAAATAAGCTTCTTTGATGGGTGGTGACTGGGATAGTTGTCTATAAATTTAAGGATCCATATTTTGCACATAGTAAGAAATTACATTTGTCTAGGGATGTGACAGCCTTGGAGTCTTCTCTAAGATCTATGACCTCTACAGCTATGTGTATTTGGCTAGGTTTACAGTACCACATATAAGTTTCCTCCCATTGAGTGGGTTTTAAGTTCAATTAAGTAGCTATTGATTACCCCCAAGATAAAAGTACCACTATGTGCTAGTCATTGATGTGGTTTTTAGACCTTGAAGCTGGGGTTGGACCATCAATTGATGTTCTCCTTTGCATAGTGCTTGCCAAAGCTATTTGAGCTAGCCTTTGGGGGAGGTGGCTTCCAGGTGAGTTCCAGCTCCTTTACTCCAAATCCTGTGTCCAAAGTATGTCCTGTTTTCAGCAATAGGGTCTTACCAAGAGAGTCCTAAAATTCCTTGATTGCCTCCCAGAACTTCATGGCAAGACTCTTTTCAGCTTTTTAACAGCCTTCATTTCCCCAGTTGAACAGGATGGGCTGGAAATTTGAGTGGAGGGGTCTGGATGAGACGGCCTTGTGACCTAAGAGAAAGCAAAGGGGGAAGAGTCTCTGCACATTACTTCTGAGAAATTGCTTTTTAGTTTTCAAGGTGGGAGGTCTGTGTACCCATTAAGATCAGACCCATATCCATTTTTAGAGCTATTTTAATCTTAAGCAAAGTTAGGTAGACACTTAGACTAGGGCAATCTTTTTTAAGTACAAACTTCGTATATACATATATATGTGTGTATATACATATATATATGTATATTTCCACTTTAGGCAATTTTGTGAAATCCACCT
The DNA here is from genome assembly GCF_000622305.1 of Nannospalax galili. Lineage (NCBI taxonomy): Eukaryota > Metazoa > Chordata > Mammalia > Rodentia > Spalacidae > Nannospalax > Nannospalax galili. The sequence continues at coordinate 228,814 of NW_008357518.1, read as the reverse complement.
GGATTTTCTGAGCCAGTTCTCAGTTTAGGAGATCTCCCAATCAGGGATTTGCTTTATCATTCCTTTACCCCCTCCCTTGGCAAGTTAAATATTCCTTATACACCTGTTTAGTAATGGTGTAGATCCTTGTACAATTGTAACTTTTTTCTTCTTCTTCAAATATTTATGCATACAAGTGCATTGCCTGCATGTGTGTAAAGTGCACCTGTGTCATGCAGTGCCCGAGGAGGTCAGAAGAGGGCATCAGATCCCCTAGAACTGGAGTTATGAAAGGTTGTTGGTCACCATCTGGGTGCTGGGAATTAAACCTGGATTCTCTGGAAGAGTAGCCAGTGCCTTAACCCTTGAACCATCTCTCCAGTTCCAATTATAACTTTTGTACTGTATCACACATAGCTTGAAGTCCTCAGTAATTCCCCTTTTTGTAGGATGTATATGGGTTAGAGTCTAATCTCTGGTAACCCCATGGCCTTTCCAATTAAGAGTATAGGCAACTTATCAGAGAGGTCTCATTGTCCCCTGGGTTATGATTGACCTTGGAAGGAAAGGGCTAAAATATTGGGTGCTTGAATTTTTTTAAAAAAATCTTCATTGGGTCAGGCATAGTGGTGCACGCCTTTAATCCCAGCATTCGGGAGGCAGAGGCAGGTGGATCTCTGTGAGTTCAAGGTCAGCCTGGTCTCCATAGCAAATCCAGGCCAGCTGTGCCTACAGGGAGACCCTGTCTCAAAAAGACCAAAATGAACAAACAAACAAACTTCATTAATATAGGATTTCAAGCTCTGTTGAACACCCAGAAGGATAGCTTTACCAGTCATGTAACTAACTCTATGTAACTTTTAGATAAAGCCAAGAATAAATAGTCCAAACACTTTATTAAATAAACTTTGGTTTTTGTCATGACTCAGTTTCCCCATGTGGTTAAAGCCTAACAAAGTTAGCAAAAACACAAATAATTTTCTTATTAGATATACATTATTTGTTCTTTTAAGCCAGTGCTTATAAATGTTGCCTTGAATACATCAGTGTAACTTTATGAATTTTAATCATAAAACATATATCATCCTTAAGTCCCATTATCAACAAACTTCGTGCATCTTAAACCTTTTATGACTTGGCTTTAAGCTTTCATAGCACCCCACATCCCTCTGTCCCCAGGGTTTTGCTATGTAGCCCTGACTGGCCTGGAACTTACTATGTAGACCAGGCTGGCCTTGAACTCATGTAGATCCACTAATTTCTGCCTCCAGAGTGCAAGGATTACAGGCAGGTACCACCAGACCCAGCTTCTCCTCAATTTAAAAATTTTCATTCTTAGGACAAAATCTTATTTTAGCACACAAATCCATAACCTCATATTTAACATCCTTCTCAACAATTCTCTCATACTTACTTAACTCTCTTTCTTATTTCATCTCCCTAAACAAGAGTTGAATCCAAACAACACATAAGGCACATTGCAGCAAATTAAGATTACCTGTGCTTATGTTTTTAAAGATCAAGCTATTTCCTGTTTTAAGTCTCAAGCAAACTTTCTCTCGCTTGGATTTTTACATAATTTTTTTCCCACCGTGTGGTTTCACAGAACCTGAGTGTTAAGGTTCAGATAGCCCTGCCCCCTCACCAACAGTATTCCAAGGACTTCTCATGCTCCTGAGAAAAGGGAACCTAGCTGGTAAGCACCTTGGTCTTTGAAGTCAAGAGAAGAGGACTTTTCTCCACTGTTTGGCCAACACAGCAGGCTTCCCCTTTGATCTCTAAGAGGACAGGTTTTAACAGTCCCGCTCTCCCACTCCCCACTCAAACCAGCTTAAAAAAAAATACATCTTCCCGCCTTCTGCAGGAAGCAGAACCCTCCCTTTTTAAAAGACCACAGCTCAAGACAAGGGCAGACATTTTCCTTGCCTGGAAGGGAATCTGTCCCATGTGTTCCTTTGCTAATAAACCCTATTTTGATGGAGTTTTATCTGTGTCCTCGTGCCTCCTCCTCCATTCACTCATTCTCCGCCAACTTTTTACCTATCAGATGGTGCCAAAACCCGGTTCTTAATTCAAGGGACCCACCTGGACTTCTCCAATGCCACCAACTTGGCTTTCAGGTACACTTCTTTTCTCTTTCTCCTCCTCTCCCCAGCCCTCTGCTTTGCTCTCACCTCTTTCTGTCTCTCCTCACTGGGAACACTCTGCCTTGCTTACTTCTTTTGATCTTCTTTCCCATTGATTTTCACCACTCTTGGACAGCACTGAGGTGTCTGTGATGGACCTGCTTCATCCATTCCCTATCTTGGTTCCCCCACTGGCCGCTCCCCCCTCCTTTGCCATGGGCCTGCAAGGTCTGCTGTCTTTCATCCTTTTCCCTGTCTTTATCCTCTTCCACTGCCTTTCTTCCTCACTTTACTTGGGATGATTTCTGATACCGTTCAATCCAACACATACAAATGCTCTGTATCCTTCTCCTCTCTCCCCCCACATACTAAAGCTTTCTACTCCCTCCTGTGTGCCTGCCTGCCAGCCTGCCTAGTGTCTGACCTTCCATGCATGCTTTAAACCTGCATGACCCCAAGGCTTTTTTCCCTTCCTGCTATTCACCCCCTCCAGGCAGCTGCCAAGATTGACAGCTTGCCTGCCCTGGGGATTTTCTTTAACATTCTAATGAAATGATGTTTCAGCTGGGCCCATTCTTAAATTCTCTTATAAATTTGGCTAAAAACCCTTTAGGGTACCCTTTCTCCCCATTTTGACCCAACTAGCCTAAACCAGCTGGGCAACTTTGCTGGAGCATTTAAAGAATTTCAGGCAGCTTGCCCCATTGACTGAGGAAAAGCATTTTAAAAGCCTTTTTTTCTCCTAAACTTTTTCTCAAAGGGGCTCAAAATTTTAATCTTGGGCCCTCTTGGGCATCAAGCAAACTGGTACTCAGGTGCCTACTTTTCTAACTAGACCTAACCATTTTAAATTTCACTATACATAAAAGGTCACAGGCACTGCTCAGGAGAGTCGTATGCTTTCAGACCAACAAACACTGATTTATATGCCCTGTACCTTCTGCTGCCTCATGAGTTTCCTTTCCAGCATAGCTTCTGTCTACAAACTAAGAGCTCCTGAGAACTTGGATTTATATTCACAGCTACAATGGTTGGTGACAAACATGGATTTCTTTAATTTGCTTTTCTATTTGGGTCACATATACATATATATCTGAGGGTACTTTCCTCTTTAATATCAAGCCTAATCTACTGGTACCAGGGATGCCTACGATTCTCTTACAGTTTATTTTTGTTTTCATTTCTTGATGATGTCATAGAATAAACAATGCATTTCTAGTTCAAACTAAGGTAATAATGCCAAATCTACACGATGGGAGTTTAAATTTTAACATCGTTTAGGACCTGTTTCTAAAGGGGATTACTTTGAGTTTTAACTTCTTCTATGGTATATTTACTGTTTTTGAAGATGATTTTTTTAAGTTTTACATTG
>NW_008357518.1:222808-224445 GCF_000622305.1 Nannospalax galili | reverse complement strand
ATCTATATGGAAACTTAACTCTTTCTTTAGGCCACTAATTACCTATACAAAATGACATCTAAACTGGATGGGTAAAATCCTATTTGTTAAATACCATTTTTGTTTTTAGTTTACTTTCATGGTGTTTTAAGATGTATTCATTTTGTTTGTCTACTTCAAAGGTGTTTTAGTTTAAAAATGATCAACCACATTCTCAACAAAGACTATAGAACTAAATATGTATATACATTCAACATAAATAAATTTGTTTCTTAAAATTAATTTACTTGGTATCATACTAATTTTTAAGTAAAATCTCATACAAACTAAAAATGTTAAATTAAACACCAAAATATTTTTTTTAGCCAAAATATTCTCTCTTTAATCTACAACAATCCTGGTACTAAAATATGCGCTTGCCTAGCGTATGTGAGGCCCTGGAATTCAATCCCCAGTCTCTCTCTCTGTCTCTCTCTCTGTCTCTCTCTCTCTCTCTCTCTCTCTCCCTCCCTCTCTCTCACCACTGCCCTTCTGGGGCTCTACCAAACCTCTACTAAACCACCACCTTTCTAGGGCTCATCTTCCCTCAGCCTCTACTAAATAAACCTCAGGATCAACTTGTTCCACAAGCTTCCCTCCCTTCTGGCTCACTGCATTTTTTCTGCTTTTCTCCCATCCCATTCCTTGTGTGTTGTCTCCATCTACTGGCTGGTCATGCTACGATCTCATTGCAGGGTTTTCTGCTTCTCTCGCTTGCCTCAAAATCACATGTGTGTTGGAAACCCCTTTCGTTTCTCTGGATATAGGATGCTATTTCCAGAGATAGGAACAAGCACTACTTCCTGTCCAGGACAGGATCTTGCCTTTCCTCTCCCTAATGATCTAATTGTGGGATGCCGCCTTCTGGGAATTGGAAATAACTCAAAAATAATAACTCGAACCCAAGCAACAAAAAAAGGACGCTTTGTTTTGATGCCTGGTTCTCCTTGCTCTCGTTTTGCATGACCAATGCCAAACCCCCTTTCCTCCTACTCCCTCCCCATCTCTCTCTTTTCCTCATCTGCTGTACTTTCCTGCCTGGACTAGTGATCCTGCTTCCACTCCCTATGGAGAGAGGATTTTCTTTGTCTCCCATCTGCTCGGTTCTGTCTCTACCTCCTACCCACTTGCTCGGTTCTTTCTCTATCTCCTGTTCACTCTACTTAATCTGTCACTATGGGAAACACCCACTCAAAGTCTCAGGGTCTTACACCTCTTGCTTGTCTTCTTAAATCCTTAAAACAACTAGAACTTTTGGTTACAATCAGGCCAAAATGCCTGAAGTTCCTGTGTGTACCACTGCCTGGCCTCAGTATGAGTTAGATAATAACTCTGCTTGGCCAGACACTGGAACCTTAAACTTCAATATTTTGAGAGATTTAAAAAATTTCTGCCATTGTAAAGGCTAACGGTCTGAATTACCATACAGCCAAGCTTCCTTTGATTTCTGTGCTAATCCCTCCCTCTGGGTCCCATGTTCTTCCCATCAGGTTCTTCTGGCTAAGACAGTTTCATGGAATCCCATCCTGCCAGGGGCCTCCACCCCCCCCACCCCTCCACCTCAGCTTTTGATCCTACCATAGCTGATGAACTGCCTCTGATTAGGACCCATTCCCAAC
>NW_008357518.1:203168-222792 GCF_000622305.1 Nannospalax galili | reverse complement strand
GCCCCCTCCAGTGCCGCTCTAAGTCCATCACCTGCTCTCCTTCCACTGACTCTCCTCTACTTGAGGAAATCTAAAGCCTTAAACACCTCCTTGCCAAATAGTCCCTAGTCTCCCCTATTCTGGCTTCTAGCTCAAATAATCCATTTATCCCTGCTGTATCTAACTTCTACTTTGATTCCAGACCCTGCCTCTGATACACCTGACCCTGTGTCCCCTCATGGACAGGACACCCCTCCCATCTCTCCCACTCCAACAGTTATGAAGTCTGAATAGGGTTATAGCACAGTTTTCCCTAATTGATCATGTTGGAGGTGGTAAACATCAATTCAATAATGTTTAACTATGTACCAATTGCTTTTTTCCACCTAAAGCAAGGTTTTCATAGACCACTCACTAAACTACATAAGGTAAAAGATTTACCTAAAAACTTATAAAACACAATATGTACATGGGTAATATTAACTTATTACATTATCTTATGTGTATAATTTAGATTCCATGTTCTTTTAATAAGATGATATTACATTATCTTATGTATATGATTTAGATTTCATGTTCTTTTAATAAGATGATACTACACACTACTTTCTTCTGAGTCAAACAACTACCATCTTCATGACTTCAGCTGTGTCCATTAACAAAAAAATCATCACAATTGGACTTGTTGACTTGACAATTGTATTCTTTATTTAAAAGAGGAGGGGTAAACAGGGTCATTGGACCCTCACCTGAGTATCCAGCTGCTCTTCCCAGCCAACTGCATGTAATTTGACCCTGATCACATGGTTTCCTGGACTTGGGGAAGACTAAAGTATATTGTCTAAAATGGCTAGGAAGAGAAGGCTTGATCCATGCTGGGTTAAAGCTTTCCAATGTAAATACTCTCAGGTCACTCATATACCTCAGCAACCCCTCAGTCATCTGTGTGAGTAAGCTCAGTAAATTCACTGGTTCCCTAGAAAAACTTTAATGTAATCAAACATTGGTTTGAAAAAAAAGGGGGAAAACATTGCTTAGTATCCCCAGGAAAAGAAGTCTCACAACAGATAAAAAATTTGTTTGCTAATGTTATTGTGTCTCATGGTTATTAAAAAAGGAAAATGGAAAATTGGAGGATGTTGGAAGGATATGAGAATGGAGATATTTTTAAAGAAGGATTTATGTATGAAAATTATGATGGCTGGATATTTCCAGAATTGACAGAGAAATGAGAGAGCTGGGCAGGTGATGAAGGTCTGTGTAGGGTTGTTACAGTAAAACAAGGATGAGACAAGGATAATGTGTAGACAGTCTTAAAATTTCTAAGGTTGCAGCTTAGTCAACTAGTCTAAGGATGTCTAGTCAAGGTTTATTTAAGGATATTGCCCAAGCTCTATCTACATAGCACATGGTAATTAATGTACCAGGCTGGTGTAACTAACCTTGTTGGATGTTTAATAGCTAGACTCTAAGGCCTGTATTTATCTGGTCAGAGGGACTTAAAGGGACAAATTTTTGTTCCTGGCCCTCCAAGGTCAAACAAGTTCCAGGGGCTATGGCGCATCTCTCGAAATGTCCTGTAACTTTGGAGAGTCACCTGTCCTCTTGTTCAGGGAGGCCATGGAGACCCCAGAAGAGGGACTTGAACCAGTGTCCAGTCTGCAAAGAGGAGGGTCAACACAGAGGAAACATTTCCTCTATGCTTCCAAGCAAAGCCCTGCTCAAGTAAGACCTTTTGACTTATCTTCACATAGATGGAACTGGTAAAAGAAAAGCTTGAGAAGCCAGGGGCTCCCCCCAAGCTCATGTGACCCCTGAGGACCAAATCCTCATACAACCTTAAGAGTAAAAATAAATTGGTATATTTAGGCCAACAGTATGGTCTTAAACACCTGAAAGGAAAGTATAACCAAAATTAAAGTCATCAGTATATTTTAAGGGTTCGGGGATTATACAACCCAGCATTAGACATGGAAGTTCTTAGTTATTTGGACAATTATCTCCCGTTGATAATTTTGTTCCTAATAAGACGTTACTCAGATGTAAGACTTCAAATCTTGGTCTACAATACTGTGGTGCCCACTTACAGCTAAGGGAGGCAACCCACTATTGTTCTAGCCAAAAAAATGAAATGATGGCTAAATTTGTTTTCTCTCCCTATTTAGAAGCCTTTGAGAGGTAACTGACACTGATTCTAACCACTCCAGCAGCTATCAAAATGCCTGAAAACAAATCCTGAGTCCATCACTCTCAAGTTCAGCCCTGGCAGAAGAAAAAAAGAAAAGAAAGAAAAATGAGCTATTACCTTGCTGCTAACCATTGCTCCTTGCCTCGTCAGATATTTTCAGGACCAAATCCAAAAACTAACTCTTACTAATTTTAATCAGTTGTGACTTTCCTTCCCTCCAGATGTATACAAACACCTGTCAACCATCAAGGACCCTGTTGAGATGCATGAAGAGGGAACCCCTGTTGTCTGACCGACCCCTAATCCAGCCCCCTCCCACATCGACCCTGTCCAGCAGGAAGTAGCAAGATGACAACAGCGCTCCCATCCTATAACACAAAAGGCTGGACTGTTAAGGTCCTGGTAGCCCTGCCCCCTCACCAACAGGGTCCCAAGGACTTCTTATGCTCCTGAGAAAAGGGAACCTAGCTGATAAGCACCTTGGTCTTTGAAGTCAAGAGAAGTAGACCTTTCTCCACTGTTTGGCCAACACAGCAGGGTTCTCCTTTGATCTATAAAGAGAACAGGTTTTTAACAGTCCCGCTCTCCTACTCCCCACCACCCAACTTAAAAAAAAATACATCTCCCCACCTTCTGCAGGAAGCAGAAGCCTCCCTTTTTAAAAGACCCCAGCTCAAGACCCAGGCAGACATTTTCCCTGCCCGGAAGGGAATCTGTCCCATGTGTTCCTTTGCTAATAAACCCTATTTTAATGGAGTTTTATCTGTGTCCTGGTGCCTCCTCCTCCATTCGCTCATTCTCCACCAACTTTTTACCTATCACTGAGCTTTAGAAAAAAGTTTACATTTTAGTAGGAGTCTTGACACTTTATCAAAATGACCTTGAAGTAAGAGCTCACTGTAAACAAGAAAAAGCAGAAAAGAAAGTACACAGAAAGCCAAAAATCTTTACACGTTAATCCTGTAATTGCAGTTTGAGATGATGAAAGACACTTATTAATGTCTTTTAATGCTTACAAAAAATCATGAGGGGTATTATTTCTTGTTCTCCTCTTTTAAAAGGTTAGGATATGTCCCTTCTCCCTACCTTATAACATTTATGCTCTTCTCTCCCGATAGAGACTCTCTTGTCTTAACTCCCTTTGAGGTTTCTCTGATGATTTGGAATTTGAATTCCTGGATCCTTGCCTACCCTCATTAGCTTGATTTATGATTGTCAATATTATCTTAGCCTTTTGGTTTTGTTTTATTTTCTTTTCATCTCTTGTTATAGAGACCTTCCCACCTCTGCTAATAACTCTTCCAGGTTTCTGTCCTTCTATCCCTCAATCTTTTCTGTAACTTTCTTGCTATGTTTGTCCAGCTGTTAGTTACAAAACATAATTTTAGCATTCCTTGTCCCAAGAGTTGTTTCTTTTAATTGCATGTCTCTGGGGCCTATTTCACAAGCACCCTTCACCCAGAGCCCTGTGTTCCTCTGAGAGCCTGCATGCAGGAGTGGAGAAGTCCCACAAGATGAGGCCCTGCCCTTGTCTCAGGCTCTTTTTTTTTTTCTTGTTAGCAAACCCATCGCGGTACACAGCCTCTGATGTCATGTTGTTCTCAGCCTGCTTCAGGAACAAAGGGGCTATTTGCCCCATGCTCTTGGATACAGAGACCCTGTGCTCTGCCTTGCACACACCCACTTCAGGTGGCTTCTACATACAGCAGAGTCTGGCTGTACCTGAGGCAATAGTTTTGCCTCTGACCAGTGGCTCAGCCAAACAAAAGTGGGTCTTCCCAAGAAGGTCAGCACTCTGCTCTCCATAGTCTTGGACCCAGCCCTCTGCTTACTCCTGTGCTGTGGCCTCTCTGGCAGCCCATGTGCTCCTGGCTGTGCACACTGGTGCAGGCGCAGCCTTGGCTCCCGGGCCTTTGCCCTCGCATCCAGCCACTGTTCCTCTTCCCAGCATGTTGTGCTTGATACTTCCTTTCTGGGGCCAGACATCTCACATGGAAAAATCTTGGTGTGGCCACTTTTTTTTTTTTTTTTTAATAGCTGTCATTTTTTAGGACCTCATTTTTCCCTTTGTCCATCCCATTTGTTTACATTTATATGGTGCCTTCAATCCACCACCCAGTGCTCCAAAATCTGTGGCTTCATCACTGATGGTGGAGGTTACTTGTGCAAACTCTTGGAGTTGATCAATTTCCTATTCTGCTTCCAGGGAGAGGTTTCCAAAACAAATGCAACCTGGGGGTTCTTACCAGTCTGATTTGGCAGCACTCCTTGAACTGGTTCCTGGGCCTTCAGGTTCCTTTGTGCTCCTGGGGTCTTTACCATGGAATGCTGAGAGGGCTAACCACCTTCCCCCACCCAACACATTAATGGGTCTGCTGGCACCAGGCAAGATCCCTTATCTCTGACTTTCCAGAACGAAAACCCTGGTGATAAGGGAGGTAAAGATGATGTCTTTGAATCTCCGGAGAGAGCCCCCAAGTATATTGCAGGTACTATGTATAGAGAAATGAGACATTTAGGCTTTCTTTCCTCAAGGAAGAAGATTTTTGAGCTAGCACCTGGCTCTGGGGATTCATACCAAAAGACAGAGCCTCTACAAAGAAAGACCCAGGCTTTTTTTTTTTTTTTTAAATCTTTTTGAGGAAGGGTCTCCCTATTGACCCAGCTGGCCTGGAACTTGATATGTAGACCAGGCTAGCCTTGAACTCACAGAGCTCCACCTACCTCTGCCTTCCAAGTGGTGGGATTAAAGGCGTGCACCACCACAACCGCCACAGCTGGCTCAGACCCAATCTTTTATAACCTCTGTTAATTCCCCTTTACGGGTCAGTTTCTTTGTCTCTCCCATATATGGTAATGCTTATTCTGATTGGGTACTCTGTGCTACAAGGTCCTGACAGAACTGTGTACAGGTAGGTACTCAGGCATATACCTTGCTGTATTCTTTCTTTGTTCTGGGGGTTTCCTACCACAACATGGTAAATATACCTGTGTATGAATATATTTATGTGGGTTATAGAATGACTACATAAAGGGCTAGGAAGGCTTCAGCAGAGTTTCAAAAGGTTTCAGAAATGGGCTGTCAGAAATGTAAATAGTCTATACTGTTAAGATATTGAACTCAAACCAACCACCTGGAAGAAACTGCTGTGAGCCAGACCACTGAGGAGTCCAGTCTGAGGTTGGAGCTGTAGAGTTAATCTGGCTGCAGAGACTAAAGGGCAGGACTGGGTCCAGAGCTGAAATGGATGGACTGCAGTTACAGATAGGCCTGTCAGGAGAACGGGCCAACAGCAGTTGAGTGGGCCACATCAATAGCAAGGGTTGACCTGAAGACCCAGGGGACAGTAGGGAGTTCTTTTCCTGTCAGTCCTTCACACACACACACACACACACACACACACACACACACACACATCCTGGGTGTCAGATGATGGGTCAGAGGTAGGGCCCTGCCACATAGTGCTGGGTGTCTGCCTCTTTATAGGGTATAAGTGAGGGAGTTACACCCTTTCCTTGATCAGGTGTGCCCAATAAATTCTTGGGCCTGGTTTCCCTGATATGATTTGAATGCGCCCATGTGTCCCTACAGTCTCAGGGTGAGTCCCTTTCTACTCCCAGGAATAAGTCACTTATCAGTCTGTGCTGGATGAGAGGTGCCAGACAGATGGTGCTACTTATGTTTCCTCCCAGGTGAAGTCCTCCTTCCTCACAACACAGCCAAAAGCTGCTTGTAAAATGGAGTCTTGTAAGGCAAGGCACACCCTGGAAAACCACTGTTTTAAACAGTATGGAGTAACTTAGAATAGAACTGATCACAACACAGTGTGCTCACGACTATGTAAAGTGACTTTGAAAAAGATTGAGAAGAGCACTGGGTGCTCTTGCAAAAGACCTGAATCCCAGCACCCACATGGTAGCTAACAACTCTCCATAACTCCAGTTCCAAGGGATCCAGTTCCCTCTTCTGGCCTCCATGGGCACTGTGTGTCTGTAGTGTGCATACAGGCTCTCATGTACATAAAATACATCTTAATTTTTTTTTTTAAAGATTAAGAAGAAAACAGCAGAGCAGGCCTGATGGCACATGCCTGAAATCCTGTCACTCTGGACGCTGAGGTAGGAAGATTATGAATTTGATGCCAGTGTGGGCTACAAAGCAAGACCTTGTCAAAAAAAAAAAAAAAATGTTGGCAGCAACAACAAACAGAAAAATCAAAAAGAGAACATAGTTCAGAACATGAGAAATCCTTATGACAGTTGTGAAGATGGCTTAACCAGTGTGCTGGATAGCTTTAGTGTCAACTTGACACACCTGGGTTGAGGGATCCTCAGTTGGGGAATTACCATCATTGGACTGGCCTGTGGCCATGTCTGAGGGGCATTTTCTTGATTATTGAGTGATGTGGGAGGGCCCAGTCTACTCTGGGTGGTGCCACCCCTGGGCAGGTGGGCCTGTGTTGCACAAGAAAGCAGGCTGAGCAGGGTCCAGGGGAGCAAGCCAGTAAGCAGTGTTCCTCCACCGCCTGTACTCCAGCTCTTGCCTCCAGGTTCCTGCCCTGAGTTCCTACCTTGGGCTCCCTGATGAACTGTGACCCAGGCGATATAAGATAAATAAACCCTTTCCTCCCCAAGTTGGTAGTGGTCAGAGTGTTTTGTCATAGCAATGAAGAAACAAACTAGGACAATCAGATACATAGAGCACAGTCATTAAAGAAAAATAAGGCAATTTTTTATTATACGATAGTTAAAAACTTAATTTTGACAAAAAGTAATGTTTCTACACTTAATGTTTCTACACAGCCTATGTTCCAACAAGCCAGATTTGTCCAACTGTCCTTGTTAGATTGTGAGCTTGCCCCTTTAAGACATTGGCCACTCTAAGTAGCCAGATCCCACAACTTGAAGAAACCAGGCCACATCCCCTGCACCTCTTTAGGACAGTTAAACCATGCTGTGCAGTGGCCTAATGGCCCCTAATTCATAGTTGTACCTAGTACCTGGCTCTTCCATGTTCCCTGTTCCATAGGCTGTCTCAGACTAAGTCATGTGTTATGGAACTACCTGTCACCCTCTAAAAAGGATATAGAAGTCAGATATTTTTTGTCGTTCTGGAGTTTTCTCTGAACAATCTCCCCTGGGCCTCCCCACTTCATTCTGTCCAGGACTGCTAGCTCCTTTTCTCTTTGAGCTAGCTTAGTGACATTCCTCTGCAGGTTTTTAAATGTCTCTTCCCCTTTAAGGCCCCATCCTGTTGTCTCAGATATGTGTTGTCCCTTTCAAATGCTCTCCCACCTCAAGGCACAGCCATGGCATCCATGGTCTGCCAATAAAGCTCATTTCTTTTTCAAATATTTTATTTATTATTTTTTTTATTTTATGTGTATAAGTATATTGCCTGCACGTATGTGAGTGCACCCATATCGTGCAATGCTGTGGACGTCAGAAGAGGGTTTCAGATTCCCCTGGAACTGGAGTTAAGGTCGGTTCGTAGCCGCCATGTGGGTGCTGGGAATTGAACCCGGGTCCTCTGCAAGAGCAGTCAGTGCTCTTAATCACTGAACCATCTCTCCAGCCCCCATAAAGCTCATTTCTAAAGGATAGTTTTGGGCCAGCTTCCTTCCCAAACCAACCACTGTTCTCCTATTTTTAACAGTCCTTAATAAGCCAGTTAAAAGAGCCAAATTAATAGTGAAAAGAGCAGAAATGGATGGATTTATTCAATATGACCACACTGGGAAGAGGGACAGAGATCCAGTGACCTCCTGCCCCAAGTCAAACTCAGAGTCCTGACATAAGGGTAAGGTTTAGATAGAAGGTATGAGGGGCTGGAGAGATGGCTTAGCAGTTAGGAGCACTGACTGCCCTTGCAGGGAACCTGGGTTTTATTCCCAACACCCACATGGTGGCTAACAACTGTTTGTAACTCTAGTTCCAGGGGATCCAACGTCCTCTTCTGACTTCCATGGGAATTGCACAACACAGTGCACTTACATACATGCAGGAAATACACTAAAACACATAAAGTAAAAATAATAATGTTCTTTAAAAATTAGAAGGTATGAGATAGTCATAGCTAAGCAGTTCAGCCAAGGTGTGGTCTCTGACCCACCACTGACTGGCTTAACTCCCAGTCTCTCCTACAAGGTCACCCAGCAAGTTATAAATCTTTCTCCTTGGACAAATTCCTTCTTTGGCTGCCCTAAGGGCTTCAGCATTTTCTTCTCCCAGGAGAAGATTCCTGGGGGAACTCCAGTTTCTCTCCGTTTCCATTGTTTCAATAGTCTGACAACCAAAAGGAGGGACACAAGGCAGGCTGGTTACAGTAATAGAAACAAAGTAAAAGATGGGCTATAAATCAGGGAACTTCTTTGCAAATCTTTTAACAAAGCAACAAGACAAAAATGGCCAGCAGATGAAATCATCACAAAAGATACTGACAAGCAAGGAAGGAAACACCAGTGTCCTAGAAGCAGAGTGCTCAGTCACCAGTAATATCCCCTGCCCAACTGAATGAACAGTCCTGTCAGTAGGCAAACCTTCTGCAACTCACTTTCAGCAGTACTACTCCTTAAAACTACTTCTTCCCTCTTTACTGCTGTGAACAGAGGTTCCCATAAAAACTACATCTTAAAACTGAACTCTGCAAAAGGTCATCAACTGATTAGTGACTTGTGGACAGTTTGGAATGTTGCAGGTCCAGAGCCTAATTACAATTTATCTTGGCCATCTTTAGTTCTCTAACTAGCCATTCCTTGCCCACCTCTGATTCTGACTTAACATCCTATGACTAACAGATAAAAACCTTTTGGAGTATATTAACTTAGCAGACCACCAGCTTCTACCAACCAAGAGGCTGAATGCCATCAGATACCATCTGAGGCCTTTCGCTGAGACTTCTTTTTTGCTGTAACCTTCTACTTAGTACTTCCACCAATGTATTTGAAAAGTATCTTGATTTATGAGTTTCTTTTGTTCTGTTACTATAAAAATGTCATGAAACTGTTCCATTGGAACATGGAATTTGGGGTAACCTGGATCTGTGTTCCCTGGAAATGGTCACTCATATTTGGCTCCAGAATAAACTCTCTCATCCCCTTTGAGGTGAGAGTTGTGCTTTTACAACACCACATATGCCCCTTCCCTTCTGTGCAGCTCTCTGCTTCCTTTTATAGCTCAGCCTCAGAGAATCCAGCACAGCTCTTTCTCAGGTCCTTCCTGTACGACATGGGTCCCCAGCATCTCCTGGGAATAGCTCCAGTTATATTCTTCACAGACCCTCCAGTCTGCCACACCCAGTGGTCAGTTCTGTCTCCCACCCACATTGCACTTTTCAGGAATATGTATCAGGTTGACTGCTTACTCCCTCCTGAAACACCTCATCCAAGCTTCTGCAACAGGCCAGCTCAACTCTTTTGTTGTCCTGTTACATGTTCAATGACTTAAGGGTAGGATCCTATATTCTTGGTTGGCTTCTGTGTTTTATTCCTTGGCAGTGCCATTTATTTTTTAATGTTTATTTTTATTTTATGTGTATGTGTATTTTGCCTGCTTGTATATATATGCACCATGTGCATTCCTGGTGGTAATGGAGGCCAGAAGACAGCATCATATCCCCTGGAACCAGAGTTAGAGAGAGTAGGGAGCTACCATGTGAATGCCTAGAACTGAACCTACCTTAATTGTGGGCAGCACCTTCCATGGGCTGAAGTCTTGGGCTGAATAAAAAGGCTTGGTGAGCACCAGCATTCATCTCTCTCTGCTTTCTGTCTGCAGCTACAGTGTGACCAGCTGCCTCACACTCCTGGCACCATGATTTCTGGGCCATGACTGGCTGTACCCTCAAACTGTAAGCCAAAATGAACCTGTCCTTCCTTAACTTGCCATTATCAGGAATTTTTGTCACCACAATGTAACTAACATGTGGATTAACGCACGGGCTCTGAGTTTGTGTGCTTTTGATGCTCAGTCTGTCAGAGGATAGCAAGTGATGGATGCTGTTATTTTTCAGTATTTTCACTATTAGTTTTTCATTTTCTTTTAGTTTAAGATTAAAAAAAAAACCACATGTTCATGAACTTGAGCTTAATATTTAAGCATTAGATATTAAATATGTTAATTTTATTTGGTGCTTCTTGAATGCAATTTTCCTTCACATAGGGTGGTTACTGATCCCACTCCATTCTGTCCCCAGGTGTGGGGCAGTGGCTGGTCCCTCTGCTTCTCCTGGTACTTAGGGCAAGATTAGTTTGCTTGTGTAATATTTGGTTTTCAACTTGCCTTTCTTCAACTTTCATCTTTTCTTGAGATGAGTTCCTGTTAGGGAAGAGATTTTCTTGAATAATTATGGGTGTCTTACTGACTGTTACCCCGGCCTGTGTGTCAGACTCCTTAAGCTTTCTCATTTCAGTGGCACTGACTCTTCTATGGCCTGGATAGGGTTGGGGAAATGTCTGTGACCCCTCAACACCTTCCTCTGGTCATGTAAGGTGTGGTTCTCCTGCAGGTAGAGACTGGTGGGTCCTTCATGGCTGGAAGTTATGGCTCAGCAGGAATGTGAGGCAGCCAATCATAATATATCTAGTCAGGAAGCAGAGACATGAATGCTGATTCAGTTTGCTGTCTCCTTTTTTGTTGTACTGTGTGCACGCTTGCATGTGATCGTGTGTGCATGTGTGTGTCAGTATGCATACATTCCACAGTACATGCAGAGGTCAGAGGACAACTTTTAGAAGTTGGTTCTTTACTTCTACTATGTGGGTTCCAAGTATAAAACTCAGGAGTCAAGCTTGCCAGCAAGCCCTCTTACCCACTGAGCCACCTCACTGGCCCTTTCCTTTTTATTTAGTCCAGGACGCCAGCCCATGGGATTATGCCATATCTTCTTTTTACCTATAGCTCTTCGAAGTGTTCCAATAATTTTCTCCAGCACATTGAGGCTTTTTATCTGAGAAAAAGCTTCTTTCTCCTTATCTGTGAGGAAAAATGAAGGATAATGATCAGGACTTGACAATTACTGTTTAATTCCAAACTCTTTTTAACCAGGCCATCTGGGTCTTAGAGTACAGAATGAACATATGCCATGTATGAATGTTCACAGCCTGCTGCCTCACTGCTACTGGGATAGCACTGAGCCTATTCAGTCCAAATAAGTGAAGAAATAAGAAATCTGAGCAGTCATAGGGTTATTTCAAACTTTAATTTCTTATCAGAAAGCTTTCCAGCAAATAAAGCTGGAGGACCAGATGGGATGCTTCAGATTCAAGGAGGCAGGAAATTCACATCCATCCAAACAGAAAGCCATTCTACAGAGTACCAGCTCTTCAAGGTCATGAAAGGCCCAGTGGAAAAGGAAGCAGCCACATTGGGGACACTAAGGGGGACAGGACAGGTGAAACCCCAGGGGTTCTGCAGCTAGAAACACAGTAGGTGGTTCACCTAAACCTTGTGGATGTGAACAGAAGTTCCCAGGGAACCTGCTGCACCTTCCCTTGAACCCTCCGGCAAGGCCGATCTACTGATTAGCATGTCAGTGACTGGAGAGGTTGGTGTGTTGCAAGTCTGCAGTCCAGTCTAATTATGAATTAACTTAGGCCCCTTAATAGTCAGTCTTTGCTGACCTCTGTGCATGACCTAACATCCTTGTGATTGTTAGGTAAATCCTTTGGGAATGTACAGAAGACCCCCTAGCTTCTACCAGCCCAAACACTAAGAGTCTAGTCAGATAACTAAAGCCTGAAACAGATTTTCTCTCTTTGTTGTGACCCACCTACTTGAGATATTTGAAAAGTCCTATGATTTATGACTGTTAAGTTACTATAAAAGCTTCATGAAACTGTTAGCATGCTGGAACATGGAATCTGGGGTGACCAAAATCTATGTTCCTGGGCCATAGTCACTTATATTTGACTCCAGAAAAAAAAAAACCCTTATCTTTTATGCCCTTTGATATAAGAGCTGTTGTTGTTTATTTGTTTGTTTGTTTTAAACATTTCGTGGGTTATAGAGCTCTGCACGAATGTGACTGTCCCAGATGTGATTGCTCTGGTTACCAGACATTGACCTTGGAAGTGCTGGGAAAGGAGCACCAGCTCTTCCTGATCCTTCTGAGGCTAAAATATAAGGCTAAAATAATTTCACAATGGATGCTATTTTAAGTGCCTTGCTCTCCTTTTTAAACCTATCCTGCTTTTTTTCTGGTCCATGTTTCCTAGGTGACACCTATTCCCACCTGACCATATAACAGCCCACTTCCACTCACAGATATGCAGGTAGAGACTACAAGTCTCCTTCAACAGTCCCCAACCAACAGGGCAGCCCACATTGCTGCTGCAGGGACCCAGGGCCTCCCAGGGCTTCCTTTCTTTAATGCTGGTTCATTAGTTCAGGTTCTATACCAGGCAGCCCAAGGACCCTCCTCTTTATTCTCTTGCTGCCTCCTTTTTCTGGATAACCTGTCCCCATATCCTAAGGTCTCATGTCAGCCTCTGGTGGCCCCCAAGTCTCCTAGCCTGGCCCTCACCTTTCTTCTCACAAACTCATAAGTCACCTGCGTTGTCACTTAGTCACTAAAGACTTGGCTTGGTGATTAGGACTAAAACAATTGCATTGAGAGATTCATTTGTACCAAAGGGTGCTATATGCCCAGGGGCAAGAGTGAGTCTCCTGCAGGTCCCAGGACCTCAGGGACTACTTAGGGAAGGAAGGACTCCATGTCATGGCAAGAGATCAGTCCCTATAGCTGGGCAAGAGATGTGCGACCAACACCCTGGATAGTTTCGGGGAGTTCTCTGTCTTGCAGTGAGCAAGTACACAGTCCCTCAGGATGGAGCCAGTTCCAGGGACCTGGGCTTGCCTCTGGGTCCCCTTTTCCTCTTCTGTAACAGCCTCAAACCTCCTCATGAGGTCATTCTCTGTCCCTCAGTCTACCTTTTATCTGCTGTTGTCTCTTGCTGGCGACCTATGGCCCAGATGGTACCTTCAATTTGGATTCACTTGTACCTCTCTAGCTGTGGGCAGCTACCGGAAGGATCCCCAGCCAATATATTTAATCTAGAATCATCAGACAATATCCTGAGACTAATGAGTGATATAAACTCAGGGGTGTTAGAACCCTCATTTTAAATAGAATTGTGTTTTTGTTTATGCCCAGAGAACATCATTTGACTCCAGAAGTTGGTCACTGAACAAGTCCCATGGGAAATGGGTTGAAATGCAGGTTCCTGGGTCTATTTGACACTACCATGTTAATGTATTAATAAGCTACCTCCCCATGTCTGAGGTCACCAGGTTTGGACACCATGGTCTGGTCTTACATGGGGTTACTCTGTAGACATTTACATGTTTGTCCTAGTGCTACACATTCCCCTTTGATTATATCTGATCTTAAGTGCAAAGAGCTCTATCACCTGTGGATATCAATGATGCCAAACTCAGCTAATGAAAGGAGGCCTTTGCCAACTCTGAGGTCCTGGGGGACGCTCTGTCTGTCTTGCTACTTTTTCCCTGCAGGGAGAAATAATTCAGTTGGAAGTCTGGAATGAAGGAACCAGCATGTGGTGGAATCCTCTTTTCCCTCCTGACAGCTGCCTTCCCATAAGAAGACATTTCTTCTTGGGTACCCTAGGCTAGATTCTGCAGGATCAGGCCCAGGGCAGCACTAGGGAGCTCTGGGAGGCTGAGCCCCAGGGCAGGACTGAGCGGCTGGGGCATACTCAACCTTGCAACAGGGTGGGAAACCTGCTTAACCCAGGTGAAGTGGCTGCCAGCTCCAGCAGAATCTATGTCCTCCCCCAAGCAGCCTACCCCTGTACCTGTCTGGCTGGAGCTTCCCAGTTAGGTTCTGAGTTCAGCGGCGGGGATTGTTGGTTTATATTTACCGTTAAAGGAAAGGATCTCTAAAGTCCCAGAAGATAATTGTTTTTCATGGTGTTTCTTAGGAGCATTGGAATAATTCTGTTTCGTATGGATTTCTTTGATGAACATGCAAAGAAATGGGAAGCATCTTGATTACATACTTGTGAACATTTTGACTCAGTCCCTATTTTACAGTGTCAGACTGGATGGCAGTGTTCAAGTTCTATTTGAAAATATGTGCTGGAGAGTTATAACATTTGTAAATAGTCAGGTATCATCTAACTGCTTTGAGCCCAGTGGTTTGCGTCTAGGCAGATGTGGGGTGAAAGCTTTGAAACTTATATCTTAACCAAAACTCCCAGGAAGTACTAAGCCTTCCTGCCTCCAAGTGCATTTCACACAGAGCCTGGGGGCTTCTGATCCCTCAGATCTTTTCTTGTCACTGTCCCATCAAACCCTCTGTCAGTAACCCTGTGCCGCTTAATCTAGCAGTGTGAAGCTACGAGTTAGAAAGATATGCTTTGCCTTTGTCCACCGTTCTTCTTGGCCTTGGGCACAACATATCCTTGACCTTGACTTTACTTTGATCATGTGGGGTGACAGAACAGCTCTGAGGCTCACTCAGAAGCTGTAGGAGAGCACAATGAGATGGTGTGTGTTAAACTGTAATGCATTGGCTCATTCTGTAAGCCTGGTATTCCTGTTGCTGTTAAACCCCACTCAAACCCTAGGCCCAAGAACATGCATGAATGTGAGCCAGAGATCACCCTAGATAAAGCAAGCCATCCTTGTGGTTGGGCTGGCTCTCCCGGCCTCAGGAAGGCTGTAGCAGTAGATTTAGACCACAGCTTCTCTCATAAGTCCACTTGCTTCTGCCCAGATACAGCTGATCCTAAGGAATGCTCATGTGACAGTGCCCTGTATGCAGTATTGCAGGTCTCTAAGAATATGTGCAATTGTATAGGTAAAAAGGATATACTTGCTTTTTTCCTGTGTTGTCTTTGGTTGTGATGATGTTGATGATCTGTGTGGTTCAGAAAATTCTTCTTTTCCTGGCTCCAAAATCTCCCGAGCTAGAATTTCATCTTGGGAAAAGCAACAAGAACACATTAGAGCTAGTGATGTAGGATGGACGTTGTGGGCATAGTCTATGCTTCAGGCAGCCTGTAGTACCACGAGCAGAAAACAGGAACCCAAAGACTTCATGGACGGGGGCCCTGACACTCTCCCTAAATTCAGGAAAATTGAGATCATCTGGGTACCTCCTACTAAGGTTCAAAGGTTGAAGGTCCCTCAGCACCCATGTGTTAAAGACTTGGTTCCCAGGGTGGCCGTTTTGGGGAGTTTTTGAAGGTGGGACTTTCAAAAGATGGGACCTGGTGGGAGGTCCTTAGGTCATTGGCGAGCACTATAAGGGAGGTGGTGGGACCCTGGCCCCTTTCTTTCTTTGCCCCTTGGCTATGAAGTAAATTTATATTTTCTTCTACTATACCCTCCCACCATGCCATGTGGCCACATGCTAAAAGCAACAGGGCCAACCAAACATAGACTGAAACCTCCAAAATATAAAGCCGAAATAAACCTTTTCCCTTTATTTAGTTTAAAAAATATTTTGTTTATTATTATTTTTAATTTTATGTTTATGCTTGTTTTGCCTGCATGCATGTAAGTGCACTGCAAGCGTGCAATGCCTGCATAAACCAGAAGAGGGTGTCAGATCCCCTGAACTGGAGTTAGGGACAATTGTTAGCTGACATATGGGCGCTGGAAATTGAATCCGGGTCCTCTGAAAGAACAGCAAGTGTTCTTAACCACTGAGCCATCTGTCTAGCCCCACCTTTCCCCTTTATAAGTTGGTTGTTGCTGTTATTTTGTCACAATAATGGGAATCTGACTAATACACCCTCCAAAGACACAATACCAAAACCTAGCCCCAGACTGCCCATGATCTTCCTGCCCTGTTGTCATTCTGTCCCACGATACGGGCACCTTCCCTGATTCTACCCAAATGGGGCCATATTGCTTTCCCTGTGCTCTTCTCATCTCTCTTATGAAGCGTCTAAATTTCTGGACATGAAGTCAAACAAACCTAGACTCTCATTCTGGCCCTTTCCTTTCCTCACTCAGCTGTGATCTTGGAAGAGTTTCTTCATGTATCTGACCTTCAGTGGCCCTTCTATAAAATGGAGTATATGCTTATCTCATAGCTTTACGTGAGGTCAGCAACCTAGCATATGTGGGGACCACAGTGGACAAGCAGAAGCTGGTAATGGCCCATCTCTGCAGCATGACAGCTATTCTGGCCAGGGGCAGTGCTAGGAAGCTGCTTGGAGCATGTGGGGCACCTGTACTGGGAAGCTGCCTGGAGGCTATGGGGGACTGCCTGTCTGGACCTAAGGAGACTGGTCCAGATGGAAATGGCCTCTGGGTGTGAAGTGCACACTGGACTTTGGAGACTCAGTTTGATAAAGACTGCCTCTTCAGTCACTTTGTGTTGCTTACATGCTTAAGTGCTGCCCCAGATGGAATATTCAATTCAAGTTAGCTTCCCCCTGCTTCTTTGGACTATGGCTACCAGAGAACTTAGTGCTATACCTATGGCTTATACTCTATGGGACAGCTTGGATCAGACCAATGTTCTGTACCCTGCTGTGCTCTGAGCCTCCTTGGAGAACTGTAGGAAACCCTAATGTACCCAGGCCCATGTGAGGTCACAAAGCTGTATCCCTGGGGAATGGCCAGGTCCTCAACATCTCCCTAGGGACTGTCTCGCATCATTGGAACTGAGGAGGCTGAGGAACTGTGCCTTGGGCTCACATCTATCAGTAACACATACATTGCACTGATGGCATCAGGTTAAATGCAGTTTTAAATTCAGGAGGCCTGGGCAGGGCTTGATCTTTGGTGTTTCTAAAGAGGCCCTGGGTAACACAGATACTACTGGTTTGTGGACATCACTTTGAGAAGCAAAGCTTCAAGTGTGTTTTAATTCTAACAGTCAAGATTCAACATCTTCAGTAATTTAGTGGGCATTAAAGCTGGGGGTCAGGAGAATATGATTCTGACATCAAACCAAATCAGCTTTCCCAATGCCTGCAACTGGCAACAGGTCATCTGGGAAAGGCCCTTGACAAGCGTCCACTCCTTCCCTCACTATGGATCGAACATTCCATGTGGGGGAATTCCTTACCTAACACTGTAGCTATATAGTCATCCAGAATTTTAAAATGTTCTACTTCTTTAGAATTTGGATCTGGTAGGGGAATAAAAGCAAAAAAAATCCTGTTGTTTAACAACATTCATTGATTGTCTCCTACTTCTGTCAATGTGTGTGTGAGGGAGGCCCAGCCTGCATTAGAGGATGGAACTCTGCATGGAGTCCTACTCTTTCCCATGAGGGCAGAGGGAAGTCCTCTGGGACCTCAGTTTCTCATTGGAAAATGCGAAAGGCATCCACCCATGGGACATTTGTGTGGGTAGAGCCCATGACTTGCCCAGGTGGAACCTGCCCTCGTGGTCACTGGAGTCACACTTGGGGATGGTAAAAAAGTGTCCAGCCTCAAGGATGACCCCATCACTGGGAAAAGCAAAAAAGAAGAGGGGCACATGGTTCCTTTCGTAGGAAGTAGCACTTCACCTCCTTCAAGGCTGTGAGACACTCATCTAGGAGGCCACCAGGCTGGGAAGGCTCCTTCTCAGATTCCCACCTGAGCTGCCCAGAGCCCAGCTAAGCACGCACAGGGAGAGGAAGCATGTGTCCAGCCTCTGCCTTTTGCTGCCAGCCGGATACTCTCTTTATCCTGCATGAAGACACATCCTAAGTGCTTTCCCCTGAACCCCCTGGGTGGCCTTGAACACTTGCTGGCTGATGCTGGCTGAGGTTCCCTCCTGAGGGGAAAGGAAGACAGACTGGTCACCTCATCCCTCTTTATGACAGAGCCTTCCAGGGTGATCCTGTTTGCAGGTAAGAAGCGGAGTCTGGTGAGTGAGCTGAAATGTTCTGGGTGGCAGTTGTCCCAGAGCTCAGGCCTGTCTGATCCATGATGTCTGCTTCCCGGTAGACAGGAAGAGCTGTGCTGGGCAACCTGGAACTGGTGATTCTGAGGACCAGTCTCACCTCTGAAGTGTCCACCAAGTGCTTCCTCCTTCTGACATGATCTTTGTCAGGGGCTGTGGTCTTTCCTGGTACATTTCCTTAGCTTGAGTTCAACACCAGCCTCTTCTTCCAGCTCCCAGGTCCTGGGACCCCTAAAGACAGCAAGCAGGGGCCACTGCACCTTCCTGTTCTGAGCCACAGAGCTCTGTCTGGGAGAACTGAAGTTCCATCTAAACCAATGACAAAGCTGTTCTCAAAGGCTTTAATGATGGACAATCTGCATCCCAATGTGCTCATCTGCACGGCTCAGAACAATGGGAAATATGTAAGGAGGTCTGCGGTGGTGATGACAATTGCTTCCCAGTATGCTGACCTTGGTAAACGAAACAAAGTACAGTTCTCTTTGCATGAGACATTAATGGATCATTACGAATGGGTACAGCTGCGCCATGCAAGCACTTTGTTAAAAATATTCTTTTCATTTTGTGTCTGTCCCGCAATTACAATGGAAGCATTGTGCAAGTCGGCCATGTGCATATGTGTAGTGTTTGTGCGCATGGTGTCTGTCTGTGTTTGTTAATGCATATTGTCAAATGTAGTAGCTTTACTATGGTTTTCCTATTGTCTCTCTTCCCAAGAGTCATCGCTTCCAGATGGCACACACTCACAAGGTCAGGACACTCTGATGTCTTATCAATGTCCAGGTCAGCACATTCTGGCTCTGTGACGTTCAGTGTTGAGTCCTGAGTTTGCTTTGGTTAATCTGAGGGATCACAGGATAGAGTCTGTCTCCATCATGAGTGTCATGTCATCTGCTGTCCTTCATCTCAGTGCACAGCATCTCCCTGTGAGGGATCTACACACTGTCAGACACAGTTCTCCTGGTAACAGTGGGAACACCCCAGGATGGTGCAAGGATGCCTGTGCCACCTTCAGAGCAGTGTGGAAACTGCCGTTCTCTGGTTCCGTGAACTGGGAGATCTTGAGGGTAATCCATTAAAAAAGTATTATTATTATCATCATTATTATTATTATTTGTGTGAGTCTATTGCCTGCATGTATGTAAGTGCACCTGTGTCATGCAGTGCCCTCAGAGGACAGAAGAGGATGTCAGATCCCCTGGAAATGGAGTAACAGATGGTTGTTAGCTGCAATGTGGGTGCTGGAATTTGAACCCAGGTCCTCTGCAAGAACGCCAGTGCTCTTAACCACTGAGTCATCTCTCCTGCCTTTAGAGACCATTTATAACATGTATTAAAAAGAGTAAAACATGCCACCATCTGTGCTAAGCATGTTTACCTATATATGCGTGCAGAGGCACAGATCTACCATTTAATTTGATGCCTACAAATCCAAGAATATAAGCTACTGCTTATATATAAAATGCCTTTGTCTGTCTCTCGAAAGGGGAACTGGGAATGGCTGAAGAAAACCTTCCCATTGTATATAGTCTTCTTGCAACTGAATTTTATATTATGTGCATATATTTTCTAGCCAAAAAACGA
>NW_008357518.1:199772-202227 GCF_000622305.1 Nannospalax galili | reverse complement strand
GGGAGGTTTTAGAAGGTGTGGCTATCCTGGAGGAAGCACATCACTGGGGGTGGGCTTAGAGAGTTCTTAAGTCTTGCCACATCTCCAGTTGCACTCCTGCTTCCTGTGCCTGCATGATGATGTGAGAGCTTAGCTTCTGCTGCTCCTGCTCCAGCCACCTCCAGCCACCATGCCTCCCTGCCATGATGGACTGTAATTCACCTGAAACTGTAAACTCAAATAAGGTCTTCCTTCTATAAATTGCTTCGGTCAGTGTTTCTATCACAGAAACAGAAAAATGACTAATACAACCATCATAGCAATAGCAGAGAGAAATATCATAAAAGCTTTGGATCTGAACCTGAACCTGTAAAAGACTTCAGGGTAGATAAACCTCATATCATATCAGATCATACACAAGCAAGTCTGGATGACTAATCACAGTTAGAACACATTTATTTTCTGCTGCCTATGTTACACCTTCTGAAATATCAGCAGGACAACACTCTGGTGAGACTAATAGAGAAGGAAATATGTATCATGTCAAAACCCACTAATCACATCCAAAGATGCCAAAGAGAAATGAGACTATGAAGTCCAACAGGAAAAACAAGGATTAAATGGAAAACTACAACAAACCAAGATTCTAAACCATATCAAGAATAAGCTGCTCAGGGCTGGAGAGATGGCTTGGTAGTTAAGAGCACTGGATGCTCTTGCAGGGGACCTGGGTTTGGTTCCCAGCACCAACATGGTGGCTCACCACCATCCCTAACTCTAGTTCTAGGGGAGCCAATGCCCTCTTCAGGCCTCCACAGGCATTGCATGCGCATTGTGCACTTACATACACACAGGCAAAACATTCGTACACATAAAATAAAAATAAATATTTTTTTTTAAAAAGAATAAGTCTCACCGGGTGTGGTGGCACATGCATGAGGTGTATCAGTTTGCACCCTGGATCCTTAATTGTGGAGGGACCCCTTTGATGGACTCTAGAAAGAACCAGATCCATTGCTAACCACAGAGGAAAGATTTGCTTGTGTTTTCCCACAGAAAAAAAAAAAAAAAAAAAAAAAAAAAGAGCAAAAAAGAATAAGTCTCTCTCATAGTGGTTATCTTCACAAGACCTACACAAGATCTAGGCAGCATAGATGGAGGAGAGGCCCAAAGGAGGAGCTACTGATGGTTGCTAAGGGAGAGAGAGTCACTTTCCTTTTGGGATGTGGCCACTGGTAGGTTGCTCATGCCCCAGTAGCTGGCCACACATCTGTGCATGTGGGCAGCACTAATTGAACTCAGGGATTATTAATAATAAAAAAATCAAAAAGAGAATATAAAACTGAAAGGGAGATGGGGTGGGGGGCACTAGAGGGAGTTGGAGGGGGTAGTGGAAAGTATACGTTGTATAAATGTACAGAACTTTGAAAGAAAATATGTTTTAAAAAAAAAGGAATAGGCTGGAGAATGGGTCAGTGGTTACACTGGCTGCTCTTGCAGAAGGCCTGGGTTCAGTTCCCAGCGCCTACTTACTGGCTAACAACCTTCTATAACTCCAGTTTCAGGGGATCTGACTCTCTCTTCTGGCCTCTGTGGGCACTGCATTCATGTGGTGCACATATATACAAGCAGGCACACATGTATACACAATATTTTTTTTAAAGAATAGACTAGTCACTAAGAAGGCCTTTGTATAAAAGTGTATTGGATATTCATCCTAAGAGATACACAAATATCAGCATAGGAGTATAAGATTATATGAAAAAGACAGGGTAACGGGACTCTACCAAAAGCTCATAGCTCTCCAATAACCAATTCTAAAGATATCTAAATAGATGAAATAGCAAATAATTAAGAAGAATGGTTTTTTAAATGACCTATAAATTAAAAAAAGGATAAGTAGCTAAGCAAATTAAGGAAGACAGTGTAGAATATAAAAGAATATCTCAATAAGAAGACAGAGACTCTGGTCAGGCGTGGTGGTGCACAACTTCAATCCCAGCACTTGAGAGGAAGAGACAGATAAATCCCTGTGAGATCAAAACCAGCCTGGTCTACCTAGTGAGTTCAAGGCCGGCTGGGAAGGCTCCTTCTCAGATTCCCACCTGAGCTGCCCAGAGCCCAGCTAAGCACGCACAGGGAGAGGAAGCATGTGTCCAGCCTCTGCCTTTTGCTGCCAGCCGGATACTCTCTTTATCCTGCATGAAGACACATCCTAAGTGCTTTCCCCTGAACCCCCTGGGTGGCCTTGAACACTTGCTGGCTGATGCTGGCTGAGGTTCCCTCCTGAGGGGAAAGGAAGACAGACTGGTCACCTCATCCCTCTTTATGACAGAGCCTTCCAGGGTGATCCTGTTTGCAGGTAAGAAGCGGAGTCTGGTGAGTGAGCTGAAATGTTCTGGGTGGCAGTTGTCCCAGAGCTCAGGCCTGTCTGATCCATGATGTCTGCTTCCCGGTAGACAGGAAGAGCTGTGCT
>NW_008357518.1:193262-195234 GCF_000622305.1 Nannospalax galili | reverse complement strand
TTCCCCCATACCTGGGTAAGTTTTTTTTTTTTTTTTTTTTTTACACCACCCAACAACCCACACAAAAAAAAAAAAAAAAAAAAGAAAAAAAAAAAAAGGGGCCCCCCCCCAAAAAAAAAAAAAAAAAAAAAAAAAGGTTGAGATTCTGAAAAAGACCCAAGCTGGACACTAGAAAAGAAACAATAAGTTATACAAGAACACAGTGCAGGGCTGGAGAGATGGCTCAGCAATAAAGAACTCATACTGCTCTTATGAAGGGCCAAGCTCAGTTCCCAGTTCCAATGTCAGGCAGCTCTGCAGGATCTGCTCTCATGTACACACACACACACACACACACACAATTAAAAATAATAAAAATAAATCTTTTCAAGAGCACAATGGAAAGCCTCACAGACTAGATCAAGTGGAAGAAAAATTACCAGGGCTTGAGGCTGGAGAGATGGCTCGGTGGTTAAGAGCACTGACTGCTCTTGCAGAGGACCTAACTCTCACCTCTGAAGTGTCCACCAAGTGCTTCCTCCTTCTGACATGATCTTTGTCAGGGGCTGTGGTCTTTCCTGGTACATTTCCTTAGCTTGAGTTCAACACCAGCCTCTTCTTCCAGCTCCCAGGTCCTGGGACCCCTAAAGACAGCAAGCAGGGGCCACTGCACCTTCCTGTTCTGAGCCACAGAGCTCTGTCTGGGAGAACTGAAGTTCCATCTAAACCAATGACAAAGCTGTTCTCAAAGGCTTTAATGATGGACAATCTGCATCCCAATGTGCTCATCTGCACGGCTCAGAACAATGAGAAATATGTAAGGAGGTCTGCGGTGGTGACGACAATTGCTTCCCGGTATGCTGATCTTGGTAAAATGAAGTACAGTTTTCTTTGCATGAGACATTAATGGATGATTATGAATGGGTACAGCTGTGCCATGCAAGCACTTTGTTAAAAATATTCTTTTCATTTTGTGTCTGTCCCGCAATTACAATGGAAGCATTGTGCAAGTCGGCCATGTGCATATGTGTAGTGTTTGTGCGCATGGTGTCTGTCTGTGTTTGTTAATGCATATTGTCAAATGTAGTAGCTTTACTATGGTTTTCCTATTGTCTCTCTTCCCAAGAGTCATCGCTTCCAGATGGCACACACTCACAAGGTCAGGACACTCTGATGTCTTATCAATGTCCAGGTCAGCACATTCTGGCTCTGTGACGTTCAGTGTTGAGTCCTGAGTTTGCTTTGGTTAATCTGAGGGATCACAGGATAGAGTCTGTCTCCATCATGAGTGTCATGTCATCTGCTGTCCTTCATCTCAGTGCACAGCATCTCCCTGTGAGGGATCTACACACTGTCAGACACAGTTCTCCTGGTAACAGTGGGAACACCCCAGGATGGTGCAAGGATGCCTGTGCCACCTTCAGAGCAGTGTGGAAACTGCCGTTCTCTGGTTCCGTGAACTGGGAGATCTTGAGGGTAATCCATTAAAAAAGTATTATTATTATCATCATTATTATTATTATTTGTGTGAGTCTATTGCCTGCATGTATGTAAGTGCACCTGTGTCATGCAGTGCCCTCAGAGGACAGAAGAGGATGTCAGATCCCCTGGAAATGGAGTAACAGATGGTTGTTAGCTGCAATGTGGGTGCTGGAATTTGAACCCAGGTCCTCTGCAAGAACGCCAGTGCTCTTAACCACTGAGTCATCTCTCCTGCCTTTAGAGACCATTTATAACATGTATTAAAAAGAGTAAAACATGCCACCATCTGTGCTAAGCATGTTTACCTATATATGCGTGCAGAGGCACAGATCTACCATTTAATTTGATGCCTACAAATCCAAGAATATAAGCTACTGCTTATATATAAAATGCCTTTGTCTGTCTCTCGAAAGGGGAACTGGGAATGGCTGAAGAAAACCTTCCCATTGTATATAGTCTTCTTGCAACTGAATTTTATATTATGTGCATATATTTTCTAGCCAAAAAACGA
>NW_008357518.1:186696-189647 GCF_000622305.1 Nannospalax galili | reverse complement strand
GAAAAAAACGGGGTTGAAAAAAAACAAAAAAAAAAAAAAAAAAAAAAAAAAAAAAAAAGAATAGAAGGCAGAATATACAAAGTCAACCTTTAAAAGACCAAAAGAACCTATAATGAATATAAAAGGGAGAAAAGCAGTACAGGGTAAATAATAGAAAACCTATTCAGTAAAAAAATAGCAGAAAAATCCTCTGAAATCCTGACGAAAATACAGACATATGGCCATAGAATGCATTTAGAGCCCCAAACAGATGATCAAAATGGAATTGTCTACCACCCATTATAGTTAATCCACCAAAAGTGAAGTACAAAGAAAAAACATTGAGAGACAAGTGTGTTGGCTGGAAGGGTTGATGAGGCATGGGGAGCTCTCCCCTCCCAAGGCATGAAATTATGGTATAAGGCAGAAAAGCAGTACTGTGCTCTCAGTAACAGCCCAGAGGCTGGTCTCCTAGGTGATTCTAGATTCTGTCCAGTTGACAATATTAATCATCATAACCCCCTTCAATTATGACTCTGAATATTAATGGTCTCCATTCTCTAAGCAAAGGACACAGATCAGCCTAGTGTGATATGCACACTTTTAATTCCAGCTCTCAGATGACAAAGGCAGATCATCTCTGTGAGTTTGAGGCCAGCTTGAGCTACATAGCAAGTTTCAGGACAGCTAGGGCTACACAATGAGACCCTATCTCAAACCAACCAACTAACCAATGAACTAGGATTCTACCTATTTGTTTTCTTCAAGAAACACATCTCACTATCAAAGACAGACCCAACTTTAGTATGAAAACATAGAAAAAGGTATTCAAGGCAAAAGGAACTAGGAAACAATCAGGTATTGTTCTTCTAACATCTGAAAAATATGGAGTTCAAACAAAACTTAGAAGATATAAATGTTACTTCATCTTGATTAAGGGCATCAATTTATCAAGAAAACATTACACTTTTAAACATGTACATTGAATGTGGTTACATCCAATTTCATAAAGCAATACTACTAGATGTAAAGACACATGTTAACCCCAACACAGTTAACCCCATCACTTATGGATGATATAAGTTCCCTATTTTCACCAATACATTTGTTACTCAGAAATAAAAATAAGCATTTGAGGTAAACATCATAGATCAAATGGATCTAGCAGACATCTACATAACATGCCATCCAAGCACTACAGAATATACATTTTTTCTCATCAGCCCAGGGAGTGTATGTAAGTGCACCTGTGTCATGCAGTGCCCTCAGAGGTCAGAAGAGGGTGTCAAATTCCCCTGTAACTGGAGTTATGTTGTTAGCAGCCATGTGAATTCTGAGTATTGAACCCTGATCCTCTGCAAGAGCAGCAAGTGCTTCCTTAACCACTGAGCCATCTCTTCAGCCTGGGTCAACTTTTTTTTTAAGTTTTGTTTATTTATTATTTATGTGGATGTATGTGAGCCTGCATGAATATATGTGTACCAGATTCATGCAGAAGCCAGTGAAGGCCAGAAGATGACATTGGGTCACTTAGAACTTGAGTTACAGGCAGTTGTGAGTTGCCATATAGGTGCTAGGAGCCAAACCTGGGTCCTCTGCAAGAGCAATAAGCACCCCTAATCACTGTGGTGGTTTGAATTAGAGCATTCCCTATAGGGTCAAATATTTGAACACTTGGTTCCCAGTTGGTGGTTCTGTTTAGGGGAGGGCATGGACCATTAGGAGGTGTGTACTTGCTGGAGGAAGCACTTCATTGGGGGCAGATTTCCAGAGTTCATAGCCTCATCCTCACTTAGAGTTTTCTTTCTCTGCTTCATGTTTGTGGTTGTAGATGTGAGCTCTTAGCTTTCAGCTTCTTCCATCTTGCCTGCTAATTGCTTCCCACCATGATGGACTCAACCCTCTGGAACTGTAAGACCAAATATACTCTTCCTTCTATAATTTGCCTTGGTCATGGTATTTTATCACAGCAAAAGCAAAGTAACTAAAAAAACTGCTCAACCATCTCACGAGTCTCTTATCCATGGTTCTGACCAATCTCAAATTGAGGAAGATCTTGAGGGCCACCCAGGGTTTCAACCATGTTTCAAGCTAGAAAAGACCTCAAATTTCATCCCATTTTCTATGGGGTCACAGGAGATAATGACTGACTAGCAGCATCAAGAGCAAG
Source organism: Nannospalax galili (assembly GCF_000622305.1). NCBI lineage: Eukaryota > Metazoa > Chordata > Mammalia > Rodentia > Spalacidae > Nannospalax > Nannospalax galili. Next base: position 187,498 of record NW_008357518.1, on the reverse strand, counting down.
TCCCTTAACGAACACCAGTTGACAGGGACAGGTGAGAGCTCTATGTAGGAATGGATAAATTGGGGTAGCAGAGACATCAGTGAGGACAAGCATCCTGTGCCTATTTTGGACCCTTCTAACCCCCCTCTACTATCTAACACCTTCCTATATAAATGAATCAGAATCATGTCCCTTTAAGAAAAAGGAAGAGCACCCATACTTGTACCTTGTTAAATACTTTAACTTAAAGAATAGGGGACATAAAAGCCCCAATCAACAGCAGGACCCCAAGTACGTGTAGCTGTGAGAGGTCTGATGGCCCAATCCTAGACATTCACCAATGTGGTGGTTTGAATGAAAATGTCCCCCATAGGTTCTAAGTATTTGGACATTTTGTCCCCAGATGATGGCGCTGTTTTGGGAGGTCTTAGAAGGTGTGACTATCCTGGAGGAAGCACATCACTGGGGGTGGGCTTAGAGAGTTCTTAAGTCTTGCCACATCTCCAGTTGCACTCCTGCTTCCTGTGCCTGCATGATGATGTGAGAGCTTAGCTTCTGCTGCTCCTGCTCCAGCCACCTCCAGCCACCATGCCTCCCTGCCATGATGGACTGTAATTCACCTGAAACTGTAAACTCAAATAAGGTCTTCCTTCTATAAATTGCTTCGGTCAGTGTTTCTATCACAGAAACAGAAAAATGACTAATACAACCATCATAGCAATAGCAGAGAGAAATATCATAAAAGCTTTGGATCTGAACCTGAACCTGTAAAAGACTTCAGGGTAGATAAACCTCATATCATATCAGATCATACACAAGCAAG
>NW_008357518.1:179506-182962 GCF_000622305.1 Nannospalax galili | reverse complement strand
AAAAAATCTAGAAAAACTGAGGTGCTAGAGAGATGGTTCAGTGGTTAAGAGCATTGACTGCTCTTGGAGACGACCTGGGTTCAACCCAGCACCCCAAAAAAAAAATCTAGAAAAACTGAGGTGCTAGAGAGATGGTTCAGTGGTTAAGAGCATTGACTGCTCTTGCAGACGACCTGGGTTCAAATCCCAGCACCCACATGGCAGCTAACAACTGTCCATAACTCCAGTTCTGGGGAATCTGACACCCTCTTCTGACCTCCAAGGGCATTGCACAACATGGGTGCACTTACATATACATAGGCAATACACTCATACACATAAAATAAAAATAATAAAGCATTTGAAAAATATAGAAAAGTTGAAATAATTTATTGTTTTCTTTCTGACGACAGAGCATACATAAATTTATGAAGACTGACCCCCCTCCCTTTCTCCTTCTAGCATGGGCACTGGCCCACCTCTTTTCTTGGCACCCTAAACCTCTGAACTACCCACTTGGCCCAGAGTCCCCACTGCTTCCTGATCCTTTGCACTCAGACCAACCTAATTCTTTAGTCTAGTTCCCTAGAGCCCTCACAGCCTGCCCCGCCCCCAACTTGCCTTTGCATACCAGAGACCAGCCTTCATCCCCAGCTGTCCCCACCCCCAACCTGCCTGGGATTCCTGAGACTAGCCTCATTCCCTGACTGCCTGAGAGTCCTGGATCCTACCTCTACCTAGCAAGCCTCCCAAATTATACTGTGCCTGCGTACTAGAGGGATCTAGACCTTAGGAGGAAGGCTGAGAGCATCTGATCCTCACGGGACTTAGGCCTCTGTGGGAACTCCTGAGCAGCAGGACTAAAGCCATCTGGCCTCTCCAATATAAAATCAAAAGAGAGACCCTAAAGCCTAGACCAACCAGCTTTTCATACCCAACAAGTAAACAACAAAGGTATGTAAAGTGTACAAATAGAAACAGACCTAAACTCAACAAAGGAAGGCTTGAGTCTCACACAAGAATCAGAAACTACAAAAGAAATCCATATGTCAAAGTCACAGCAAAAAAATAATAACATGAAAAACCCAAATAATATCCCTACCAAGTACTAACAGTCTGGTAGAAGAATACAAAGAGAACCCCCTAGAAATAATACAAGACATGGAAGTCAAAAGAACAATTTATAAACATGATAAAAGAATTCAATGAATTTAAAGAACACACAAACAAGGTAATCATAGAGCTGAAAGAAGATAGGGATAAACTTCTGAGTGAATTCAGAAGAGTCAGAAATATTGAGGAATACTCAGGCTGAAATGATGAAGGAAGTGAAACACTCAATAAGCCGATTAGAAATGAGAGGAGAAAGCCTGACCAATAGAACAAATGAAACGGAAAACAGAATATCGAGACCGGAAGATAAAGTTGATGAATTAGACCACTCAAGAAAAGATTATGAAAAATTTAAGAAAACACAGGAATGGAATATTCAGGAATTGTGTGATACCATAAAAAGACCAAATTTATGCATCATAGGCATAGAGGAAGAAGAGGAATCTCAGGATAACGGTATGGACCAGATCTTCAACAGGATTATAGAAGAAAATTTCCCAAAATTAAAGAAAGACATGCCCATACAAATACAAGAAGCACATAGAACACCAAATAGACAGGACCAGAAAAGAAACTCTCCACGGCATATTATAGTAAAAACACTAAGCGTACAGAACAGAGAATACTGAAAGCTGCAAATGACAAACAATATGAGAAAGTCTCTCTCATTTCAGCTAATTCCAGATCCAGTGAGGTTGACAACCAAGATTATCCATCACAACTTTATCAAATGATTGATGGGTCATCAAAGAAATCAAGAAGGCAAATTTTATAAACTCCTAGAATCAAGTGTAAATGAAAACACAATCTACTCGAACCATATAATGAAAGAAGTCCTAAGGGGAAACTTCAGGACCAGGGGGATTGTTCAGCAAGTAAAGGTACTTACTGTCAGGCTTGATGACCTCAGTTTGATCTCTGGGACTCACAGTGGTGGAAGGAGGGGACCAAATACCACAAGTGTTCCTCTGACCTCCACACACACACACCATGGAACATGTGTGTCCACATGCATAAACACACACATAAAGAATATGAATGCAATAAAAGTTTTTAAAAGAGGGATCCTTATTGCTATAAATGCCTACATTAAAAAATCAGAGAAAGCTCAAATAAATAACTCAGTGATGAACCCTGGGGCCTTAGAAAAATGAACAAGAAAATCCAAAATCAGTGGACAGAAATAATTAAGATCAGGGTAGAAACTAATGGAATAGAAATGAGAAAACAATAGAGAATCAATGAAACAAAGAGTCGACTCTTTGAAAAGTAAGATTAATAAGCCCTTAGCCAAATTTATCAAAACAAGTAAAGACACAAATTAATATTAGAGGTAAAATGAGAGACATTACAATAGATAACAAAAATTCAGAAAATCAGATGAACAATTAAAATAGATCTATAACAAGCAATGGGATTAAAGAGGTAATTTAAAAAAAATCTTTCAATTAAGAAAAGCCCTAGCCAAAATGCAAATTAAAACCACTTTAAGATTTCATCTTACCCCAGTCAGACTGGCTAAGATCAAGAGAACAAATGATACCAAATACTGGAGAGGATGTGGGGAAAGGGGAATGCTCATCCATTGCTGGTGGGATTGCAAACTTGTTCAACTCCTATGGAAAGCAGTGTGGAGAACCCCTAAAAAACTAAAAATGAACCAACCATTTGACCCAGTTATACCACTCCTTGAAATATACCCAAAGAACTCATCCTATTGCAGAGACACTTGTACATCCATGTTTGTTGCTGCTCTTTTCACAATAGCTAAGAGATGGAAGCAACCTATGTGCCCCTCAATTGATGAATGGATAATGGAAGTGTAGTACATTTACACAATGGCATTCCACTCAGCAGTAAAGAAAGATTAAATCATGAAATTTGTAGGTAAATGGATGAAACTAGAAACTGTTATACTAAGAGAAGTAACACAGACTTGGAAAAACAAACAACATATGTTCTCCCTCATATGTGGATCCTAGCACCAAATCCTTATAAATGAGTATGTATCCAGACATAACTACAGGAGCCAGGGAGGTAAAGGAAAAGAAAGAAACTGAAAGAGAACAGTAGGAAACAGGTATTAGTTAATAACAGAGATATGGATAAAAATGGGCTTATTTAAATGGGGGGGAGGGTTATACAAGAAATCTTGGGGATAAAGGGAAAGAAGGAGCTCAAGAGAGGAGAGACCATAGGAGAAGGGTATTATTAAAGGAGAAATGGGGAAAATCGGGACACTTTAAATGGGGAAACCATGGTGGAAGGGTTAGACAGTAAGACATATAAAGAATGCATAGCTAGCTTTAAAAAAAACCAGAGGGAGCCATATTAGTCCAACAACTGACTGAAAAATTATACATA
>NW_008357518.1:179245-179464 GCF_000622305.1 Nannospalax galili | reverse complement strand
TTTTGCCCAAGCTTTATCTACATAGCACATGGTAATTAAAAGTACCAAACTAGGGGAACTAATGTTCTTGGATGTTTAACAGCCATACTTTGAGGCCTATACTAATTTGGTTAGAGGGACTTAAAGGACAGTTTTTGCTCCTTGCCCTCCAAGGTCGACTAAGTTCCAGGGGACTATGGAGCATCTCTCAAAATGTCCTGTAACTGTGGTCAGTCACCT
>NW_008357518.1:156500-179009 GCF_000622305.1 Nannospalax galili | reverse complement strand
AGAGTAAAAATAAATTGGTTAATCTGGGCCAACTGTATGGTCTTAAACACCCAAAAGGAAAGTATAACCAAAGATTAAAGTGATTAGTATAATTCTTTAAGAGTCCACGTGTGTAGCTAAAGGTTACATAACAAGAAACAATGCCAGACAGGAGATACCTTCCTTTGAGTTGTTGGCCAGGGTGGCCCAAGAGACTCCCAGATAATAACCCAGCATAGAAATGGGAAAATGAACAGATCCCAATCTTATCTAAAGGAATGTTGGCAACTGATTGCTGCTAGATGAGGAAGGGCTGATCTTCCTAAAACAAGGAACTCTAGATAGGCTGACTAGATTCAGTGGATGTATTAGCACTGGGTAATGGCTGGGGACACTCATAACACAGTGAACAGTAATAGGAATGACAGAGTATATGGACTCCCGGGGTGGGGGAGGTTATGGGAGGGTGCTATTTGGGATGCAGGTATAAAGCTGAATAAGATTGATTGGGATATTCTGTATGAAATACACACACACAAAGATCAATAAAAAAAGAAAGAAAAGCCCTAGCCTAGACTAGAATTCAGTACTGAATTCTACCAGACTTTAATTTAAAAAATTCATTTGTGTGTGTGTGTGTGCTTGTGTGTGTGTGCCTGTGTGTGTGTCTGTTTTCTCACATGTGCACACACGCACCCAAGTGCAGACACTTGTTTCCCATGGTGCACCTGTGGAGGTCAGCGGATAACTGAGGAATCTGTTCTTTCTTGCCACCTTGTAGGATCCAAAGATTGAACTCAGGCTGCCAGGTCTGTTTGCAAATGCCTCTATTTTAAAAGAACTAATACCAATTCTTTTCAAACTATCCCTTAAATCAGAAAAAAGTTCCTTTCCTTTCCTTCTCTCTATCTCTCTGTCTGCCTCTGTCTCTGCCACTGTCTCTGTCTCTCTCTCTTTTGAGACAGGGTCTCCCTGTAGCCTCAACTGGCCTGGTACTCATTACATAGACCAGGCTGACCTTGATCTCACAGAGAACCAACCTGCCTCTGCCTCCTGAGTGTTAGGGTTAAAGATGTGCACCACCATGCCCAGAAAAATACAAAAGGAAACAAGATCACCGAACCTTTTATTTATTATTTTTATTTTATGTGTATGTGTGTATTGCCTGCATGTATGTAAGTGCACCCATGTTGTGCAATGTCCATGGAAGACAGAAGACAACACTGGATCCCTTGAAATTGGAGTTATGGATGGTTGTTAGCTGCCATGTGGGTGCTGGGATTTGGACCCGGGTCTTCCTCAAGAACAGCTGTGGTCTTAACTGCTGAGCCATTTCTCCAGCCCCTATCAAACCCTTTATGAAGCTAGTAAGTATTATCTTGACACCAAAAGCAGATAAAAACACAATAAAAAATAGACAATTTCTCTTGATGAACATAGATGTAAATATAAAAATTTTCAATAAAAATGTGTAAATTGGGGCTTAAGAAATGGCTTAGCAGTTAAGAGCACTGGCTGCTCTTGCAGAGGACTTGAGTTTGGTTCCCAGCATCCACATGCAGCTAACAATCTTCTATAACTCCAGTTCCAGAGGATCTGATGCCCTCTTCTGACCTCTGCGGGCATTGCATGACACAGCTACATTTACATACATGCAAGCAATACACTCATACACAGTAAAAAAAAAAAACCAAAAAAACAAAAAACTGAAAATTGAATATAAGGATAGATGAAAAGGTCATTTACTGTGATCAAGTTAGTTTCATTCCAGAGGTGTAGGAGGAAGTGCAGCCTGAACAACCTGTGCATGCTTGCTGCAAATGTGCCAGAAACATCCAGCTGAGGCAAACCTGTGTTCTGCCAAAGGACATGGAGACGGCTGATGCGAAAATGGCCTGATACAGAGAGCCAATGAGGAAAAGACATGACCTATCAATGGACCAATGGGACACCGGGTGGGGGGATATAAGGGAGCCCCATATCTGCAATCAATGAGTCTGCAGCTGCTCACACTGCCTGCTTCTCACCTGACTCCCGGGGTCTGTGTGACTCCTCACTGACTCTACCCCCGCCCGGAGGGCCCCAGGACACCCACAACACGGAGGTGCAAGACTAGTTCAGAATATGAAAATAAACTTAATTTAGTATATAAATAGACTTAAGGACAGAAATCATATGATCATCTCAATAAATGTAGAAAGGCTTTTCACAAAATTCAGCATCCCTGAAGTAAAATCCCTGAAGAGACTAGAAACAGGAGGAACATGTACCAACAGAAAAAAAGATATATAACCCCAAATCTATAGCCAACATTATACTAAATGGAAAAACTCAAAGCATTTCTTCTAAAATCAAGAGCAAAAAACTCTCTGATGTTAATCAAAATAGTGCTTAAAGGCTTGGGTAGAGTAACAGACAAGAGAAGGAAATAAAAGAGTTACAAATAAGAAAGGAAGAGGTCAAAGAATTCCTATTTGTAGATGATTTGATTCTATACTCGAGACCCTAAAGACTCCATGTAAAAACCCTTAGATCCAATAAATCCTTTCTACAATGTGACAAGATGCAAAATTGACATATAAATCAGTAGTCTTCCTATAGAACAATAACTTACATACTGAGAAAGTAATCAGGAAAACAACCTCATTTACAATTGCCTCGAAAAATATACTTTGGGATAAACTAGAAGTGAAAGATTTCTACAATGGAAACTTTAAAACACTGGAGAAGAAATCAAAGAACACACTAGAACATGGAAAGACCTCTTATGTTCATGGACTGGAAGAATTAATATTGTGAAAATTGCTATACTCTTGTGATGGTTAATATTGATGTTCAGCTTGATAGGATGTAGGATCACTCAGAAGACAAGAGTCTGGTCATTTTTGTGAGGGATTATCTAGATTAGATTAGCCTCTGGAAAAGTCTATGATGGATTATAGAGATTAGGTTAATTGAAATGAGAAGATCCATCCTGAATGATGGTGGCATCATTACCTGGGCTTGGGTTCTGGATTGAATGAAAAGGAGAAAGCAATTAGAATTCTTCTTGGCTCTCTGTTTCCTAACTGTAGATAGTGTGACCTGCTTCAGTCTCCTGCAGCCATGACTTCCAGCCCTGATGGACTGAATTCTTGAACCGTGAGCAAAGACAGCAGGCCCCAATCTTAGTTGAAGAATTATTGGCAGCTGATTGCTGCTGGATGAGGAAATGCTGATCTTCTTTTAAAAAACTATTTTATTTTATATGTATAAGTGTATTGCTTGCATGTATGCATGTGTCGTGCAAATCCTGCGGAGGTCAGAAGAGGGCGTCAGATCCCCTGGAACTAGAGTTATGGAGGGTTGTTAGCTGCCATGTGGGTGCTGGGAATCGAACCCAGGTCCTCTGCAAGAGCAGCCAGTGCCCTTAACCACTGAGCCATCTCTCCCGCCTGGAAATGCTGATCTTCTTAAAGGGAAGGACTCTAGATAGGCTGGCTAGACCTCAGCAGATGAACTTGCACTGAGGAACATCTGGGGACACTGACATGACAAATATAAGAATGTATGAATTCCAATGGGGGCAATATGGGAGGGGGCCAATGGGGAAGGGGTGGAAAAATAATTAAGATGTTCTATATGAAATATGCAAAAATTCAATAAATTTTTTAAAAAAAAGATAATAGGTTAATTTGTTTGGCAGAGGAAATTTCAAGACAGGAGAGCATTCAGGCCATGGTATGGCTACTACTTACTGTGTTTATCCATGTCTGCAGTGAAAAAGACCAAAAAGTTGGAGATAAAGATAAAAGTGAAATTTGGCATGAAAAAGAATAAGTTTAAAATTTCAGGCAAAAAGGGTGCTGAAAAAGAGGCTGTAATTGTTAAATAGAAACAATCTTATATTTCACTGAAACAGTAGGAAAGGTACCCCAGGGACAAGATTCACTCATCAAAGGCTCCAGCTTATGAAAATGAAAAATTCATTCGAAAGGAGAAAACATGAACTGACAGTGCAGCTAAAGGACTTCCCTGCTGGAAAATGAGTACCTAGGGAAGTGTTTTGCCTTTTTTCCTGGTCAGCCTGGAAAGTACATAGGGACTGGTGCAACTGTGGTCCAAGGCGGCCAGGCTCCATACAAAGCGGGCAGCATCATCCACTTGGTCCTGATTTTACAGAATGAAATATACAAGATTGAGGGGGTCATGGGGTCTTATACTATGGTTCCTGTGAACTGCTGAAGCCAGGCAATTTGTAGCAGAGTTGGAGTTCCTGCAAGAAGTCTTTGAGAGGTCATTTCCTTAAGCTGTGAAGACGAAGCCTAAGTTACAATGGAGACTCTAGGATGTTGGAAATGCCAAGACCATAGATGTCTGCTGAGGACAGCTGTAGGTATAGAATGTCACCAACCCAAGAGAGAGGCTATGTCTACTGCAGGTAGCAGAGGATGAGGTTGGGATTGCCCAAGTCCTTTGGAGCCCAAATGATTGCATCTGTGCCAGGTGCCAAACCTGGAGCTGCAGGATTTGATGTTTGCCCTGCTAGGTCTTTGTCTTTCTTTGGTCTGATCACTCCTTGTTATTCCCTCAGTCTTCTCCTTTGGAATGGGAATGTTTGTTTTGTGCCATTGTATGGTAGAAGTATGAAATTTTTTTATTTTGTAGAAACTTACAGTTGAGATTGTTCTGAGGATCTGATGATACTTGGACTCGGGACTTAAACAGTGACAGAACTGTTAGAGACTACAGAGACTTTTGAAGTTTGACTTAAGCAAGCATTTCATATTATGAAATGACTGTGAGCCTATGGAAACAAGGGGGTACTGGGTCATAGCTTAAAAGTGATGTGTTTGGGTGTCAAGTTTACAAGAGGTAGAGCTGTGGTGATTATTACTGATTGTCAATTTGACAGGATCCAGGATCACCTTAGTGACAAGCCTCTGTGAGGGGATGGATTGTCTAGATTAGGTTTGACCTCTGGGCGTATCTGTATGGATTGCCAAAATTAGGTTAACTGAGGTGGGAAGACATACCCTGAATGTAGGGGCATCATCCCCTGGGCTGGGGTCTCAGACTGAATGGAAAGGACATGGTAAGCTGAGCACCAGCATTCATCTTTCTGCTTCCTGACTTGATACAATGTGACCAGCTACCTCATGCTTGTTGCTGTCGTGGCTTGACTTCCCCATCAGGAATGCACCCTGGAAATATGAGCCAAAATATACCTTTCCTTCCTTAAGTTGCTTTTGTTGGGGGTATTTTTTATCACCTCAAGGAGCTGTAACTAATACAACTACCTAAATCAATGTATAGATTCAATGCAATCCCCATCAAAATGGAATTCTGATGCCATTCTTCATAGAAATAGAAAAACCCTTCCTTCCTTCCTTCCTTCCTTCCTTCCTTCCTTCCTTCCTTCCTTCCTTCCTTCCTTCCTTCCTATCTTTCTTCCTTCATTTCTTTCCTTTTCTTCTTTTTTAGACAGGGTCTCAATATGTAGTCCTGGCTGACCTGCCACTAGCTATGTAGACCAGGCTGACCTTGAACTCACAGAAATCCACCTACCTCTGCCTCCTGAGTGCTGGGATTAAAGGTGTGCACTTCCAGCTTAGAAAAAACAATCTTATATTCATTTGCAAGTACAAAACACTCCAGATAGACAAAGTAATTCTGAGTGAAAGAAAGAGAGATGAAAGAGGAGAGAGAGAGAAAGAGAGAGAGAGAGAGAAAACAAGTTAGCTGAAGGTATCACCATACCTGATTTCAAGATGTATTTCAGAACCATAGTAACCAAACAGTCTGGTGCTTTCATAAAAAGACATGTAATGGAATATGACACAGGACCCAGATGTAAATTTGTGCAACCCTAGCCTCTTAACTTTTGACAGATATATCTAAAATATTCATTAAAGAGCCAGGTGTGGTGGCGCACACTTTTAGTCCCAGCACTCAGGGAGGCAGAGGCAGGCGGATCTCTGTGAGTTCAAGGTCAGCTTGGTCTATATAGCAAGTTCCAGGCCAGCTGGGGCTACAGGGAGACCCTGTCTCAAAAAGACGAAAAAAAATTCATTAAAGAAAAAATTGTATCTTCAACAAATAGTGTTCTATAAACTGGATATCCATATATAAAAGACTGAAACGATATCTCTATCTCTCAGCTTGTACAAAAATTATTTTCTAATGGCTCAAAGTTCTTTAATGTAAAGATCTGAAATTCCCAAACTGTCAAAATCATCAGGGAAACACTTCAAGACATAGGTACAGGCATAGACTCTCTGGATAGGACACTAGTCACTCAGGAAATAATGCCAAGAATTGACAAATGGCACCTCATGGAATTAAAAGACTTCTGCACAGAGAATAACAGCGAAGCAAGGGAAGAGAGAGTCTGCAGACAAAGGATAGGAGAAAAACTTTGCTAGCTGTACACCTGACAGAGGATTAGTAATCTAGCATATACACAAACCTCAAAACACTAACCAACAAGAAACTGAATTATCTAATCAAAACGTGGGTCATGAAATGACCAGACAGTTCTCAAAATATGAGTTACAAACTGTCAATAAACATAAAAAAGTTCACCCTCACTAGCCATCCAAGAAGTGAAAATTAAAACCATATTGAGATTCCATCTCATACCAGTCAGAATGACAGTCATTAAAAAAAGAAGACACTGGGCATGGCGGTGCACGCCTTTAATCATAGACTTGCGAAGCAGAGGCAGGCAGATCTATGTGAAATTTAGGCCAGCCTGATCCATATAGCAAGTTTCAGGCCAGCTGGGGCTACAGGGAAACCTTGTCTCACACCCCGCCCCTCCAAAAGAGAAAACAACAAAAGCTGGTGTAAATGTTGGTGAGGATGGAGACAAAAGAGAACCTTATACATGGCTGATGGGGATATAAACTAGTCCCGCCACTGAGGAAATTGCCACTGAGGAAATTAATGTGGAATTCATGGTGGTTCTTCAAAAAAACTGAAAACCATGAGACCTAGTTCTTGGTTATTTACCTAAAGGACGCCAAATCAACATATCACGGAGATACTTGCACATCAATGTTTACTACAGCACAATTCTTAGTAGTTAAACTATGGAACCAACTTAGGTGCCCAACAACAGAGGAACAGATAAAGGAAATGTGGCATATATACACAAGGGACTCTTCCTCAGCCATAAAGAAGAGTGAAGTTATGTCATTTTCAGGAAAATGGATGCAACTGTAGGTAATCATATTAAGCACATTAAGCCAGCCTCAGAAAGCAAATACCCTGTTTTGTCTCATTTATGGACACTAGGTTTTATATAGCTATATAAAGTCACGTATGTATACATGACATGAAGTTAAAAGCAAAACAGTCTAGGAGAACAGAGGGGACTAGTGGGGGAGGGGAGAGGAGGGTGATAAGGGGAAATGTGTGCAACATATATACTTGTATGAAAATGTCTATGTGGCACAGTACCATGTACAATTAGTAAACACAGCAAACAATTTTTAAATTATTGATTAAAATGCCTGTATGGGGGGGACTGGAAAGATGGTTCAGTGGTTAAAGATCTTGCAGAGGACCTGGATTCAGTTCCCAGCACCCATACAGTGGCTAATAACTACCTGTAACTCCCATGCCAGGGGATCTGATGTCCTCTTCTGGCATCCATGGGCATTGTACACATGTGGTGCACTTATATACATGCAGGAAAAACACTCATACACATAAAAACAAATAATTAAAAAAAAAATGCCAGTGAGGCTTGGGAGATGGCTTAGTAAACTGCCTGTAGCACAAACATGAGGGCCTGGGTTTGGATCCCCAGAACCCACATAAAAACCTGAGAATGGTGGTGTACACCTGTAAACCTCAGAGCTGACCTCCAGAGATGGCTGACAAGCTAGTCTAGCCAATTGGTGAGCTCTGAGTTCAGTGAGAGTGTCTGTCTCAAAAAATGTGGAGATTGATAGAAGACGCTCAACACTGACCTCTAGCCTCCACATGCACATACACATATCCACATATGGATGCATGCACATGCACATAACACACACACACACACACACACACACACATATACAGAGAGAGAGAGACAGACAGACAGACAGACAGACAACAGAGACATGCATACATGCACCTCAAAATAAATTAAAAAAAGAAGTTAATATAACAAGAGAGCAAAATGTGCATAATTACTGAAATTGCAGAACACTAACACATTTGGAGGTTCCTGTCATCTTTCCTCTACTCTTAGGTAAGAAATTTCTGCAAGTTAATGAAGAGTTAAAATACTTAATGTGGCAATTCTCCCACAGACTTGCAGAATTTCAAAGGCCTTCATAGACAGAAAAACTTTGGGCTTCTTCCACTCTTAAGGACAGGTAGATGTTCAGTGGTAAATTTGCATAGCTATGGAAGGAAAGTTAAGTCCATTTCTGGTATAATAAAAGATCTGAGACTGAGTCATTCAAAAAGAACACAAATTTATTTCTCCCAGTTCTGGAGCTGGGATGTTCAAGATCAAGGTACAGGCAAGTTTGGTGTGTTGTGAGGGCTGTTCCTGGCTCCAAGACAGTGCTTCCCTACTGAGTCCTCATGTGGCAGGAGGTAGCCAGGCAAGCTGATCAAATACCACACAAACCTCTTTGATAAGGTCCTGGGGAGAGTCCCCATGGCCCAATTACCATAAAGATCCCAGCTCTTAATACTGTCATTATTATTTCAATACTTGACACCTTCTAACAATAGTAGAGAAACACATTACCTACCCAATTCAGGCCTATGGTTTTCTACCTGCCAGTCTCCAGGGGACTCTACATGAAAGTATTCTAGTCGGCAAGGGCTGCACATCTTGCCAGCAGTATAGTAGGAAAACAAAGAAGGTCCCCGCTCCTCTACTCAATGCCATGTTCCCTCCAGCAGAAGGAGGAGGCCCTTCCCTGGAAGGTCTTCTGTGTTCCCAGCCTTGACCTGGAATGTTAGGGACCTGTGACATCACCACCAGGAAGCAGTCTGGGTTCCTGTCCTTGGGAGTGCATCTGTGCCTGTGGCCTGTTCTTAGGAAAGAAAGGCTGATGGGATTCTGAAGTAACTGAGATCTTCTCTACTTCCTCTCACTGCCTGTTCTGTGTCTGCCTCAGTCCAAAGATGCTGAGGATGCTGAGGTAAGGTATCAATCAAGAGTCTTAAGTTCAAAAGGTAAAACACCAGCACATCTCCTTGCATGAACAGATGTGCTGGAAGAGTGCTCAGTGAATCACAGGACACATGCCAGGACAGGTACATCCAGATGGTTCTTGAAGACCATGGCTCAGGTCCACACATTCTGCTCCAGCTTTGCAGTTCCAGGGTCATGGAGCTCTGGTGCTGAGGGCCAGGTGTGTTTCATGGAGCACAGGAACTAAGGGATCCAGGTGTCAGCCCCTTACCTTCCTCTCTTCTTTCTTGGCACCAGCCCTAGTCTTTTCCTGGAAGTTCATCTCAAGACAGAGACTATGAGCACACTCTGTTATCATCCTCCAGCTCTTCTTCCTCCTAAGGTTGCTAGTGTTTTCTCAGTCAGCATAAAACCTCCCTGAATAGTCCTTTTGGTTGGCTCACCTGTGTTCCATTCTGTCCCTGACCAGTTCCCACATCCAGCACCCAGGGAGGGATGGCTGGTATAGCCTGTGTCAGGGTCAGGGTCCAGTGGATGATCCTTAACCACAGCCTCATAATTCTCTAGTTGTTGTGGTTTTGTACTGGTAAGTCAAGGAGCCATCTATTTTGTTCCTTAGTTTCTTCTGTCTATATAATGATTTTGTAAGGTCCTTACTTTGTCATTGCATTAGTTCATTTTTCATTACTATAATGAAGTACTTGAGACAGGCTAACTTAATTAAGAAAAATTTATTAGTTTACATTTTTAAGTGCTTTAAGCTCTTAACCACTGAGCCATCTCTCCAGCTCCCTGACCTTTTTTATGTTTTTGAGACAGGGTCTTACTGTATACCCCCAGCTGGCCTAGAACTAGCTATACAGACCAGACTGGCCTCAAATTCATAGAAATCCGTCAGCCTCTGCCTCCCCAGTGTAATTGGATTAAAGGCAGGTGCTACCATGTCCAGCTATTTTCTGTTATTTATTTAAAATTTTTTTTATGTATATGTGTGCTTTGCCTACATACATATATATATGTATATATGCAACCATGTATGTAATTATTCATAGAAGTCAGAAGAGGGCATTGGATCCCCTAGAACTGGAGTTATAGATGATCGTTAGCCACCATGTGGGTGCTGGGAACCAAACTTAGGTCCTCTGCAAGAGCAGCCAGTGCTCTTAACGACTGAGCCATCTCTTCGGCCCCTGTTTATTTTTTATCTTTGGGCTTTCTGTGGCATGTTGGGTTTCCATAGCTGAAGAATCATGAATTTCTCTTTCTTTCTCTCTCTCTCTCTCTCTCTCTCTCTCTCTCTGTCTCTCTTTTTCTCTCTCTCTCACTCTTTCTCTCTCTCTCTTAGTCTTTTTGAGACAGGGTCTCCCTGTAGTCCCAGCTGGCCTGGAACTCACTTTATAGACCAGGCTGGTCTTGAACTCACAGCAATCCTCCTGCCCCTGCCTCCCAAGTGCTGGGATTAAAGGTGCCACCATGCCCAGGGAGTCTCTTCTCTTTTGTGCTCGTTTCTTCTGTCCTGTGATTTGTTTGGGCTTCATCCAGCATTCTTACTGTTTGTCACTGTGTCCTAGTTTCATTTCTGTTGCTGCGATAAAAAACACCCTGGCAAAAAGCATCTTAGGAGAGAAAGGTTACAGTCTGTTATATGGGGAAGTCTAGGAGGCAGGAGCTTAAAGTAGCTGGTCACATGACATCCACAGTCAAGAGCAGAGAAAAATGAATGCACTCGTGCTGCCTGCTTGTGCCCAGCTCAATTTCTCCACTCTTATACAGCTCAGGACTACTTGCCTAGAGAATGGTGCTGCCCACAGTGAGCTGAGTCTTTCCACATCAATTAACTAAGACCAGCCTTCCACAGATATGTCCACAGGCCAACCCAATTTAGACACTCCCTCATTGAGATTTTCTTCCAGGGAATTCTAGGTTGTGTCAAGTTGACGACTGAAGCTATGTTAGGACATTTCTGCAGTTCCACGTGCTTCTTTTCATCTCGTTCACACTTGGGAACGCCTCTCAGATTGTGAGTGGCTACGCAGTACACTTCCCATATTCTTTAAGCCTGACTTGATTCCTTTCACTTTCCCATGCCCGGTCCCAAGTGAGACTTGAGGACTGGAACCTCATCCTTTACCAGCCCAAGGGAATGGAGCTGGATACAAAGTGGAACAGCTAGCTCACACTGCTCCAGCTTCTAAATCTATAAGACAAACCTTGGCTTTTGGAAACCTGAAAAGGAAAAGGTGGAATGTTTGGACTCATGGCAGGCACTGGAGCAGTGGCAGGTGGAGCAACGGCCAGAGGCGATGCCATTATGCCACAGGTTCTAGAGCCACCAAATTCCCAAGAAAGATACTTCTCAAAGCTACTTTGCAGTTGCTATCCCAAATGAAAATATCTCACAGACTCATAATTTGGCAATATACATACAACCACTTATTTTAAAAATAGAAGCTACACTGGCTATTATGATGTAAACTGTTTTCTAAATGAAAGAATTAAAGGAATGTAATTGGAGAAGTATACAAACAGTGGTTAAGACACTGCTTCTGGGAAGACATATTACAACTTATAATCTTCCTTTCTGGGTATGCGTTGTTGGTATCTAATCAGGCATGTGAATGGATTCAGGTGTTGCCGTCCTAGTAGCTGGAAACTGATCTGTTATTTGCTGAACTGTTTATGTTACACTGTTACTGGCTCTGAGTTTCTCTTTCTCTGGGAGCTCCTTCCTCTGGTCCCTGCAATCTGTATAATTGTCATTCTGACTTTTATCTCTAGGAAGCTTTAAATAGAGCTCCTGGGATAATATACTATGTCAGATCAGAGTTCTGGGGCCTTTCAGATCAGAGTTGTGGGCCTTACAGATTAATCCTAGAGATATAGAGGCATCAGGAGGAGTTGGGAATAGGCAGAAGGGACTGGCTCTATCTAGGGTGGGGGTGTCATCATGGGGTTGTAGCCAATGGCCTGTCCTATCCCCAGAGGCTCCACATGGGGAGTCCATGCAGCAGAGGAGCCCTGCTGCTGAGCAGCCCAAGGTCACTGCAGTACAGGGTGTGTCCTTGGGAGAACATCAACCTTGACCTCAGTAGGCCACTATAGCTCTGTACTCTAGAAACCCCTATACTGAGGGTTGAAAGGATTAGTGACAGAGAGACATCAAGGTGTAATAGGGCACCTTTTTGACCATAGCTATGCCATGTTAAAGTTTAGGCTGACTGTAGTCTCTGAAATTATCAGGCAGTTAGCTCAGGATATGGGAACCCATGTCAGCTAGAGCCCAGTTATATTGGGAATAGGTCAGTGTGTCCTGGAGAGCACCTGCTAACTGCAGATTTATGGCTTCTGTAGGTTATGCTTGGCTTGCTTCTGCAAAATAGTAATTGTTACGTCACAGAATAGAAATTGTTAAGGGGCCTTTGCACCTGTAAGCGTGGGAACTTAAACTTTTCAGCCTCGATTATGGTTCTCTGTATAAAATCTTACCCTAGAGACGGCTCAGGGCTACACAGTTGGGTTCCAATACCCATGTGTAGTAGGCTTGGCCAGCAATGACTTTCATTTGGCAGAATTTGTCTGAGTGGTCTTCTCTGGTGAAGCACTCCACAACAGAAGGGAGCTCGTCTCTTCTGGGAAAGCAACAGTGAAAGGTTTGCTGAGTGAGGAAATCCCCTTGACACATTTGTTCATTCGTTCGTTCATTCATTCATTCATTCATTTTTGTTGCCTTCTTATAGAGTTTCCAGAGAAGGTCAGGGGTTCATGTTGGTTATAAAGTTCTACATAATAAAATCAAAGTCATAAATATCCTCTTTTTATCCTTAATAGCTGATAAGTTTGGAAACTCTGTTTTAAACTTGGTCGCATAAAGTTGCAAGCTCTTTAAGCAGCCAAGACACATCAATACTAGCATGTAAGTCGGACACATCAATACTAGTATTTAACTGAATTTTAGTTGACTGTCAGATTCTGGTTTCTCTCTCTCTCTCTCTCTCTCTCTCTCTCTCTCTCTCTCTCTCTCTTACTGCTTAATAGATTTTAAATACTGACTATGCAAAGGGATCATCAGCAGGCTCAAATGGGAAATCTTGTATATTTTTCTAGAAATATTACATATGTTAACTGAATTCTTTCTTACAATTTTACTGGCCAATTGAGGAAGCAATGCACTTGAAAATGCCATTGAGAAAAACTGATGATAACTGGAAATGGAAGGGTAGCTGAGACATTGCTGCAAATGGGAGTTTTTTCAACATGAAATTGAATACATACTGAATACAATTTTGAATTTTCTAGTTTTTTATTCTAGTAGTTTGTGGAGGCAAATAGAACAGGTAGCTGGGTGTGGTGGCACCCACTTTTAATCCCAGCACTTTGGAGGCAGAGGCAGGTGGATCTCTATGAGATCTAGACTGCCAGCCTGGTCTATATAGGGAGTTCCAGACCAACTAGGGCTACAGGGAGACCCTGTCTGAGCAAAAGCCAGCTAATTACATTTTATTAGTTCTCTCATAAAACCCTCTGTCTGTGCCTGTACCTGACTCTGGAATGCAGATCCTCTGTTCGCCAGGTATTCCCCAAATCCCAAGCACTCTTACACAAAAAGATCCGAAAAAGAATCTTGCCTTTCAGTTTGATTCCTTTTCTTTTTACCTTTCCCTCCCTCCCCTTTTTTCCTTTCTTCCTTTCTCCTTCCTCTGCTGCTCTCCATCTTATCTTCTGCAATAGTGTCTCCCATTGGACCTATAACTTGCCATTTCAGCTAAACTGGGCTGGTCAGTGAGCCCCCAGTTTGTGCTGCCCGCCCCCTCCTGTCCCAGCTCTGGGGTTATAGGTATGTGTTGCTACGCTCAGCTTTTACGTGGGTGATGGGGATCCATCAGGTCCTCATGCTTGTGTGGCAAACTGATCCATCTTCCTGGTCCCTTCCCCACACTTTTTAAAGTTTTTTTGAGATAAGGTCTTAGGTAGCCCCGCTTTCCCTTGAACTTGCTATGTAACCAAGTCTGGCCTTGAACTCGTGATCCTCTTGCCTCTGCTTTCTGAGTGCTTGGATTGCAGGTATGCACCATTATATTTAATTTTGATTTTAATTCCTTTTGATTGATTTACACTAAATACATTTAATTCCTTGTCTTGGAGGTAGCTAACCTGGTCAATTGGGACTTTGTACTGAGGACAACGTTAAGACAGTGGAGAGGTGAGAGCTGTCTGGTTTCAAATCCGTGTCAAAATCTTAGCATATGTATATCCCAAAGAAGATAATACTATCATTTAGGAACAAAGATCCTAGGGCTGGAGAGATGGCTGAGTAGTTAAGAGCACTTACTGCTCCTGCAGAGGTCCTGGGTTCAATTCCAAGCACCCACATGGCAGCTCACAACTGTCTGTGACTCTACTTACTGGGGATCTGATGTTCTCCTCTGGCCTCTGTGGGCATGCATACACATCGTGCACTTACAGACATACTGACAAAACATTCATACACCTAAAATGAAAACAATAAATAAATCTTTTCTAAAAAGAACAAAGATCCTAAAGTTTTAAGCATAAGTGGAAATGAGTCTGGACTATGGCATTGCAAACACTCCACCTTGGAATAGGATTATTTTCCCTTGTAGGCAACTGAGAATGCAGGGGTGCAGGGGAAGAAGCTCTCTGTCCGTTTTCCTTTCCCTTTGTGAATACAGTGTAGGCTCCTCATCCTGTGTCAAGATGCAGAGATGATCCTCATCCATGGCCCTCACTAAAGTTGCCTGACCGTTTATCTTTCCCAAGTTAGTACCCTCATCATTTCCCTACAGTTTATCACCCTATGTTAAGGTGGTATATAGGAACCCACATCTAACTTCTTCTTTAAGTCTTTACATTTCTTGGTGAAGACTTGCTGCATGAAGCGCTGGGCTGGGGAGATGGCTCAGGGAGGTAAAGTGCTTGCCATGCAAGCATGAGGTCCTGAGTTTAGATCCCTAGTACCCACGTGAAAAGCTGGGTGTGGTGACATGCACCCATAATCCCAGTGCTAGATCCTGCTGGCCAGCCAGACTACCTGAACTGGTGAGTTCCAGTTCAGTGAGAGACCCTGCCTCAAAAAATAAGGTGGAGAAACATTGAGGCAGACACCCAGTAGCAACTTCTGGCTTCCATACCCATGTGCATGCATGTGCCCACACATGTACATACACAAACACGTACACACATATTAGACAAAAAGTTTTTTTAAAAGACCTACTACATGGAGAATTAAAATACCAAATAAATGTGAGTACCCTTTTCCATGTTAATCTGTTTTATTGAATCTGGTGCCAGCTGTTGACCATAGGTACCCATAGGGGAGTTTTCTGTCCCCTACAATGTGTTCTGTTATCTCTGATTTTATAGACCACATATCTGCTGTGAATGTTCCCATGCTGAGCACAATGGGGCATATGAATTGCAACTCTGATCAGGAAGTTTAGCATTAGGGCTCACTTTTAGGAAGCAGCTCAGAAGTGAAGGCCCTGAGTGTATGGGTATGTGGATAGGTGGATAGATGCATGAATGGATGGATAGATGGAAGAACTGTGGATGAAAGAATGGGTGGGTAGTTGATGAATGGACAGGAGGATGTTAGATGAGCAGATGGATGCATGGGTGTGGGCGGCTCTCTGTTTGGATGAGTAGATGAATGAATGGATGGATGGATGGGTAGATGGGTGCATGGATGGATGGATAGGTGGATGAATAAATAGATGGGAGGATGAGTATATGGGAGGATGAATAGATTGATAGATGGATGGAAGAATAGATGGGAGGATGAATAGATGGAGGGATGGATGATAGATGGATAGATGGGAGGGTGAGTGGATGGATCAATGAGCATATGGGTGGATAAATGGACTGAGTATTCAGAACAAGCAAATCTCTTTGGCAGGTATCTGAGCAGGAATATTACTTTTCTCTCTTGTCTTGAGCAGTAAGGTTTTACAGTAACTGCTAGTCTACAATAGACTAGGCTGTCCGAGGTCAGGATGGTGCCAGCCTCCATGGCCTGGGCTGTACCTGGGCCAGCATCTACACATGGTGCTTTCTGTGTTATTACACTGTTTCTATGGATTCCTCAGCAAAATGAAAGGTAAAAAGAGCCTTGGAGTGAGAGGTGAGAAAAGAAGAAAAATAACTTGGAATAAGACCAAAAGAAGGCACGAGGTTGGGAAAGTCACCGAAAAGTAAGAGCAAACACAAACTGTAGAGAAGGCCTGGATTCCTAGGTGTACCAGAGACCAGCCTTCCAGCTAGCTATTTAGAGAAGAAAATTACCTTTTCTTTTTTAAAGGCAGGGTCTCATTATGTAGGCCAGGCTGGCCTTGGGCTCACAGAAATCTGCCTGCCTTGGCCTCCTGAGTGCTGGGATTAAAGGTGTGTATGACTACTCCTGGTCCCCAAATTACTTTTGCACAAGGACTTGTACTTTGTCCCTCAAGTGAAAAGCTGCCTTTTAAGTCCTTTATTAGCTGAGGTTATTGTGAGGATAGACTAACAATATGCATGAAAGCACTTGGAGAGTGAAATCATTGTATAGTTCAAATATATTACGATGCCCAGCTTTTCAGAGTTACATATAAAATTCTTAGGCACACTTTAGTAGGCATCCATCTAAAACTTCACCCCTTTAAACTGCCCAAACTTTAAACTTGAAGTTGTAGTCCTTTCTTGCCTTCTTGTGACAGGGAGTATGCTGCATAGTAGTAAAATCTTCTTATGACAATAGTGTTCTTTTCATTTATTTATTTTTAGTTGTTTCTTCACATTCATTTCAATTGACACATATAAATTATACGCTTCTGGATGCACAACTGGATGTTAGGAACTAGGCACACATTGTGAAATGCCAATCACATTATTGACACACTTCCGTTGCTCTTTCTTTTCAAGGTTTTTATTACATTTATTATTTATTTATTTATTTATTTATTTATTTATTTATTTATTTATTTATTTATTTAGTGTGTGTGTCTGTGTGTGGTACACCATGGCACAGGTGTGGAGGCCAAAGGACAACTTTCAGGAATCAATTCTCCTGTCATGTGGTAGAGGCAGGTAGGGGAAGGTGTCGAATTCAAGTCATCAGACTTGGCCACCTTGCCAGCCCTGTTGCTATTTTCTCCTTCCTGTACACAGACCTCTAATCAAATTGTGGCAACAGGAGCATAGAGAACCTTAACAATGTACTAAAGCAAAAGCAGAAGCTGCGGTTTCAGAGTTTACGCTTGTTTAGTTAAACTTAGAGATAATTATGGATGCATAAGCAGTTGGCTGAAGAACGGCTGCGGCGAGACCCTGCTCCTTCTCAGTTCCCCCAGCAGAGCATCTCCAGTTTACAGCTCGGGATCTGACTCTCATTTGCCTGGACCCTGTGCTGCCCTGCTGTGTGATTTTCCTGGGGAGGTGTGAACAAATATCTATTCACCCCAGATAGGGCACCGATCACAGAGCAAAGAGATGATTCCAGCCACGTCTAGTTCGGTGAACCAGTGACTTTGCTGGGGCTCCTTACAGGAGTAGGGATGTCTCAAAGGCAGCCCCATCACTGAAAGGCCCCCAGCCTGACTGAGGACTCAGGAAAGTGCATCCCTGGAGCTCCCTGTACAACTTGTTGGCAGCTCCACCAGTCTTCTTGTCCCAGCAATTGTTTACTCGGCAAACTTTACTGCTTATATAATCTTGGGGCGGGACCTTGTGAATCTTAAAACTTTGTGAGCTTCCAACATAGTCTATTTGTGGGTGACTTCTGAGGTGTCCACTCTCTATTGACCTCTATATCTGTCTGCCAGTGCAGCACAGCCTTCCATCTGTCCCTACCTGAGACATCTTGACACAGGCAGGGTAGGGGGCACTCATGTCTTATGTCCTATTTCTCCTGGGGGATGGCACTGCCCAAGTTCCCCACATGTCTAGGCTCTAGCTCCACATGGTCCCTACTTTACTTTCTACCAGTCATTGCTACTGTGGTTTCAGCCATCATCTAAATCTGTATGCTCTTTAACCGTCTGCCCCTAAGGTGATATGAGTACCCAGTAAGACAGTAAAAGCAGAACGTTTAGTATACTGAGTGACACTGCCAATAACTGGGAAGCGAACGCGTAGTGTCAGCCATGTGCTAGAACTCAAGCAAGGCCTTTAAACAGACCCATGAGAAGGAATGTAGTCTCCTTGCCTCTGATGAATCCAGGTTTTTGTTAGAAAACTCATAACCAATTTTAACTTTTAGGCTACTAACTAGCAATAATAAACAGGATAGAAATTTTTAAAGGGGGCCATTAAGCAGATGCTACTATAACATTTGAACTAAAATTGTTTCTTAAAAACTTCACTCCTAGCTGGGTGTGGTGGCTCATGCCTTTAATCCCAACACTGGGGAAGCAGAAGCAGGCAGATTTCTGTGAGATCAAAGCCAGACTGGTTTACATAGTGAGTTTCAGGCCAGCTGGGGCTACTGGGAGAAACTGTTTCAAAAACAAAACAAAATAAAAAACATTCTTAGGCTGTAGAAAGTCCTACAAAGCTATTGCTATGATGGCTGTTTGTTTAAGCTATACTTTGGAAAAGGAGGAATGAATAAAATATTAACGACGCAAATCTTTTACTCATACTTTTTTTCAATACTCAACTTGTCAGGCTGTACCTTTGGGGCTTCCTCTCCAAATCTGTTTTACTCCTATTATTTGTTCAAAAACATCTGGTAATACTTGGGAGGAAAAAAATACTACCTTTCATTGAGACCTAACTCCTGTTCAGCATCCAGCTGTTTAAAGGGGCAGGCCACAACCAGCCCAGCCTGAGCTCCTGGCCAGGGGAGTGTGGGCAGTCCTGCTTCCCTGCAGTTCCTCCCTCTGGGTATGTTTCCTGAGCCAGGACACTGCATCAAGCGCACCTGCTGCAGGGGCTTTTCTCTGCCCCTCACTTTCTCTCATCTTCCAGACTCACATGCTGGGAAGTTTGAGCCCTGTGAAAGTCTCTACCCCATATGTTGCCTTCTTCTTCCTGGTTGTGGGTGCAGTCACCAGGGTGTTAAGTCCATGGAGTGGTCACTGTCCAGCCAGTGCACTGTCCTGCTTGACCAGGCCCTGCTTTTAACATGTCTTTCATCCCTGGAACAAGACCCAGCAGAGATGTAGAGGCCAGTGTGGGAAAAGTGGTGTGTGTGTGTGTGTGTGTGTGTGTGTGTGTGTGTGAGAGAGAGAGAGAGAGAGAGAGAGAGAGAGAGAGAGAGAGAGCAAGAGCTAGCTAGCTACTGGAGGTACAGGCCTGAAGCCTGGCCAGTCAGACGTCTGTCTGGTTCTTCTCCAGGAAAGATTGCTTAACTATGTGCTTGGTTTTCATGTTCCTGTCTGTAAGATGGTGGGAATTCTTGCTGCCATGGACTGGCTGTGTGCTCATCCATCAAATTCATTTGTTGAAGTCATTTCCCCTGAGTGTGGTTATATTTAGAAATAAGGTTTCAGGAGGCAGTTAAGGTTAAATGAATCCTAATCCAGTAGGATTGGAGGTTTTAAAAGGGGAAGAAGCTCCGTTTCTCCTGTGCTCCCAGACTGCAGGCTGGCAGCTATCTAAAAACCGGGAGGCCCTCTCCAGGAGCTGAACCCTTGGACTTCAGGCTTGGACCTGAGCCTCCAGACTGAGAAAACGAGTGTCTATTGTTTGTACCCCAGGTTATGCTATCTTCCTCCCTCCCTCCCTCCCTCTGTCCCCCTCCCATCACCCTTCTTCCCTCCTTCCTCCTCCTCCTCTTCCTCCTCCTCCTTCTTCTTCCCCTCCCTCCTCTTAACTTTCCTTCCTTCCCTCCATTTTTCTCTTTCCTCCTCTCCTTCCCTCCTTCCCTCTGTCCCCCTCCCCTCACCCTCCTTCCCTCCTTCCTCCTTCCTCCTTCCTCCCCCTCCCCCTCCTTCTTCTTCTTCTTCTCCTTCTTCTTCTTCTTCTTCTTCTTCTTCTTCTTCTTCTTCTTCTTCTTCTTCTTCTTCTTCTTCTTCTTCTTCTTCTTTCCTTCCCTCCTCCTAACCTGCCTTCCTCCCCTTCATGTTTCTCTTTCTTCCCTCTTTCCTTCCCTCCCTCCCCCCTTCCTTTTTTCTTCTGTTCTTTTCTTGTCCCCCCATCTCTCCTGTCTTCCCTCCCTCCCTCCCTCCCTTTCTCCTTCCCTCCATTTCTTTTTCTCCTCTCTTTTTCTTTTCAGTGCTAAAAAAAGACAGGACAGAGGAACTCAGACCCTGCTAGGCCAGCTTTCTGTGAGGGAGCCACAATCCAGGCTTTGATATATTTTCTGCAGCTTGAGTTAAGACACCTGCCTGGGGAGTGCTGGTACTGTGCCACCATACAGGGTGACTCTAAGACCAGGAAATAGTACTGCCGACTCTGTCCCTCTGAGGATAGGTGTGAGGCTCTAGAGAATGCGCCACGAAGACACAAAAGCCCATGCAGCTGCGGTCTGGACTCAGGTGCACAGCACGATTAGGTATGCAATTCGACCTCCATTGCCAGAACACCTTGGGGCTTTGTCAAGAGTTCTAAAAGAACCTTTAGGACAGAGAGTCAGCAAGGTCAGCCCGAGGCCCTGCAAGGGTGCCCAGAGTTCTCAGAGGACCCGGTTGCTGTATTTGGGACAGGGCCTTATGGCCAGCCATGGGAACCATCAGGGAGCTCCCCTACAGCCTGCAACTTCTTCTCTGGACTTAGGGGAGGCCAGCTTCCAGAACACTTGATTCTATTTCCTGATGCCTTTGTTTAGGAATACAGCACACAATTGTGACCATCTGCCATGAAGCAGACAATGCTGGATTCTGGGGGGCCATCACTATCCTGGGGGAGACACAGACTTTATATGAGATCCTCAAGGAAAGTGACTGCAGTTTACAGTAAAAGCCACAAATGGGAGAATTACAGCCATGAGTGGGAACTTTGGGTGATTGCTGCTCTGGGCTATTCTGGAAACTGCCTCAGAGGTTATATATAACACAAAGTGCTTGTGGATCCACTAAGATTGTAGATATGTTTGAGATTCTGTTGAAACCACTGGGGTAACCTTGGATGACATTTAAAAAAAGCAAGCAAGCAAGCAAGCAAACAAACAAAAAACAAAGCAAAATAGTTGCTGTGGTCTCAACACTGTGCATTGCGGAAACCAAAAAAATGAAGTCATTCTAATGCCCAGAAATTCATATGTGGACTGGAATGTGATTTTATTGCTTAGGCAGTGACCACTTTTGCATCTGTTCATAAATTCATTTCAGCAATACCTTTATAACTAGAAAGGCAACACTCCATTACAGCTACACATGATGAGCCATTCCTTATATGACTAGTTTTTTGGCTTTGGGTTTTTTGTTGTTGTTTGAGGTTTTTATTTTTGAAACATGGTCTCACTATGTAGCCCCAGCTGGCCTGGATGGAACTCACTATGTAGACCAGGCTGGACTCCATTTCACAGAGATCGGCCTGCCTCTGCCTCCAAGTGCTGGGATTAAAGGTGTGCCCATCTGCCCAGCTACTACCAGTTTTTATTTGTCCTCTGTAATATCCGCCCATGAACCTGTGATCATGGTGGTAGCAGTGGGTACCTAGAGGTTGCTCCCTGCCCCAAGGTACCACTTTGCTGCTGGTCCTCTGAACAGAGGGAGCCTGTGACTGCCTTTGGAGGAAGGCACACTGCAGGTACTACAGGAGTTGCAGCTTTCAAATTAGGCACTGGGGACAGAGTGGAGGATCACAGCTTTGATTTCTGGTGGAAGAGACTTAGGGGAGTAATTTCCAAAGCTTGAGTGGCAGGCCACAGTTTCTTAGGGCTCACTGGGGTTTCTAGCCTCCGTGAGCTGGAATTTTAAGCAGGATGCATGTGTGTGGAATGAGCAGCAAGCAAGGGGTGGTTTCTTAAGATCAGGTTTTCATTGTTTCTCAACCAGCTCTGGGTTTCCCATTTCACATAAGGCCTCTTCTAAGGACCTCAGATCCAGTCAGGAAGGAGACACATTCATCACTGTTAAAGGCCCTGATTCTGATATTACCACACTAGCAAAGCTAAAATTAAAGATGCCTTGCAACTACAACACTGACTTTTACTTCTAGTGGGAATGTGTAATATCTTCCTATATCCAGAAGTACTGAATTAAAATGTAACTGTAAAACCTCGAGTTCAAGGAGCCTTGCTTGTGTGATTGATTCACAGGGATAAAGGCGCACTTATGCAAATTGAAAGTTCTTAATTTTACAAATTAAATATACTCTTGGTAAATGAGAGTAGTTTAGTCTAAAGTTTGGCTGGAAAGAGCTGTCCCTGATTTATCAACAATGTGGGTTCCAAATTAAAACAGGTTTGTGGCCAAATCCATGTTTCTCCTTTATAATTATAAAATAAAATTAATAAAACATATAAA
>NW_008357518.1:122134-156277 GCF_000622305.1 Nannospalax galili | reverse complement strand
GTGTATATCTACATGTTCATACATGTGTGCACTTTTCTGATGGATTTTATTTCAATTCAAACTGTGTTCTTATACCATCAGCTTGAAGATCATTTCCAGGGTCAAGGATAATTTCAAACTTCAGACAAATTTCAAATCAAAGTAATTAATGTATAATTTTTATGTTCCTAGGTAGTTTTTAAGTAACCCAGAATACAGACACGTTGATTACTAAGTATGGACTTAAGTATAGATACTGTAGCTTGTTTTCCTGTGCTAGATGGAGACTGTCTTGGGGTCATGCTAGTGATGTGCTCATCTCTGCATTGCTAAAAGGGGACACAAGTGAAAGCTATGATCTTCTACTCTGCCCTTGATGCCTGATTTGAAAGCTGCGACTCTCAGTATGAGTCCATTGTTGGAGGCTCAGGAAAGCCTATCTGTGGTCCTGGTTCAAAGCTGGTAGGATCCAGACCCAGGGGAGCTCATATTTCAGACCAGTTCCAAAGGCTCAATCAGTCAGACAGATGGAGCTCCTTTTCACTCAGAGAAGCCAACCTTTGTTCCAGTTAGGTCTGTATCTATTGGACAAGACTGCCATGCTGGGGAGGGAGTCTGATGATTCAAATGTGCCTGTTCTGGGGAGAACACTCAGACACACAGAGTGATGTGTGGCCAGATACCTATGTACTCTGTGGCCTGGCAACTAGGTAGGTAGCACTAACCAGTATGGCATCACTTCTCAGCTTTCTTCACCAACCACTGTGACAAAAAGCACCTGCAGCAAGAGTGATGACACCAGGCCGCAGAGTCCTCTGTCCCCAAGCAGTGGATTCGGGTGGTTTCCATCTCTGGACCCTTCCCAAACTCTTAAGGTTTAACTTTTGTTAAATGCCTAAACTTTGACTTATATTTATATTTTTACATTAAAAGATGAAGTTGAGGCATTTTGAGGCTGCATTTTTTAGTCATTGACATTAGACAAAGGACATTGCTCATTAACAGAAAACCTGGGGCTTATGAAATTCATTTTGGTCTGGTGACCTGAGATCTGATTCAGAGTCTTAACAATGAGGAAGAATGATTCTGGGGAGTGAATTTTATCTGCCTCATTTTACTGTATCTGCAACAGGGGAAGCTATGAAGTATGTACTATCCCTGCCGGGTTTACTATACTTTGAAGTGCTTGCCTCTTTAGTGAACAGTTTGCTACCATTGGGTTTAAGAATCTTGGTTTTCAGCATCACCTCAGAAACAAGACCACAACAGTATGTAACAGTGCTTCAAGGAGCACCCTGCAGAGAACCCAGGGTGTACAGCAGATGCCCTGGTGCTGGTGCTGGCATTGGATAGGACAAAATTCCTTCATAGACTGAACTCCACTCTGTCTGCTTAACTGTCAGCTGGGCTACGGGTGTCCTACCCAAGGCCTGTGGGGCCCAGAATAGCTGCAAACACAAAATAGTGAACACTCAACACATCACAAAAGTTCTTTGTGATTTTTTTTTTGTAACTTAGTGTTCTCAAGCATGAACTTTGAGATTGACATGTCATGTCACATTGTCACACAAAATAAACCTGTGGGCTAAAGGTTGGATACCCTGAATTTAATGTGTGTCTAATGTGGCCCAGAGAAGCCGAAAGGCTGATACCAGATTTTGACTTGGTGACTTCCATGTCTGTCTATACACTGTGTAATTTCAGTAAGAATCCTCCTAAACTGACTTAGAATTCTGATCTCAGTCCTCAGCCTCTACCCTCCACCCCCACGTAGTGTCTGGTCATGTCCTGCCTTCAGCAAGATTCATTCAAGTTTGGTTGGTTTAGCTGCAGTCCTCTCCAACCCCTACTTCTGCACTCCCCACCTCCTCTTTGTGATTTTCTAGCTGATGACCACCTGTTTGTTGAGTATGAATACCCACTTCCAATTATGTTCAGAGTAGGACCACAAGACTGTGATGGTGGTCTCTAGCCCTAGGGTAAAGGTCCCCCTCGCTCACTGTCTTCAGCAAGGGTCCCTGGATAACTTACTGCTTCAGCAGCAGCCTCAGGTGAACCATTGAAGGCTTGTGTCTTTGAGACTAGAGAGGGCTGCCTGCTCTCTCTTCCCTCCCTGCAGGGTCATGTGAGGATGTCGTAGCAAGCCTATGGAATAAAGACGTCCAAGCAAATGAGAACAGAAGGGACAATCTCTTCAGAGCTTATGATGTCCACAGAGTCAGACATCTTGGCTTGGAACTGACAGATACTCAAAGCAGGCAGGGGATTGAGGGAAGTAAAGCAGGAAAAAGGGACAGTTCAGGCATGCCCTGGTAGAGCTGTTGGCTGGGGACAATGGAGGTGGCGCAGTGGAAACTAGGGGTCTGATACGATTGGTGGGGACCTATTTGCCTTTTGCTGGTTGGGCCAAGGTTGTTCACTGAGTCCTGGCCACTTTGGGTTCATTGTTATAGATGTTACTGTTTTGGTAATGATAATTTGGTTACTGTAGATAAGGGGTAGTTTCTATGCATATGGCTGCAGATTTAGTTTGAATGTATGGTCTGACCAGTGTCTGTATCAACACATAAATTTCTAACTATGTGGCTAAACTGATTTATGAGATTCAGGTCTGATGTTTCTTAGTGACTTTACTTGAATTAAGTGGCCACATTCCCAGAAACTGCCTTGAGAAAGCAGCAGCCGTCACTATTTAAAGTCACTATTTAAAACAGCAGCCGTTGCTATTTAAAGCTGCCCCTCAGGCAGCTGCCTGGAAGGCCAGTTTGGGTTCAGTCTGCTGCTGGCTGCTGTCCTCCCAGATGGTGACTTTGAGCAGGTGGAGTGGGGAGGGGTACTCTGAACAGGTGGAAGGTGGAGGGCTGAGGGCATGATGGCCAGGGTTAACACCCTGGGCACTACCTGATCACTGCCCATTTTTATACCCAGAGTCACAGAATTGGGAAGTCACTCCAACAACAACAACAACAAAACACAAACTATTTGTAAATTGTTCTTTGAAAAGGTCAGCTGAGGCTAAGACATGGGTAACCTTACTTGACACCTAACTCTGGGCTTCAGACTCCAGAGAGTCAAGTGGAAAGACAAACAACAAATGTCAAAGGAAACTGTTGGGAGTGGGCCTGGTGGCTTCAAACAAGGACTTTCCAGGATGACCATGGACCACTACTCTGGGCCACGGTGGCCTGAGTTCCACGTATCACCTGTGCTGCCTCTAAGGACCCAGCAAAGAGCTATGACTACTTGTGACTGACACACACTCAGAATGCATGCACTCCTGTTGTCTTGTTGAGATTCATTTCCCCAGCAGTGGATATCTGTGTTATTTTTGATAAACTTAAAAAACAAATCATTCTCATATAACAGTTACCACTAGGCAAAACACTCATGCACATATTTTATTTTATGTGTATGAGTGTATTGCCTGTATATGTGTAAGTGCATCCATGTTGTGCAATGACTCAGAGGTCAGAAGAGGGTGTTGGATTCCCCCGGAACTAGCATTATGGACAGTTGTTAGCTATTATGTGGGTGCTGGGAATTGAACCTGAATCCTCTGCAAGAACAGCCAGTGCTCTTAACCGCTGAGCCATCTCTCCAGGCCCCCTTCCCCCCGCAAAAAAAAAAATATTTTAAAAATGTTTGTCTCACCGAACCATTTCAAGTTGGGGTCATGAAGCTTTATCCACCAAATACTCAGTGCATTTTTACACACAGAGCCTCCTGCACAAGTTCAGGATACCTCACAGTCAGGAAAACAGCACTGCCCCCTACGTACCACATTTCCATAAGTTTGGAATATAAATGCCACCTAACGCTTGTACCCTATTTAATGATAATCTTTACCCTCAAGTATAGCAACATGGTGGCTGTAAGTTTAATGGAATCTGACAGGGTGTGGTGGTACATGCCTTTAATTCCTGTACTGGGGAGGCAGAGAGAGATGAATCTCTGTGAGTCCAAGGCCAGGCTGGTCTACATAAGGAGTTCCAGGCCAGCCAGATTAATATGGTGAGAACCTGACTCAAACAAACAAACAAACAAACAAACAAACAACCTCAAAAATCTTTGGGGCTGGAGAGATAGATCAGCAATTAAGAATACTTACTACTCTTGCAGAGGATCCAGGTTCCATTCCCAGTACCATATCAGGCCGCTCATAACAGCCTGTAACGCTAGTTCCAGGGGATCAGATGACCTCTTCTGGCCTCCGCAGCACCCGCATGCATGTGGTACACAAAAACTCATACACACACACACACACACACACACACACACAAATAAATCTAAAAAAATAAAGATTAGTGGAACCAAATATCCTTTCTACGTGTTAATAACACCAACTATAATATGTCATTTGAAAACATTCTTTACAGAATATTTCCTGCAAAGCTAGAGCTCAAGTAGAATACTTGCTCAGCATGTGTGAAGCCGTGGGTTAGATCCAGCACCAAATAAACTGGGAGGGTGGTACATGCCTATCATCTAAGCATTGGGGGGTATTGGGGGGGTTGGATGCAAGAGAATCAGAAGCTCAAGGTCCTAGGTAGTGAGCTCAAAGCCAGCCTGGCTACATGAGACCCTGTTTCAAAAGAATATTCTTTATAAAATAGCAAAAGCTGTGTGGTACCAGGGATATAATTTAACATATTCAACAGATGTACAGAAGAGTCAGTTTTCAGCCTTGAGCTCAGGTGAGACAAAAAAAGACATGTGGCTTTAGGGAAACATGTTAAGCTGGCATTTCATCTCTGCCACCCCACACTGAGGGTGAGATGAGAGCACAGGGCACTGCTGCCCCTTCATAGCTTCCTTGCCTCATAGTTTTCTCTCACTCTATTTCTGAGGAGAAGATGTAACAATGCCAACTTAGTTTATACCTTTGAGAAGCCTTTTTTTTTTCTTTTTTCCAGTAGACTGAAGAATTTTGTCCTCTTTGAATTTCAGCAACTTAAACAGGTATGTGGCCAAATACATTTTCGAGCACATTAATTACCAGAGAGACACGACTTAAAATAACCATGGGATATCTCAAAACACATACGTTACACTATATGAAACCGTAAAAATCAACAGTAATCAGTACTTAATGCTGGCCAGCTCATA
This sequence comes from Nannospalax galili, assembly GCF_000622305.1. NCBI lineage: Eukaryota > Metazoa > Chordata > Mammalia > Rodentia > Spalacidae > Nannospalax > Nannospalax galili. The sequence continues at coordinate 151,192 of NW_008357518.1, read as the reverse complement.
AAGCAGCTGAAGCACTTGAGAACTGGACATGAGTAAGTAGTTTCATGCTACCGTTGGAAAATGGCAAAGCAGTTGTATGAAGAGGTAACCACCCACCATACAATTCAGCTTCCCAGCCTGAGGTTTCCCCAGGGGAAATGAAATCATAGTTCATACAAAGACTTGCATGAATGTTTATAGCAGCTTAGTACAAAATAGCCCAAACCAGGAAAAATACACTGATAGTCAAATAAGCAGGGTGGAGTATTTTCATGACACGCAATCTCAAACACTCAGCAGTGATAACAGATGATGGCTGTGCTCCAGGGAAGAGTCGTAAAGCATCATGTCAAGTGAGAGAAGCCAGACTCGAAGTATAGAAAGCCGAGCTTCTATTTGTATAAGTCATGGGGAAGACCAATGAATGTCTAAACGTCAAAATGCAGGTCAGGAGAGATGGGAACCAGGTGTGTTGGCTCATGCCTATAATCAAAGCACTCAGGTAGCAGAGGCAGGAGGACTCCAAGTTCCAGACCAGCCTAGGAGGAACAGATGCAGAGGGCATCTCTGAAATTGAAGAAAAATTTGTCTGAAATTGGCAGATGTATTCTCTTTTCCTGGCCCTGGCTGTGGTTCATAGTACATACACTGGTCAAACTCATTGTACCACAGATGTTTAATGGAGGAAATTTCTTGTGCGTGAATTTACCTCAGTGAAGTTAAATATGAAACGACAGATTTTATTAGTATGTATCTTGGCTTTGAGCCCTAGAATTTCACGTTTTTGTCTAACTAATTTATTCTTCCTTTCAGATAAATTTCTTGTCTCTGATTACTACTATTTCTCTGTTGGAATGTTACCCAGAGACACCAATTAAACTTATATTTGGATCATGGTATTTTGTCCTCAGTATCAATTAGCTTTGCTGTAATCACTGTGGGTTTTCACATCCACCTTCACTGGGACCATGTTAATCATTTCCTATAAATTGCATAAGCCAGCAATTCCATATGTACATTGACTTTTCAAATGAATGAATTTTAAAAGTTTTGGAGCCATGGAGATGGCTCAGCAGGTAAAAGTACTTGTTGTACAAGTCTGGTAACCAAGTTCAGTTTATAGTGGGAGGAGAGAACTAACTCCCAAGAGTTGTCCTCTGACCTACACACAACACACACACACACACACACACACACACACACACACGGGCTATGGCCTGCACATACACCTACACACACAAATAATAAATTAAAAAAAATTAATCTTTCTGGCTCCATGCCAAATTTCTTGTTATACCGCAGGATTTTGTAGCACATGGGTTTAAGTGGCTGATATCTTTTCTATCAGAAGACACTGGAAACTTTTTTTCATTATTAAATCTTACTGCATACCAAAATATTTGTTGTGAGAGCTGGAGAGATGGGTCAGTAGTTTAAGAGCATTTGCTGTTCTTCCGGAGGACCTAAGGTCAGGTTCACAAACACCTGTAGCTCCAGTTCCAGGAGACTGACACCCTCTTCCGGCCCCACAGGCTCTGTACTCAGGTGGCACATAGACATGCACATAAATAAAATGAAGATAAATCTTTAAAAAAAAATTTGTGTAGGAAAATGTAAGAACAGAGTCCTTGGGTTCTCTTAAGGTTTCTCTTTCCCGCTTCGACAGCATCCTCCTGAATCCCGTCCCCCTCTTCAAATCCCTGGGCTTTAGGTTTCAATTTCTTTTCTACATTGAAAAGCCCCCATTTCTATCCATTTCCTTCCAGATCCCCTTGAGAAACATGAAATACATAAAGCTAAATGTTTCTATTTATGTTAGTCATGGGGAGGGCAAATGAAGCAGTTTGTGATGACGTTTGGTGGGGTCCTCAGATGAGTTTGGAGTGTTGGGGTTAATGTTGCTAGTTGGTGTTACAAAGGCCATTTTAGCTGCTGCTTTTTTGTTCTTGCCACAGTGTAGGAAAGTGAATGGATTTAGCACCCACTTAGGTTTTGTTGGATCTTAGCCCTAGTCTCAGAAGGGTCTCTAAAGCACCCTTAATGTGGCTGCTATGGAACTGGACCTTGGGTAGATTTCACTCCTCGACCATGGAGTCTGACTCCCTCTTTTCCATGTACACACATGACAGCTCTGGCTTTGCTAGAAAGCCCAGTTCATGTGAATGAAGTAATTGATTTTGACATCTGAGAACTACAGATGTTAGAAATTCTAGAATGAATCATTGCCCAAACCAAATAAATTTAAATAAAGTTACCTAGTTACAAGGTAACTTTTATGGAAGATTTGATTTTATTCCATGTAAGTTCTTGATTTTTTGACTTTTAGTTCCATGTATGAAAATTTTAATCTGATAATGAATACATGTGGTTTCCCGTGTGAACAAAAGTTCCCAGAAAAACTGCATCTTAAAACTGAACATTCTACAAAAGTTGATCAACTGATTAGAATTTCTCCAGTGACTGTGGAGAATTTGGAATGTTGCAGGTCCAGAGACTAATTACCATTTACCTTGGGCCATCTTTAGCCCCCTAACTAGCCTCTCTTTGCCCACCTCTGTTTCTGAATTAACACCCTGTGACTAACAGATAAAAACTTTTTGGAATGTATTAACTTAGCAGACCACCACCTTCCACCAACCAAAAAACTGAATGCCATCAGATACCACCTGAGGCCTATCAGATACTATCTAAGGCCTATTGCTGAGATTTCTCTTTTGGTGTATCCACCTACTTAAGGTCTCCACCAATGTATTTGAAAAGTGTCTTGATTCATGACTTTTCTTCTGTTACTATAAAAACTTCATAAAACTGATACCACATTGGAACATGGGATTTGGAGTAACCTGAATCTGTATTCCTAGGCTGTGGTCATTCATATTTGGCTTCAGAATATTTTTTTTTGGTCTTTTTTTGAGACAGGGTCTTCCTGTAGCCCCAGCTAGCCTGGAGCTCCCTATGTAAACCAGGCTGGCCTTGAACTCGCAGAGATATATCTTCCTCTGCCTCCTGAGTACTGGGATTAAAGGTGTATGCCACCACACCCAGCTAGAATAAACTATCCCTTATCCTCTTTGAGGTGAGAGTTATGCTTTTATGTGAACACCAGGAACCCCTGTACATGACCAATGTGTGCTTGAGGGATGCAGGTGAGCTTTGGGTGAAGCCATGAGATCATCTGAGTACATATGGTCACCACCAGGCTCCTGGATGCAGCGTTGCTGAGAGAGAGCTAGGTGGACTCAGTGTTTCCACCTGGCATGGCTCCCTCAGATGGTTTTGCCATGCCAAGTCTCAGCTTTCTCTCAGTGAGGCCACACCTCTCAGATACAGGCTCTCTTAGAGAAGGGTCTACTGTTGCTCTAACTAGCTTTGTCACTCTGACTCACTCCTGCTGTCTCCACACCAGCAGCTGTTCCACCCAAGTGTCCATTTGCTGAATGACTAATTCTGCATTCATGCAGCTCCGTGCAGAGTGAGGCTGATGTGGCTGATCTGATAGGTGACATGGCCTTCTCTGACATGAGTCCACTGCTGGCTTTCCTTTCCTTTTGTCTTCTTCTCTCCCTCCCTCCCTTCACCCAGCTCTCCCTCTCTTCCTCCCCCTGCCCCCTGTTTTTTTTTTTGGGCAGGGCATGTAGCCCAGGCTGTTCAAACATGCTACATAGCTGGGGCTAGTCTTGAACTGATCCTTCTGCCTCCTCCTACCAAGTCCTGGGATTACATCTGGTGCCACCACACCCAGTCCCAGTTCTGGCCTTCCTGTAGGGACTGTGCCTGGTGACAATAACACCTGTCCACAGGATGCCAACACCCTCCCACTCACTGGCTCTTGGATGTGAATCCAGATCTGGCAGGCACCATGGGCCCAGCTGTCCCTGGTCCTGATCTGAACCCATAGGAACATCCTGTCACCTGTTGTTTTATTTTAAAGGTTTGGCTGTGTGCAGCGCCTGGCACTGAGGTCAATGGAAGAACATTGGACTGCCCAAGGACCTGGCCTATTAGTTTTTCTGTTAAATTAATTTAATTTTTTAAATTAAATTTTAATGGTAATATACTAAGCAGTGGATTTCATTAGGACATTGTCATACATTTAGATCATGTGTCAATCTTATTTGCCCCTCCCCCATGGCAGCCTTATGTAAACCAGGGACCTGCTTTGGGGAGGGTTAGCTCCCTGCAGGCTTTACTGGACAGGGGTGAATCCTAGGCATTGACTTAGGGTAAGGAAGGGGTGCTGCAAAATATGAGGGGAACAGGTAGTGGCACCTCAAGCTCCTCCTAGCTATCCCACCCCCAACCCCCCGGCCTGCTTCACTGAGACTGAGAACCACTTGCATGTGGTCAGGAAGTGCTGGGATTTCTGGATTGGTTCCTCTCTCTGCTTCTCTTGTAGTAGTTTCTGAGGCCCACGCTCCTAGCACCTCCCCAGCACACTCCGAAGCCCTGGCTGGGAACCTCATCTGGTCCCTAGGCCTTGCCTCAGAGTGGGTTCTGGGAGTCTTGAACTGGGGACCACCACTTGGTTCCCCTTGCTGGGATTACCTATATTTTTCTCACTGCTCTTTCTCACAACCTACTGAACTGCTGTTGGGGGTCCCTGGCTTCTCTAGACCCTCCTGCCTTCTTCTGGGTCCAACCTTAGATGTATATAGGGTTCTGAGGGAGGGGTAGTTCTGGTGAATCTAACTTGAAGCCAGAGCTTATGAGAGACAATGTTCCTCACTTCATAAGAAGGGTACTGGTGACTCAGAGAATGGAAAGCAAAGCAGTTTTATTTATTTACAAGGCCAAGCAGCCCAGAATGGCAGGTGTGATGATTGAGTGCAGAGAACAGTATATAAACTCTGAACGCATGACTCTTCCTCCTTTTTCTAATCAGGAGAATTCAATCTTACACGTCATCTTGGTTTTATTTTTGCCTTTGTCACTTACATTTGTCTTTTTCTCAACAAAGAAAACATGTTTGGGTTCATCTGTACATTTTACATTCTGTCTATTTTATTTTATTTATTTTTGACAGGGTCTCTTGTAGCCCCAGCCTGCCTAGAAATCACTATGTAGACCAGGTTGACCTCAATCTCACAGATATCTGCCTGCCTCTGCCTCTGAAGTGCTGGGATTAAGGCACGCAACCACCATGCCCAGTGTCATCCTGTTTATTTTAAAGCTTATTAGGCAAATGACCTTGCAGGTAAGCTTGGTTCCAAGTAATTTTCTATTCTAAATTTCCAGGTTTTTATTGGAGGGAGCAGAACTTAGCAGAGTTTATGGGGAATGGATAGACTAACTGTGTTAGCAGGACTCTAGTTCATTTGTAATTGGACCTAAGCTGGCTCCAGGCACCTTTGAAAATGAACCATTAGATGCTATTTCTAACAAGCTTAAGCTAAGTCCCCTCAAGGCTTCTTCTGTCCCAGTCACAGGAGCACAGCCATGGCCTCTGCACGTAGACTCCCTGATGAGGGATAGGTCATGTGGAGCTCAGGCTGTACTCTGCTCCTAGCTGCTCCATAGTGTATAGAACAGTGCCTCTCAGGCTGTGCTTTCCTGTGTGACTTCCCTTTATAAAGCAGCAGTTTGCTCCATTTTGAGGGCAAGTGCTGAGGCAGGAGGACTCTGCATCTTGTTTATGCAAGCAAATACCAACCACCTGTCCTGCACAAACTGCAAGGCACAGACTGAGAAACTTATTTACACAAAGAAGATATTGCCACCTATGGACTTACCAAATGAAGTCAGGAACATGTGCACACATGCAAGTATCAAGACCATCTCAGAAGAACCATGCCTGTGAACTTGCTGAACACCAGCAGCGATGCAATGTCCTATCCAGGACCACACAAAATGAAAGACACCTAACGCGGAGCCCCAACTCTACCCCACCACCTGCCATCAGTTCATCAAGGACATCCATCACAGGATCCACAGGCAGGAACTCCCAACTTATATGGCCCTGCTCCTTTGACATGGCCCACCCAAACTGCAGTTCGCCCTGATGCAAGTGTATACTTGAACCAGCTCTGCCCAAAACAAGGCTGGTGACAGGTTCCTTGATCTCTAACCGCCTTCCTGCCTCTCTTTACATGCCTGGGCTCTCTGCACTTGCTTGCAGTCGGGTACCACTGAGCCCTACAGCCTCTTTTGCTCTTCTGTTGCCAGTCTATAACATACATACTTGTGTGAAGTGTAATGTGTGAGCGTTAACATTAGTAATTAAGAGCGGCATAAAAGATCCTGTGATTGCCTATGGTCACATCTATCAAATGCCATCAGTTGTACTTGGCAAATTAAAGTCAATGAAATTGATTAGCTTGTGAATTTATTATCAATAAACTCTGACATTGTGGAAAGACAGAAATATGACTATGTTTCTGACACAGCTTGCTCACAAAAGTGAGTGTATGTCTGTAAGTCCTTCAGTCAAGAGGGTCCACAACATCATGGTAGGGATGTATTTCCAACCTTTCTAGAACCTTCTTTCCCAGGAGCGATGGCTGCTGTCAGTAGCTGGAGGGAAAGCCACAGTTTTCCAGGGCCTTGAGAAAACCAAAGTGTCACAGTCTGACACTGGGCTGAATGGTGTCCCATCAAAATCTATCTATCAGGATTCTTGGGTTGCTTTTATTTTGGAAGTACGGTCCTTGTAAGTATGGTCAACGAATAGTTTTGAGATAAGCCATTTCAGGTTCTAGTGGGTTCTAATCCAGTGTTTGGCATCTTTGTTAGGCTAGCAGCAGATGTAGAAGAAGCCATGTGGGCACAGAGGGAGGCAAGAACTGGAGGCCTCCTTCCACAGCCTAAGACACCAGCAGCCAGAGGGGTGGATGGATCCTCCCAGATCCTTTTGGAGGGAGCATGGCCCTGCTAGCATCTTGATTTCAGAGTTCTGAGTCTGGGGATGTAGCCTAGGGGTAGAGTGCTTGCCTAACTTGTACCAGGACCTGAGTTCCCATGCCTAGTGTGAAATGCAGGGAGGGAGGGAGGAAGAGAGAGAGAGAGAGAGAGAGAGAGATTTCCCCTGCAGGAGTTGCCCTTGCTCATTGGACTGAATTTACACATGTACATATGACACAGGACCATCTGTGGGTTGTTAGGTGGGGCATCCAAGGGCCTGGCTCAGCAGTGGATTGTCCTCAGAAGCCAGTGCTTGGAGGAGGAAGGAGAGGTGGCCTGAGAGCCAGAGCTCCCAACATGCTGTCCCCATTGCGCAGCAGGGGTCCTCACTGTTGGGCTCACTGTGCTGAGAGGCTTCCAATTATCTGTCTCTGTGAGAAGTGAATCACAGAATTGGCCACGGTTATTGAAGTAAAAATATTAATGTGATTGTTTTAAAAATATTTGAAAGCTTGCTAATGTGCGCTTGGAATGGATTTAGACTTCTTCCACTGTGAGAATCCAGCTCGGGTTCTACATCAACAGCACCAGCAGGAGGATTCACACAGGTGGGAAAAGAAAAGAGAAAAACTTAGAGCAACTTATTTTCTGGAAACTTCTCTGCCCCATCTCTACCCCTGCCCTGGACCAGGAGGAAGTGGGATACCAGCCATGGTGTCAGAGTGCACTGACCACAGCAGGTGCCTCGGGAGGACACAGGAGCCGATTAGTAAGGGGACAGCTTAGTGTCCAGGAATAGGTCCAGAAATCTACAACAACATAAAAAAAGCCCTGCTGATGCCCACAGGCACAGCACATGACCCAAGTGTGGAAGATGCCGGACATGTTTTCATCTCATCTGGGATCCTTGTGTGTACTCTGCCCCATGCCTCCATTCCTCCAGAGAAGTTCACAGGTGTTCGCTGGTCCCCTTCTCCTCTGCCAAGAACAGGGGCCACACAGGCATGGCTGTACCTCCTAATGCCATACCAGACATATCTGGGACCCAAAACAGCTGTGAGATTGAACAGAATAAACATAAAAGCAAATGTAAATTTTTAAAAAATATTTTATTATTTTTATTTTATGTGTACGAGTGTATTGCCTGCATGTATGTAAGTGCACCAGTGTTGTGCAGTGCTGCGGAGGTCAGAAGAGGACTTCAGATTTCCCTGAAACTGGAATTAAGGATGGTTTGTAGCCACCATGTGGGTGCTGGGAATCGAACCCAGGTCCTCTGCAAGAACAGTCGGTGCTCTTAACTGCTGAGCCATCTCTCCAGGCCCCGCAAATGTAAATTAATATGTTTATGTTCACGTCTTAGAAACAGCGGGTTTCATCATGACGTCATTCTTGTGGCCATTGAACTTTTGCTCAGATTCATGCTTCCCTCCATTACTCTCTTTGTAACTCACCATTTTTAAGAAATGATATACTGTAATTAAATAGAGAAAATCGATTGAGAATATGGAAAACTTATGATAACCATTATTAAAGGGCTTGTTTCCACAGTTGCTGGAGTGCTTATCTAGCTTTGGGTTCCATCCCCAGAACTGCATAAACCTGGCACGGTGGCCCATATCTATTATCTTAGCACTGAGAGGTAGAAAAAGGAAGATAAAGAGTTCAAAGTCATCCTTAGCTACGCAATGAGTTTGAGGCCTGAGGCCACCTGGGATATGTGAGACCCCATCTCAAATATGCAAAAAAAGAGAAAAATTATTAAGGATGCTAATATGTTCCAAGAACATATGCTGAAATAGACTACATCGACAGGAGAGACCTACACTAAAGGAAAAATTGAGTTGCACGAGTTATACTTAAAGACAAAGATGGCAGAAAAATAAGCAAAGGACAAAATTGTTAATACACATAGAATGCTTAAAGAGCAATGAGAAAAACACATATCAAACAGCAATAAAATGAGCAAAGGTCAGGAGTAACACACAAAAATGTAGGAAATGAATGCCCAGTGAGCCCATGGGAAAGTTTTTTCTCACAAATAATCGGATAAATGAGATTTAAACATCTTATTTCCCCTCCCCATCAGATTAGCACAGATCTAACAATCACTGATTCGTGCCCTTGGCAAGAGGGAAGCTCATCCACCAGCGAACGCGAACACCAGTGGGAGCTTTTGGGAGAGCAGTTTGGCAGGACTTCTAAAGTCTTGGGGAAAAAACCAGGCATGGTGGCACACGCTTTTGATCCCAGCACTTTAATCCCAGAGGCAAGAGGCAGGCGGATCTCAGTGAGTTTAAGGTCAGCGTGGTCTACATAATGAGTTCCAGGCCAACCAGGGTTACATAGTGATATCTTGTCGTTAAAAAAAAATGATGAAGGCTGCTGAAGAGATGGGAGCACTGGCTGCTCTTGCAGAGGACGCAGGTTCAGTTCCTTCCACTCACATGGCAGTTAATAGCCATCAGTAACTGTAGTCCCAAGGGATCTGACACCTTCTTCTGGCCCCTTCAGGCATTGCACAAATGGGCATGCAGGTACACACAAAAATAAATATTTTAAAAACACATGAAGTAGAAGGGGAACTACTAGGGAATCTGAGGGAGCCAGGGTGAGGGGAGTTCGCGCTTGGCTGGACTGGCTGGCCAATGAGCTCAGGGATCAGCCTGTCTCTGTCTCTCCCCAGCACGGGGCTGCAGATGCATGCAGCATGCTGTTCTTTATGTGGGTGCTGGAGATCTGAGCTAAGCTCATCTACATGTGCAGTAGGTACTTTACTGACTAAGCCATCTCCTCGGCCCCTCCCTAGATAATTCTTGCGTTGCTAAAGCTGGGACTCACTGCTTTCAGTAAAGCAGGGCCATCCTATTCCCCTTGATTATAACTGGTTTGTGGTTGGATGTACCTGGGAAGTTCTGTGGTTTTCTTTCCTTTACTGGATCCAAACAAGGATGCACTGTGCCCTAATTATTGCTGACAGTCATCTTATGCCCAAGAGATAAACTGACCTTGGAGGAGATGGCTGGTCCAATCAGGGTCTCCAACAGTGGCAGGACTTCTGGGCCAGTCTGAACCTACACAGATTTCTGAGTAAAACCATAGACAGCTTGACTGCTTAAATCCTTTTCAGGGGTTGGAGAGAGGACTCAGTGGTTAAGAGTACTTGCTGCTCTTGCAGAGGACCTGACTTTGATTCCCAACACCCATATCAGGACAGATTACAACCTGTAACTCCAGCTCCAGGCATCTGTATACACACACACACACAAAGACATAAATAAAAAGAAATCTTTTTAAAAGTCCGGTGGGGGGTCCTGGAGAGATGGCTCAGTGGTTAAGAGTATTGGCTATTCTTGCAGAGGACCCAGGTTCAGTTCTCAGCACCCACATGGCAGCTAACAACCACCTGTAACTACAGTTCCAGGTGATCCAATGCCCTCTTCTGGCCTCCATAGATACTGCACACACATACATACACTTACATATAGGCAAAACACCCATATACAAAAAATAAAATAAATTAAAAAATTTAAAGTCCTCAGGATTTTCCATGACTTGTAATAAAAAAAAACCCTCTTACTACTGGGTCAACTCATGTCCAAAATACTAGACAGAGCTCAACGCATTGCAAGTACCAATGAAAGTGGCTCAGAGATTGGCATCAGGACAGGACACAGTGCAGACCCAGGGTTTCCTCCCCTGGGGGCTGTCTGCACATTGCGACTATTGTTTGAAAGTAAAGGTTGATATATTTTTTTGGAGTATGGTATTCTTTTTATTTCATTCTTTTCATTGAAAATAGTTCAAACAGGACCTCGGCTGCCCTGTCAGACTCTGCTTCATATGATTCTAAAATGCAGTGGGCTAGAAAGGAAGTACTCCTGCTTCCCACTGTGCTGGCCTCATTTTTAGACTTTTTCCTTTTAAAAGTCACAGATGAGTGCTCTTGGTCCGGAGACTCTGAGTTTACCTTGCTGTAAGCTCTATTTTCTGTCTCATCTTTGAGTGTGTGAGCCATAAAGTTAGTACACACCCTATCTTATCTAATCTCCTTCACCACTGACATTAAAGTGGGATGTGCTCACTCATCAGTGAACCCTCAGTGCCACCTGAGAGCTGCTTCCAAGACAGCAGCCTGCTGTGAACCTCTGTGCAGCACATGACTGAGAATGATGTCCAACCCAACAGTTCCTTTGAAAAATATTCCCAATCAGCTTTTGTCAACATAACACAAATTAGAGTCATTTGGGAGCAGGGAACCTCAAATGAGGAATTTCCTCCACTGGATTTGCCTATGGCCATGTTTAAAGGGGCATTTTCTTGACTGCTAATGGATATTGGAAGACCCAGCCCAATGTAAACAGTGCCATCCCTGGGAAGGTGGGCCTGGGCTGTGAAAGAAAGGTAGCTGAGCAAGCCACCTTCATGTTCTCTGCTGCAGTTCCTACCTCCAGGTTCCTGCTTGAACTCCAGCCTTGGCTTCTGTCTGTGATGGACTGTGACATTGAAGTGTAAAGACAAATAAACCTTTTCCTCCCCAAGTTGGTTTTATCAGAGCAACAGAGAAGCAAACTAAAACAGAAATTGCTACCAGGAACGGGGTATTGCTGTGATGGACCCCAACCATGTTGTTTTGGGGAGGATTGTGGAAGATTTTGGAGCTTTGGGCTGGAAAAGCCACTGACTGCTCATATTTTAATGGGTTGTTCTGTGGGAGTTTGGAAGATAAGAACACTGAGAGAAATGCAAACAGTGGAGACCTGGCTTCTATTGTTTCAGGGGAAGTTTGATAGTCCCTTGAAGACTCTACCTGGGACATTGGTGATATTTTGAATTAACAATCTGATTTCTAGTAATCTGGAGCTGAAGAATCAGTTGTGATTAACAAGAGACTGGCACCACTGAAGTGAAACCACCATTGATGCTGATTTAGCTGGGATTAAAAAAATCAGCTGTGATTGAGAAGAGACCAGCATCACTAAGGTGAAATCTGGGAAGTACTTTCTTAGAGTCAGCACACAGAACCTGTGGTTTAGGGGAGGATGGGGGGCTGAGGCTCCATCTCAGGCTGGCAGCTGGACTTGGTAATGTGTAAGAGCGCCAATGCAGTAGTGGTTTTGGTGGCATGAAAACTGTAGGATTGAAGGGGTCATGGAGAGAAGCTGACACTTGGAACCAAGAGAAGCCAAGAGAGACCGTTGGTGAAGGTGCAGCCTCAGTTGCAGTGAAGACCACAGGATGAAATGCTAGGACTGTGGGAAAACCACCAAAGACTGTGGTGGGTGTGGAGTGGAGCCATCCTGGCCTATGAGACAAGGTGTGTGTGTGCTGCAGATAGCAGAGCAGAGAAGTGGAACTGCCTAGGTCTTTTGGAGCCAGAAGGTCATGAGTAAATCCAAGATGACAAACATTGAACTACACTGCTGGACTTTGGTTTTGCATAAGTGTGTCTGGTTCTTCTCTTTTGAAATAAGAAAGTATGTAACATTATTATTATTATTATTATTTATTTTTTTTACCAGAGTCCACATTTAAGAGACTGGATTTTTACAGAGAACTTGGACTTTTAAATCATTGGAATTTTTTGTTTGTTTGAGACATGGTTTCACTATATAGCACTGGCTGGCTTGGAACTCACTGTATAGACCAGGGCTGCAAACTCACAAAGATCTGCTTGCCTCTGCCTTCTCAATGCTGGGATTAAAGATGTGCACCACTACACCCAGCTGTTGAAATCGTTAAAAGACTGGTACTTTTAAAAATGAGACTGTTTGGGGTTGGAGAGATGGCTCAATCATTAAGAGCACTGGCTGCTCTTGCAGAGGACTGGGGTTCAATTCCCAACACCCACGTGGTGACTAACTCCAGTTCTCCAGGTCCAGGGAATCCATTGCCCTTTTCTAACCTCCCTGGGTATTGAAAGACACAGGTGTACTTACACACATGTAGGTAGTATACCCATACACATAAAAAAAGTTAGGACTGTTTTATATTTATGTGAAGTCTTGGTGATAAAAAGAAATGAAAGAATATGGTTTAATAGTCATGTGTTTGTGTGTCAAGTTGACAAGGGGTCAGTTGTATTAGCTTTTTGTCTACTTGACACAAGCTATACAGTCACTTGTAAACAGGGAGCCCAACTGAGGAATTTCCTCCATAGGACTTGTCTATGGTCACATCTGTGGGGCATTTAAAAAACATTTTATATATTATTTTTATTTTATGTGTATGCGTGTATTGTCTGCATATTGGTAAGTGCACCTGTGTCTTGCAATGCCTGTGGAGGTCAGAAGAGGTTGTTGGATCCCCTGGGACTGGAGTTACAGACAGTTATTAGCTGCCATGTGGGTGCTGGGATTAGAATCCGGGTCTTCTGCAAGAACAACTAGTGTTTTTAACCACTGAGCAATCTCTCCAGCCCCATGTGTATGCGTGTATTGTCTGCATATTGGTAAGTGCACCTGTGTCTTGCAATGCCTGTGGAGGTCAGAAGAGGTTGTTGGATCCCCTGGGACTGGAGTTACAGACAGTTATTAGCTGCCATGTGGGTGCTGGGATTAGAATCCGGGTCTTCTGCAAGAACAACTAGTGTTCTTAACCACTGAGCAATCTCTCCAGCCCCACGTGGGGCATTTTCTTGATTGTTAATTGATGTAGGAGGGCCCAGCTCACTGTGAGCAGTGCCATCCTGGGGCAGGTGGGATGAGTCTCCTACACAGTCTCAGACTCATCCCTGGGCTGTATGAAGAATAGCAGCTGAGCTAGCCAGAGGAAACAAGCCAGTAAGCAGATGAGTCAGTTCTCTCCTTCCACCATGTGGGTGCCAGGGATTGAACTCAGGTTGTCAACCTTGGCAGCAAGCACCTTTACCTGCTGAGCTATCTTGCTGGCCCATATGTGATACATTTAATTAGCATCATTACGAAACTGGACAATGAGTGCCTTATGGCTGTCAACAAAGATGACTGAGTTATTCCAATAACTAAATCCAACAGTTAAATCTTCCATACTGATTCCCATGGCACCTCTCCCACTCCAGCGCTGACTTTGCTCTGGGTGGGGCTGCTGTCCTAATCACTTACTGAGCCATTCATCCACAAAGGGGATTCAAACTTTACCTCCCTCGCCTTCAACCTGCAACTGAGTCGTGGCTTCCCCAGCTGCCAAGATTTCCCTTTCCTGCTGTGCTCTTAGTCCTGACTCTCCATCTGGGACCATCTGGGAATCTTCTATCTGGGACCATCTGGGACTTCTGTGCTCTGCATCGACCTTGGTATGAGGACCCTGTTGAGTATAGCCATTAGAAACCAGTTGCTGGGTACCTCCTGCTGGTCCAACTTGTCCTCTGACACTGGCTTCCACTGTAGAAGTACCAAGCCCAGCCAGAAGAGCCAGGAAAGTGACTGCTTGCTACCTCACTTGCCTCCTCCACCAAATGGGTACAATGACAAGATACAACAGCACAATAATAATAAGGTGGCAGGATTCTGTGACTGATGCCTAAGTATGTCCATACCAGTGTGGTCAGCTTCTAGTAACAGCTGGTATCAGAGCTCAGCAGGGAGCCAGGATGGTTTCCTAGGATTTCTTGCCTCACAATTTAAATTGTAGCAATAATTTAAACACATGTGTCTGTTCCAATACATACACATTACATGCACATACCCCCTTTGCCACACATATACAGGCCATGCCCACAAACACTTGCATGCACATTCAAACACTTGCACACACACATCATGTATATACGGCCATATGTATACCCACAAACACCTGCACACATATGCCATACACACATGGACATGCACATACCACAGATGTCTATACATACCACACCCAAAAACACCTACACACACAATCACATCCACACACATCATATACATGCACTATACTCACAAACACCTGCACATATATATATATACACACACCATACCTGTAAACAGACACGTGCGCAGACATATACACACATGAAATCTCCCCGTACATATTCTGCCTCTGCTCTGTCCATGAACCCTGGCCCCTCACTGGCCCAGCTCAGGCTTCTCCACAGGGAGTTCCTTCACCTGTAGCCAAACAAGGACCCCTGGTTGCTTGCAGGGATCCTGAAAACTGGAGAGAGAATGGTGGCCAGATCCTAACCATGCTGCGAATGTGGACCTGGAGATCCTGCCCAGCCTCCTCTGGCCTCCTGTCTGTCTTGCCCACGAACACTGCTTGGCCTCCCCTGTGGTAGCTGCCTTATGAAGAGTAGCTGGCTCTCTTCAGTTCCCATCCATCCATGATCCAGCTTTGCATCCAGATCTGTAACTAGACCCAAGTCCACAGTCTCTAAGGTCGAGGTGCAAATGTAGCTTTGAGGCTACCCTTCCCCACACACCCCAGGGATGGAGGTGGAGAACCAGGGTTGCAGTGCTGTGTGCATGTGCATGTGGGTGTGGGTGCGCACCTGCTTGAAGCATGGCCGCTGGAGGTGTGGAGAGGACGAGCTGTGGGGGTGGGGTGTGGAGGGGGTGAAGGGACCCTCGGAGGAGGGAGTGTCCAGAGTTGGGCAGGGAGGTGGGTTGGAGGGCGCTGGCTTTCTTAGATATCCCAGGACACCCGCTGTCCCAGGGGCCCTGCGGGGAAAGCAAGACCAGATCCGCTGTGCGGCGGGCGCCCTCTGCTGGCGGATCTTTCATCTTACACCTGCAGCTCTGGGGACTTGAAAAATACACCCACTGGAAAAACTCCAGGATTTGGGGTTTGGAGGAACCTAAATGTTGGTGAGGAAGAAAGGATTTCTACACGAGTCACGGTAGGAGTAGGGGAGCCATGCGCATGCCCAGTTCACTAACGTCCCTCAACCTGCCCCAGGCAGAGACAAGTTTAAATTTCAGAGCTGTCTGGCTTTCTTCCTCAGGGTTTCTTCCTCTTGAAATCTGAACAACACCGGGCAGTGGGGAGCCGCCTCCTGGGTTGAGGTCGCTCATCCCACTGGGCTGCACAGGCTCCCAAAGGCCAGGCTCCCTCTGTTCTGCCCCAAAGAGGGCATCTCCGCACCCTAGCTGCCTGCCAGGGGAGAGAGACAAGCAGGGTCTCCCAGCATCCCTCAGCTTCTTTTCCCACTTCCATAGCTTGGTCTTCCCCACAACTCTGGCTCCCTGCCTCCCGACCCCCCATGCTACACTGCCCACAAGAGCTTGCAGGCTGAGGAGGGCAAGGAGGGTGGAGGAGCCGCTGTTCCACTGTTGAGGCCAGTTTACTACAGCATAAAATGAAAAGAACAGTGTGTTAGTTTCTTTGTTGCTGTGACAAAATTCTTTGGCAAGAAAGTTGAAGAAGAAAGGTTTTATTGCGGCTCACAGTTTCAAGGGAATATAGCCCATCATGGTGGGCAAAGTCATGGAAACTGGTCATATCGTGTGTCCACAGTCAGGTAGTAGAGGGTGATGAACACTGGTGCACGGCTAGCTTTCTGACTTCTGAGTCAATCCAGGGCTTTCAGTCAATGGAATGGTGCCGCCCACATTTAGGGTGGATCTTCCCACCTCCTCCCAGTCTAGAAACTGCCTCGCAGACATGCCCGGAGGTTTGCCTTCGGGATAATTTCAGATTTTATTTTTAATCGTTTTGATTTTTAAATTTTTTATTTTATGTGTATGAGTGTTTTGTCTGCATGTAAGCGCACCCATGCATGCAATGCCAATGGAGGCCAGAAAAGGGTGCCCGATCCCCTGGAACTGGAGTTAAAGACAGCTATTAGCTGCCATGTGAGTTCAGGGAACAGAAACCTCAGGCCTCTGCAAGAGTTAGAACCAGTGCTCTTAACTGCTGAGCCATCTCTCCAGCCCTGATTCTAGAGCTTATCACGTTGAGGATCAATATTAACCATCACAGTTTGGTCACGGAGCAGATTTGACCCTTGGGTGTGAATGGATGCGCCCACTTGGAGAACTGGTGGAAGAAAGCAGAAAGCTCCGCCCAGGGGTGGAGCCACGTAAGAATAAAGGAACAGTTCCTACCCAGCTGCCCAGACCTGCCTGGGTCCTCACTGAAAGGATCCTCGCTGTCTGGGTCTTCCAGTGCTTGGGTGCTCTGCATGTGCCAGGAGGCCAAGCCCCTTGTGACATGACACCTGGCAGGTTGGGACACACTACCTCCAGAACATGGGACCTGATACCTGTGCTGAAGGAATTCGAGGAAGGCAGGTGCAGGGAAGACTCTGTTCCTGGAGCAGGACACAAGGCAGTGATGTGGCAAGTGCTCGCCCTAAGACAGAGGAAGGGAAACCTCTCTCCAAAGAGGAGGGATGTGTTACCCTTAGCTCATCCTTTGTTCCATTCTGTCATATCTTCCCTGCAGCATGTGGGGGCTGTAGTTCCTAAGAAGGTTCCCATGTCACCTAATGTCACAACAAATAAGATGACTATTAAAGGAAGGTGCCTGCATTTCTTTTGTTGATCCGTCCTCTGTTCCAGGGTTCCCAGCATGAGCTTACATAGGAAGAAGAAGGGTTTTCTTCCTGACACAACTTCCCACTTGATTTCAAGGGATTCTGTTTCTATTACACTTCATGGCAGCTTCCAGGCTGGGTCCTCTGATGTGGATGTCACAGGAAGTCCCCAGGTCCTCTTCCTGATGAGGTGGAATTTCTGTGTATTTGTGTACCATGTCTTTCCCAGCCATTCAACACGTGTGTATGTATGTTGTTTTCATTAGATTGTTAACCTGTTGCTGATGCAGCCTCTGTGCCTCCCATCTCCTTTCCCATCCCCCTTGTGGTTTCAACAGTTTTGCACTCATGGAGACTTTCAGGGGTGTGCATGATATACATTGCAGACTGGCCATGCATATCCAAAGTAAGGACAAAGCATCCAGATCAAGAGAGTTCAGGAAATTTAAACTCTGTGGCAACTGCTCTGCTTCAAGAACATGGTGATGAGATAAAATACAAAAAGAGAATATTAAGAAGACAAGACAAGGAAGGGGCCGGGCTGCAGCTCAGTTGGGAGAGTGCTCACTTTGCACACACAAAACTCAAGCATGGTATAACTGGGTGTGTGATCCCAGCACTCAAGAGATGGAAGCAGGAGGGTCAGAAGTAGAAGGTCATTCTCAGTTACAGAATTAGTAGCCAGCCCAGGCTACATGAGACCCTGTCTCAACACGAAACGACAACAGCAAAAAGACAAAGGAAGATGTATTTGTTACTTTTCTTATTGCTGTGATGAAATACTTGACAAAAGCAATTAAAAGAAGGGTTTATTTTGGCTCATAGTTTCACAGCTGGGTGGGATGGGGCACACCTTTAATCTCGGCACCCGGGAGGCAGAGGCAGGTGGATCTCTGTGAGATGGAGGCCAGCTTGGTCTACATTGGGAGTTCCAGGCAGTTGGGGCTACAGGGAGACCCTGTCTAGAATAAGGAGTAAGAGGGGGGTACATTCTGTCACAATGGGAGGTGGGAGGGCATGTCAGCAGGGGTGTGAGTTGGCAAGTCACATTGCATCTGTACTCAGGGAGCAGAGGACAATGGATGCTGGAGCTCCACTAGCTTCTTCCTTACTCAGTCCAGGACCCCGGCATTCCCCACATTCAGGGTGGGTCTTCCTTCTCGGTTAAACTGCTCTGGAAACACTCTCACAGACACACCCAGAGGTTTGCCTCCTAGGTGACTCTAAATCCTGGCAAGTGGACAATGAAGATGAACCATCATAAAAGTGTTAATATCATCACTATCTCCTGGGTCAGGAAAAAAAAAAGCACAGAAATGTGAAGTCAGCAGGACTGAGGCTGAATTCACTGTGGAACTGTAACTGGGAAGAGAAAAAGCATTAAAAGTAATAAAATGAGAAGGATCTTGGAAATTAAAAGCACATTATCAGTGTTCTGCTAATGGAGACACTTGAGAATAATCTACGTTTCCTAGACAGAAGGAGAGAAAACTAAGCTGCAAAGCAATTGCTCACCATTAGTCCACAGGGCAGCTGAAGCTGGGAAGGCGCACCTATCAGCATGTGCATCCCCAGAACGTTGCCTTGGGTGTGTGTGGGGACAACCTCTGGAGAGTGACGTCAACACTGTGATGTCATGTATGTAAATCACAAAACATACATTAGTGGTTGGCGAATTACTGCCCTTGGACCAAATTCAACCGGCTCCCTGTTTTTGTAAATAAAGTTTTATTGGAGCACAGCCACCCATGTCTACTCATTCATGTATGATCTGTCGTTTTGTTCACACACGTTAGCAGAGACGGTGTGCCCACAAAGTCTGAGGCATTTACCATCTGGTTCATGTCAGAAAAACTTTGCTGACCTGTGCTATGTGTTAGTTATGGGCACACATACACATATTGTATTTGTGCTGTAGTATATAAAAATAAAAGTATGTTTGGGATTCATATATACAAACTTTGGGAGAGGAGAAGGGAAGGAAAATAGGGCTCCACTGGATGTAATGTTTTGTTATTGGAAAAAATTCTTGTAAGTAAACCAGACATGACAGCACACACCTGTAATCCCAGCCCTTGGTGATTTTTTTTGACACGGTCTTCCTAGTCCCAGCCTGCCTGGAACTTACTATATAGACCAGTCTGGCCTCAGTCTGACAGAGATCCACCTGCCTCTGCCTCCTGAAGATTGGGATTAAAGGCTCGTGCCACCACACCTGGTAATTCCAGCACTTGGAAAGTGAAGACAAGAAGTTCAGGAGTTCAAGGTCATTCTCAACTACATAGCAAGTTTGAGGCCAGCCTGGGCTACATGAAACAATGAGACCCAACTCAAAAAATAAAAAGAATTTTTAAGCAAAATGGTAAAATGTTGATTTGCTTAAGAGAGTTACTGAATACACGTTTTTAATATTCTCCATACTTTTCAACATTGAAAACATATTTGGTAATAATAGAGAGGGAAAAAGAATACAGTCTTTTTCGTGAGTGACCTGGAACAGCTGCCCACATTGCATCTTTGTGTGACAATGTCTGTGTGCAATAACGTCAGTTCCTTGGGCCAGAGTTGGTGTAGAGAGAAGGGCAAGAATATCTCTATAAAAACCAGAGCTTCTACATAGGCTGCCAAAACCACTGTGAATTCACATGTGCACCTGCTCTGTTGTGTCTGGAAAACACTATTTTATTGTAGTCATCTACCACCTCTGGGTCTTTCTTCCCTCTCTTCCGAGATGGTGGGGGATGTGATACAGATGTTCCCTTTGGGGCTGAGCATCCAGCAGTCTCTGATTCTCTGGCCAGACAAAATCTCAGAATGGAGTGGAGATGTGGGAATGAAGTCCCATCTCTAGCTGAGGAGCTACTGGCAATTTATAGCTGCTGGGACAGGGAGAGCCAGTTCTCTTTAAGGATATGCTTCCTGATAGGTTGACCATGCTCCAGGGCATGGATCCACACCCAAGATATTTGGGCAACAGACATTGGACTAGTTGGGCTTCAAACTAAAAAAGAGGACAAGAAATTGGCTAGGCAGTTAGGGTAAAAAGACCCAAAGAAACGTAGCCAGTTTCTTGGCTAAAAGTCAAAATGTCCTTGGGCCTGTTAGTAACATACTCTGTTCCAAAGGAAAAAATGTCAAAAGTATTTGGGAGCTTGTATCTAATCCTTAAAAGATTTTAGGGTTACCTCTTCAGAAGGGGGAATGTTGGAAGGGAGGGAGTGGGCATGGGTTTGAACGAAACACCTTATATGCATGTATGAAATTCTCAATAAAGTTTTTGTAAAAATTAAAAAACCAAAAAAGGACAGGAAGTTGAGTGGGTAAAGGTGGGGGTGGATCTGGAAGCTTATTGCCTTCTGGGGAAGGGGTGAATATGACAAAATTACAATGCATGAAATTCTCAAGTAATTAATAAAAACATTAAAATATTTATTATTTTTATTTTATGTGTATGACTGTATTGCCTGCATGTGTATAAATGCACCTGTGTCCTGCAGTGCTCACAGAGGGCAGAAGAGGGCGTTGGATCCCCCGGAAGTGGAGTTGTGGACTGTTAGCCACCATGTGGGTGCTGGGATTCGAACCTGGGTCCTCTGCAAGAATGGCAAGTGCTCCTACATGCTGAGTTATTGCTCCAGCCCCCAAACATTCTATTTTAAAAGCAGAACTTTAAAAAATATGCTTTCTCAGTTTTGGAAGTTTTCACAACATGAATACACTGACAGCATTGACTGGGAAATTGCACTCTATGTCTTGTTGGGCCACATGTTATTTTTGTAGAGTCACGCCTCTCCAGGTCTTTTGCCCTTAGTGACTGCAAAAAGAAGCAATGATGGTTTAATCAGTCAGCAGGCACTTGTTGAGTGTCTGCATATTCCAGGAACACAGGAGCCCTTTATTTATGGAAAGCCTCGTCACAAAGCTCAAGTCTGCAAAGAGCTTCATGGAGCAAGAATGTGCAGCGCAGGCTGCAAGTCTCCCTCTTGTTTGCTAGGAACGCTTGAGCCCTAGATGTAAGGGAACAGAATTTGTGGTTCTGCTATGTGCATGGCGATTCCCGTGCCTATTTCCAGGGGGTGGTCTCAGGGATGCCTGCTGTAGCATGCTTTCCCTAGACGTAGTTCACAGCAGGAAAGTAGAGAAGCTGGCTCAGAAGCAGAGAACAGTAGCAGCATTACCTCACAGTCCCTACCCACTGAAGTGGCTGTCCTGGCCTTAGCCCTGTGCTCTGACATAGATCCAGCCTTGTAAGGGATGTAACTAGACTCATTAAAAATGTTTTTAAGGGGCTGGAGAGATGGCTCAGTGGTTAAGAACACTTATTGTTCTTGCAGAAGACCCGGATTCAAATCCCAGTACCCACATGGCCACTGTCCATAACTCCAGTTCCAGGGGATCTGACAGCCTCTTCTGTCCTCCACGGGTATTGCACAACATGGGTGCACTTACCTACACACAGGCAATATATGCATACACATAAAATAAAACTAATAAAAAAATTTAAATGTTTTTAAAAATTAATTTTTAAATTTTATGTGCATGAATGTTTTACCTGTATGTATGTGCACCCATGTGTGCAGTGCCCTTAGAGGCTGGAAAAGGGTGTAGGATCCCCTGGAACTGGAGTTAGGGATAGTTGTTAACCACCAAGTGGGTGCTGGGAACCAAACCTAGGTCCCCTGCAAGAATAGCCAGTGCTCTTAACCACTGAACCATCTCTCCAGTCCTGTAACTGGACATTTGAGGTTTGGTCTAAACTAGTAGAGACCTCAGAGGTAAAAGAAGATGCTGCCCTGTGTTCTCAATTGCCTCCATGACCAGACTTTGAAGCACAGCTCTCCAATGTTGAATTGTTCTGGGACAGCCTGCGGGTTCACTTGTGTCCTGTCAAGGATAAAAGTGTCACTATCATCTACTTGCCTGAAGGCCACATTGCCTTACTTTTCTTTCTAGTTCAGTCTTTGAAAAGACACCTTGTATTTCTCACTGTTGGAATGACTGAGTGGAGTGTTCAAGGAGCTGATTCCCAGCTAACAAGTGTGTAGTGCTGTGCTGGGTAGATAATCTTTAAAGGGACCGCTGTGCCCTGCAGAGAATGGAACAATGAAACAAGAGAAAGATGTAAAAGGGATACAAATAGGACAAAAAGAAATCAATGCAACCCTATTTGGGGGTGGCATAATCCTATACTTAAAGGCCTCTAAAAGGACTGGAGAAATGGCTCAGTGGTTAAGAGTACTGGCTGCTCTTGCGGAGGGCCTGGGTTCAATTCCAGCACCCACACCGTAGCTAACAAATGTTCATAGCTCCAGTTCCAGGGGAATCCAATGCCTTCTTCTGGCCTCTGTGGGCATTGCATGACATGGTGGACTTACACACATGGAGGCAATACATTTATTTATTATAAATAAATAAAATATTTCAAGTTCCCTAAAGACTGCCCCAAAAAACTCTTAGATATGATAAACAGTTTCAAAAAAGTAGCAACATACAAAAATCAGAATGTAAAAATCAGTAGTTTTTTTAAAACTATTTTTAACTGATTTTTTGTGTGTATTTCATACAGAACATCCCAAACAATCTTAATCATCTTTATACCCCCATCCCAAATGATAACCTCCCCCCACCCCAACTGGAGCCCATATACTCTGTCATCCCTATTATCGCCCACTGTTGTCAATGCCCCAGCCGTTTCCTAGTGCAAGTCCATCTCCTGAGTCTAGTCAGCCTATCTAGAGTCCCTTGTTTTAGGAAGATCAGCTCTTCTTCATCTAGTAGCAATCAGTTGCCAACATTCCTTTAGATAAGATTGGGGTCTGCTGTTCAGTTTCCCAGTTCTATGCTGGGTTATTGTCTGCCGGAGTTTGCATGGGTTTTGTGTATGTTGACATCATTGCCATCGAATCATATGAACAGGTTCCCAGGAGCTTGTAGGGCTCTGTTTCCATATGGTCGTGCACCTCCTCCCTGGCTCTTACAGTGTCTCCATTCCCTCTTTGGAGATGGTCCCTGAGCCCTGGGTGGATGAAGTTTAATAAAGGAGTCCTGTCCAAGGACCAGCACTCAGCAGACTCTTGATCTCTACATTTTGGCCATTTGTGACCTTTTGTGTTCCTGTCCCTCTGCTGCATGAGGGAGCTTCATTACTGAGAACCGATTCATTAGTGTCCTCTTCTTTACCCCTGTTCTATGTTCCATGAGCCTTAGGTGTAGAGGTTGCATTGCAGATGTGTCCCTTAGGCCTGGGCAATTCATAGACAATGTCTGTGTGTGACCAGTTGTGGTACTTGGTATTAGTCTCTGACTACTGCAAAGTGAGCTTCTTTGATGTGTGGTGACTGGGATATTTGTCTGTAAATATAAGGATACGTATTTTGTACATAGTAAGAAATCACATTAGTCTAGCAATGTGAGAGTTTTGGGGTTTTCTCTAAGATCTATGACCACTCCATCCATGTGTATTAGGTTATGTGTTACAGTACCACACTTGAGTTTCCTCCCTTTGAGCAGGCTTTTAGTCAAATTAGGTAGCTGTTGATTGCCCCCAAGATAAAACTGCCACTACTGCACCAATGATGTTTGCTGTGCTGGCCATTGATGTGGTTATTTGGTCTTGAAGCTGGTGTTGGATCATCCATTGATGTTTTCCTTTGGCACTTTCATAGCATTCTCCAAAGCTATAAGAGCTCGCCTTCAGGGGAAGTGGCTTCTAGGCCAGCTGCAGCTCTATTTCTCTAAATCCTGTGACCAACATATGTTCTGTCTTCGGCAGTAGGGTCTTACCTTTATGTTCTGGGAGGCCATCAAGGGCTGTGGCAATAGCCTGAGTAATTTTGGGAGTCTCTTGGACCACCCTGGCTAACAACTCAAAGGAAGGTATCTCCTGTCTGGCATTGTTTCTTGTTATGTAGCCTTTAGCTATACACATGGACTCTTAAAGAAATATACTGATCACTTTAGTCTTTGGTTATACTTTCCTTTTTGGATTTTTAAGACCATAGAATTGGCTCAAATAAACCAATTTATTTTCATTCTTAAGGTTATTTGAGGATCTCTTCCCTAGGGGCCACATGGGCTTGAGAGGAGCCCCTGGCTCTTTTCTTTTACCAGTTCCATCTATGTGAAGATATCAAAGGTCCTGCTCAACTGGTTGGCTTCACTTGGAAGCATGGAGGAAATGTTTCCTCTTTGTTGACCCTCCTCTTTGTAGACTGGACACTGGTTCAAGTCCATCTGGTGGAGTCTCCATGGCTTCCTTGAACAAGAGGACAGGTGACTCACCACAGTTACAGCACATTTTGAGATGCTCCATAGTCCCCTAGAACTTAGTTGACCTTGGAGGACAGGGAGCAAAAACTGTCCTTTAAGTCTCTCTGACCAAATTAGTATAGACCTCAAAGTATGGCTGTTAAACATCCAAGAAGGTTAGTTCCACTAGTCCGGTACTTTTAATTACCATGTGCTGTGTAGATAAAGCTTGGGCAAAAACCAAACGTTTTCAGATAAACCTTGACTAGACAGATATTTTGTTCCTTAAACTAGTTGTATGTATAATGTCAGTAGGTTATTGGACTAATATTGTTCCCTCTGTTTTTTCAAACACTAGCTAGGTTTTATTTATTGCTCTCATTGTCTAACCCTTCAACCACGGTTTCCCCATTTAAATTGCCCCCATTTTCCCCATTTCTCCCTTGATAATACCCTTCTTCTATGGTCCCACCTCTCTTGAGCGCCTTCTTTCTCTTTATCCCCAAGTTTCCTTGTATAACCCTCCCTCCCCCCTCTAATTTAAATAACCGTATTTTTATACATATCTCCCTTAGTAACACCTGTTTCCTACTGTTCTCTCTCAGGTTCTTTCTTTTCCTTTACCTCCTTGGTTTCTTTTCATTATCTTGGATCCTGTAGTTATGTCTGGATACATACTACTTATAAGGATTTGGTGCTAGGATCCACATATGAGGGAGAACATACGTCGTATTTCACTTAGTATAACAGTTTCTAGTTCCATCCATTTACATGAAAATTTCATGATTTCATCTTTCTTTACTGCTGAGTAGAATTCCATCTATAAATGAACCATATTTTCATTATCCACGCATCAGTTGAGGGACACTTAGTTTGCTTTCCTGTCTTAGCTATTGTGAAAAGAGCAGCAATAAACATGGATGTACAAGTGTCTCTGCAATAGGATGAGTTATTTGTGTACATGTCAAGGAGTGGTATAACTGGGTCAAATGGTAGATTCATTTTTAGTTTTTAAAGGATTCTCCACACTGCTTTCCATAGGCATTGAACAAGTGTGTAATCCCACCAGCAGTGGATGAGCATTCCCCTTTCCCCACATCCTCTCCAACATTTGGTATCATTTGTTCTCTTGATCTTAGCCAGTCTGACTGGGGTAAGATGAAATCTTAAAGTGTTTTTAATTTGTATTTCCCTAATTACTAATGATGTTGAACACTTTTTAAGATGCCTCTTAGCCATCTTTATTTCTTCTTTTGAGAACTCTTTGTTAGGCCATCTTTCAATTGGATTGCTTCTTGTCTTGGTTCTCTGTTTTTTAAGTTCGTTATATATTCTGGTAATTAATTTTCTCCCACTCTGTGGGTTTTCTCTTCACTTCCTTGGTTGCTTCTTTTGATGTACAGAAGCTTTTTAGTTTAATGAAGTCCGATTTGTTGATTCTTGACCTTATTTCCTGAGCAATTGATGTAGAAAATCCTAAATCCTTTCCTACACATATATCTTGTAAGTTATTGCCAATGTTTTCTTCTAACAGTTTCAGAGTTTCAAGGTTTCACACTGAGGTCTTTGATCCATTTGGAGTCGACTTTTGTGCAAGGTGAAAGGTAGGGGTTTAGTTTCATTCTTCTACAGGTGCAGATCCAGTTTTGCCAGCACCATTTGCTGAACATGTTGTCTTTCCTCCAGTGAATGTTCTTGGCCCCTTTGTCAAATAGCAGGTGGCTGAAATTGCATGTACTCATATTTGGGTCTTCGATTTTGTTCCATTCATCTATGGGTCTATTTTTGTCCCAGGATCATGTTGTTTTTATGACTATAGCTCTGTAATATAGTTTAAAATCTGGTATAGTAATCCCGTCAGCATTGCTCTTAGTGCTCAAGGTTGCTTTGGCTATCTGAGATTTTTTTGTGCTTCCGTATGGATCTTAGGATAGGTTTTTTCCAGTTCTGTGAAGAATGTCGTGGGGATTTTGATTGGCATTGCATTGAATCTATAAATGGCTTTTGGTAGGATGTCCATTTTCACAATATTAATTCTTCCAATTCATGAGCATGGGAGGTCCGTCCATCTTCTGGTGTCTTCCTCAATCTCTTTAAAGATTTAAAATTTTCATTGTAGAGGTCTTTAATGTCTTTGGTCAGGTTTGTTCCAAGATATTTTTTTAGGCTACTGTGAAGGGGAGTGTTTCCATGTACTCTTTCTCTGATTGCTTGCTATTGGTATATAGAAAGGCTACAGACTTTTGTAAATTAATTTTGTAACCTGCCACTTTACTGAAAGTGTTAATCATTTCTAGGAATTTTCTTGTGGAATTTTTGGTGTCTCTTAGATATAATATATTGTCTGCAACAAGGGATAATTTGATCTCTTCTTTTCAAATTATTACTCCTTTAATTTCCTTCTCTTGTCTTATTTCTCTTGCAAGAGTTTCAAGCACTGTGTTAAAGAGGAGTGGAGATAGTGGACAGCCTTGTCTGGTTCCTGATTTTAATGGGAATGATTCCAGTTTTTCTCCATTTCGAATAATATTGGCTGTGGGTTTGTTGTATATGGCTTTAATTATGTTGAGGTATGTTCTCTCCAGTCCAATTCCCTCTAGGACTGTGAACATAAATGCATGTTGAATTTTGTCAAAGGCCTTCTCTGCATCTATTGAGTTGACCATGTGGTTCTTGTCCTTGAGTTTATTTATATGATTTATGATGCTTATTGACTTGTGTATACTGAACCATCCATGCATGTCTGGAATAAAGCTGACTTGGTCATGGTAGATGATCTTTTTGATGTGTGTCTGTATGTTGTTTGCAAGCATCTTGTTGAGAATTTTTGCATCTATGTTCATTAAGGATATGGATCTATAGTTTTCTTTTCTGGTTGTATCTTTACCTGGTTTTGGTATTATAGTGATGATAGCTTCATAGAAGGAATTTGGAAGTTCTCCCTCCATTTCTATTTTTTTGAATAAATTAAGTAGTATTGGATGCAGATCTTCTTTAAATGTCTGATAGAATTCTGCTGTAAATCCATCTGGTCCTGGGGTTTTTTTAGTCGGGAGGTTTTGTATTACTGTTTCAATTTCTTTTTGTGATATGGGTCTGTTTAAGCTGTTAATCTCTTCTTGGTTTAGTTTTGGTGGTTCCCATGCCTTTAGATATGCATCCGTTTCTTTTAGGTTTTCAAATTTAGTAGCATATAGGTTTTTAAAGTATTCCCTTATAATGTTGTTGTGGTGATGTTTCCCCTTTCATCTCTGATTTTGTTGATTTGGAGGTGCTCTTTCTTTCTTTTGGTTAACTGGGTTAGTGGTCTATCAATCTTGTTTATCTTTTCAAAGAACCAGTTCTTGGATTCATTGGTTTTTTTGTATTCTTTTCTTTGTTTATATTTCATTAATTTCTGCTCTTATTTTTCTTATTTCTTCTTGTCTGCTGGGTTTGGGTTTCATTTGTTGTTGCTTTTCAAGTGTATTGAGTTGCAATGTTAAGTCATTTATTTGTGTTTTGTCTGATTTTTTAATGTACGCTCTTAGAGCTATAAACTTCTCTCTAAGGGCAGCTTTCAGTATGTTCCAGAGGTTTTGTTGTGTTCTATTGTCCTTTTCATTTAGTTCCAGGAATACTTTTA
Source organism: Nannospalax galili (assembly GCF_000622305.1). Classification (NCBI taxonomy): domain Eukaryota; kingdom Metazoa; phylum Chordata; class Mammalia; order Rodentia; family Spalacidae; genus Nannospalax; species Nannospalax galili. Next base: position 123,071 of record NW_008357518.1, on the reverse strand, counting down.
TTTCTTTCTTAATTTCTCTTTTGACCCATTCATCATTCAGGAGTGACTTTTTTCAATGAGTTCATGTAGTTACTAGAGCTTCTTCTGCTGTTGATTTTAAGCTTTATTGCATTGTGGCCTGATTGAATACATGGAATTATTTCAATATTTTTGTAGTTATTGAGGCTTGTTTTGTGCCCCAGGATGTGGTTGATTTTCGAGAAAGTTCCATGCGGCACCTAATAGAAAGTATATTCTTTGGTGCTTGGGTAGAATATTCGGTAGATGTCTGTTACGCCCATTTGGTGTATGGTATTTTTAATTCAGATGCCTCTCCGTTAATTCTCTGTCCTGTTGACCTATCTAATGGATACAAAGGGGTACTGAAGTCCACTACTATTAATCAGTTGGGATTAATCTGAGTCCTAAAGTCCTGTAATACAAAAATCAGTAGTTTTTAAAGATAAAAATTTATCAAGAAAGAAATAAGGAAAAAAATGTCACTTACTATAACTCAAAAAAAATATCAAATCAAAACCCAAGGAATAAGCCTAACCAAAGAGGTAAAATCCCTCTGCAGTGAAAACTTTAAGACACTGAAGCAGGAAACCGAAGACTCTAGAAGATGTTGAAAGATCTCCCATGCTCACAGACTGGCAGCATCCATATTGTGAAATGGCCCTACTACTGAAAATGAGCTACAGACTCAATACAATCCTGTATTAGTCAGGGTTCTCCAAAGAAACAGAACCGGTAGAATGAATATATGTGTATAGAGATTTATCAGCTTAGATCACAGGATAGAGTCCGAGTAGTCCGACAATAGCTGCACCACACTGGAGAGGCTGAGAATCCGTAGTCGCTAAGTCCACAAGGCTGGATGTCTCAGTAGTCCCAATCTGGCGCTGAAGGTCTGACGAATTCCAAAAGATCAGCTAGTCTTCAGTCTACAGCAGCA
>NW_008357518.1:112315-121419 GCF_000622305.1 Nannospalax galili | reverse complement strand
CCTAAGGAATCTCCTGCCTTCCAGATATAATCTCCATTACCTCCATTGTGGAGAACAAGTCCAATTTCCCCCTGGTAGTCTGGGTCAATCACCCCTCCTAATACTGTTATTCCTTTCTTAGCCTGCTGACTTAAGGGCATCGAAAGCCCAAAGTGTCCAGGGGGAAGTCTGTTGCTGTGATAGAAACACTGAACCAAGCAACTTATAGAAGGAAGAGTTTATTTGAGTTTATGGTTCTAGGGGAATTACAGTCATCGTGGCAGGAGGCATGGTGGCTGGGAGGTGGCTGGAGCAGGAGGAGCACAAGCTAAGCTCTGACATCATCACGCAGGCACAGGAAGCAAGAGAGTGATTGGTGATCTGGCAAGGCTTAAGAACTCTGTAAGCCCACCCCCAGTGACGTGCTTCCTCCACAATAGCCATACCTTTGAAAACCCCCCAAAACAGCGCCACCATCTGGGGGCAGAATGTCCAAATACTTGGAGCCTATGGGGGACATTATCATTCAAACCATCACAAATCCCCATCAAAATTCCAGTGGCACTCTTCATAGAACTAGAAAAAGAATCCTAAAATTCATATGGAAACACAAAAGACCCAGAGTGGCCAAAGCAATCCTGAATGGGAAAAGCAATGCAAGAGGGGAAAAGCTAGAAATATAAACCAATGGAATGACTTAGAGGACCCAGAAATAAAGCTGCCCAGCTATAGCCACTAATTTTCCACAAAGGTGTCAAAATGTATATTGGAAAAAAAGACAGCCTCTTCAAGAGATGGTGCTGGGAAATCTGGTTAACTACATGTGGAAGAATGAAAAGATCCATAGCTCTCACTCTGCACAAAAATCAATTCAATACTGAACAAAGACTGTAATGTAAGACCCCAAATGTTGAAACTGCCAAACTTAAGATATAAACATAGGCAGGAACTTTCTGAAAAGTATTCCAATAGCTTAGGAAATAATCCCAAGAACTGGCTAATGTGATTGCACGAAGTTAAAACACTTCTGTCCAGCAAAGGACATAATTGTCAGGGTGAGGAGACAGCTAAAACAGGTCAAGAGGAAATAAAAGCTTAAACAGATCCATAGCAATTGGTGAGCCTGGGACATTAACAAAATATCAGAAAAAAATTGCCACTTAAACATCAGACGGGATTAATACGATTAATATTTAGAATATATTTTAAAATTGCAAAAATTAAACACTGTAAAAAGAAACCATTCAAGTAATAGATGGTCAGATGAACTGAGTGACCAATTCTTAGAAGAAATACAAATGGCAAAAATTATTGTTTTTTGTTCTTTTTGGACAGGGTCTTCTTGTAGCCCCAGTTGGCCTGGAACTCACTATGTAGACCAGGCTGGCCTCCACAGAGCTCCGCCTGCCTCTGCCTCCTGAGTGCTGGGATTAAAGTCATGCGCCATCACATCTAGCCCCAATAACTATTTTTTTTTAAATGTTCATCTTTAGCTATCAGGGAAATGCAAATTAAAACTGCTTTGAGACTCTATCTCACCCAATCAGAATACCATCATCAAGACAACAAATGTTGGAGGAGATCTGGGGAAAGAGGCCCCCTTATGCACTGCCAGTGGGAAATCAATATGGAAGTTTCTTTAAAAACTAAAACTAGACCTACCACAGGATCCAACTCTGCTGTTCCTGGTATATGTCTGAAGGACTCAAAGTCAGCATCCCACAGAGATACCTGCACATCCGTGTTTATTGCTGTGTTAGTCATAGCTAAGAAATGGATCCAGCCTAACGTCCATCAACAACTGAATAAAGAAAATGTAATTCTATTCACACAGTGAAATTCTATTCAACCATAAAGAAAAATGAGATTGTGACAGCTGATGAAAAGTGGATGGAACTAGAAATCATTATATTAAATGAAATAGATCAGATCCAGAAAGACTAATATTACATATTTTCTCTCATGTTGGACCTAAACACAAGTGTGTGTGTGTGTGTGTGTGTGTGTGTGTCCGTGTGCACATGTGTGTACACAGGCCATGGAGATAGAAAGAAGATCATGAGAAAGAAGGCAGTGATGTTAACGGGGGTGGGGGAGGGGTAATGGGATTCGTGTGACATGAAAGCAAAAAGGGAAGAATGAGGGGGAAAGGGGACCAGGAAGAGGAAGGCGGGCCACCAGGGAAGGCAATGGGGTGAATCAGAACAAAGGATAATAACTTGTGTACATGAAAATGCCATATTGAATTCATTACTTAGTATGTTTATTTTTTAAATTTATTTTTTTCCTGGAAAAAAAGTATCTCAGCAGAAGGGAAAACTGCTAAGAAAAACCACAACAGGGAGGAGCTTGTGAAACATTGTACAGAAGTGGGAAGAATTGGTTAAAATTCTTTAAGACCTGCTAGTAAACAATGGGCTGGAGACCTGGCTCAGTGGTTAAGGGCACTGGATGCTCTTGCAGAGGATGTAGGTTTGGTTCCCAGCACCCACATAGTCACATGGCAGCTGGTAACTGTAACTCCGGTTCTGAGTGATCCAGCTCCCTTTTCTGGCCTCTGTATGCATTGCACACATGTAGTACACTTACATACATGCAAGTAAAACACTCATAGACACAGGCTGTAGTTGTTTAATCCCAGCACTCAAGAGGTAAAGGCAGGTAGATCTCTGTGAGTTCAAGGCAAACCTGGTCTACATAGTGAGTTCCAGGACAGCCAGGGCTACATAGTGAGACCCTGTCTAAAAAACAACCAACTAAACAAACAAAACACCAAAAAAAACAAAAAGACAAAAGGAAAAAAAAAAAACCCAACCAATCAAACAAAACCACTCATACACTTAAATAAATAAATAAATAAATAACAGCAATTGAGACATAGACACAATTGCACATACTTGAGGATCCCAGAGCCCTGGGTCCAGAGACAGGTAGAGTTACTGCTTGGAGGCCTGGGTAGTGTGGGGGTGGGACAGAGTTCTGTTTAGCAGTGTGAAGAGGCCCAGTGGGCTTCATGCTACTGAGCTGTGCCCTTACGATGTTTAAAATGTCAAACCTTATGTTCTTCCATAAAAGGATGAAAGATGGAGACATATAATCATATAGCATGCTCTTCAGAGCTGCAGACAAGTTGCCTAACCCCTCTGGCACGGCTTCTCCAGGGAAACTCACACCTGTTTCAAATCTGCATTGCAGGACCCAAGGGTATCCAGAGGGTTACCCCAGCACCGCAGTATTGTTTCTACCACAGTCAACATTTGCTGAGTGGAGTGTAGCAGTCCAAACGTTTGCATCCTCTCCAAATTTGTGAGTCACTAAAGTGATGATGTTAGGAGAGGGGTGGTCCTGAGAAAAACCCTCAAGAAGAGATTAGCAACCTCATGAGAAGCGCAAGGGAGCCTTTGCCTTCTGCTCTTCCACTTGGGGGCTCTGTGAGAAGATGCCACCACAGCCACATCATGTGTTCACACACTGATCTTGAGCTTCCAGCCTCCGGAACTATGAGAAATGAATCCCCTTTCTTCACAAACTACCTAGCAGCCAGAATGAGCAAGGATGGAGGGGAAGGCCCAAAGGCCAGTCTGAACAAAGGGCAGCTGGGGCCAACCTGGAAAGAGAGACTATTTGGGGGAAAACAGAAGTGGTGTCCAGGGAGAAGAGCCTTTGGCAGTTAATTAATAAAGGAGGCAGCTCTCCCAATGGGGCGGGGACAGAGCAGCACAGGGCGGTGCCGGGGCCCCTGGGGGAAAGGCTGGCTTCGTGTAGCAGCTGGGGCGAGGTCCCTGTGGTCTGCCTGCAGCTCGGCTCAGCTGCGCACAAGTGCCCTGATGACTCAGAAGTCACGGGCAGGGGAAAAGAAAGCCACCGCGGGTTCCAAGCAGAGTGCCAAAACACCCCTAGGAAGGAGCCCATCACTTACATCAAAGCAGGAACGCTGTCCCTGCGGTCGTGCACGTTGTCTAGCCAGCAAGCTTTTCGGCTGCCAGTGGTGGATGGGGTGGGAGACTGCGGAGAGTTCGTTCCTGGGCGCTGCAAGGCAGGAAAACCCAGGCTCCAGATGCTGGGAAAGCAACAGCAAACTCAACTGTGGGACCTTGAGCAAACTGTGAGGCAGGAGACATTCCTTCTACTAAAATCCTGATGCTCAAGCGACCCATCGCTGTGCAAGATGTGCGCTTCCTCGGAGCATCTGCTTCGCGGTGAACATGAATATGAAGATGGTCCAGAGCTACCACCACCAACCCTGGAGCGGGGCTTCCTCCCTGGCCCCTGGGTGGGACGCCGGAGGAACCGATGTCCTGAAACGAAGATCAGCGAAGCAGCTCCGTATCACTTACCAGGCACGGTGGTGACAACTTCCACCCGATTTTCACTGTTTCTGCTAAATTTCACTGTCAGTTTATAGGTAGTTTTTGTCAAAGATGAGTCAAAGCAAGTGGTTATTGACCTATTCCTATATTGACTCAACCCTGTACTTACCACTGGTGACCAACAGGGGTGCTAATCCACAGCCTGGCTCATTAACAAATAGTAAGATGGGAAATTTCAACTCAATTATTACGAAATAAAGATTGGGCCAGTGAAATGGCTTGGTGGGTGAAGGCGCTTGCCACACAAGCCTGGCGCTCTGAGTTCGATCCCCAGGACCCACATAAAAGTGGAAGGTGAGAACCAACTACAGCAAATTGTTTTCTGGTCTGCACATGGCGGCTGTGTTATGTACACCCACCCACACATATCATACATGTGTACATACACGCTAATAAAAAGAAATATTTAACTAACTCCTTGAACTTTACACTTTTGTTTTGTCTTTGAGACAGGGTCTCCCTGTAGCCCCAGCTGCCATGGAGCTCACTATGTAGACCAGGTTGACCTCCACAGAACTCTGCCTGCTTTCTGCTTCCTGAGTGCTGGGATTAAAGATCTACACCACGACGCCCCGCTAAAGATTTTATTTTTATGTTTGCGTGTGTGTGTGAGTGTGTAGCACAGGAGTGCAATGGAAGACAGAAGAGAGCGTTGGATCCCCTGGAGCTAGAGTTACAGTTTGTTGTGAACCACCTGACATGAGTGCTGGAACCCAAACTCGGGTCCTCTGGTAGAGCAGCAAGTGTTCTTAACTGCTGAGCCATCTCTCCAGCTCTCTTTATCCCTTTTTCTAGTTTTTTTTTTTTTTTGGTCAAACTGAACTTAATGTGTACAAATATACATATCTGTAACTTTAAGGGTTTGTATGTGTGTAAAAATTCATGAGTTATAAGTGTACACCTGGATAAACTTCATACAAGTGACACCCCCTCACAAGACCCCTACCTGGACATGATAACGAATCCACAGAAAACTCCAGACCCCTCCCATCCCAGCCATCTTGCCCCCTCAGGGTGGCTATCCTTCTGAATTGCTGCACCATAGACTAGTTCTGTCTGTTTTAAAGTATGAATTAAATGATACATCTGGATTCTTTTGCTTGATGTTCTGTTGGTGAGACTGTTCTATTCTGAGAATATTGCACAGTATAGGGTGCAACACTCTTCATTGGAATCTAGTGCTCCACTGTAACACTGCACCAAGGACTATGTTCCCAACCACGACTTCCAGCTGAGGACTATTATGAATGCTGTTGTCATGGGCATTAGCACAGGTCTCCTGGTGCATGACTGTGTATTTCCTATAGTAATGTACTGCTGGGTCACAGGGCACATACATCAAACTATATATGATGTAGTCAAGATGATTTGAACACAGTTTTTCCCAATTCACACTCCCAAAGCTTCCCAAGAACCCCATTGTTCTTTATTTTCACTAATATTTGATTCATAAATGCATCTTTATTACATGAAATTATTATATGTGAAATATAGCTTTTCTAGGGTTTCCCGTCAATATATTCACAGCCAGATACCAGGAAAAGAAAAGCTGAGACAAGGGAGTATACAATTTCTAGTGTTCTAGTGAATATCTTAAGACACCATTCAAATTCTGGAGATCTGTTCTTGCTAAATGGGAGGTCTTGTGCATAAACCTTTATGCTTCATTCCCACACAGACAAGTCCATGTTCAGTTTAAGTTCCTGTGGCGATGGGTGGCCAGGTACTAACTGAGCAGTCATGGGTCCACATGGCAATCTAACATAAATTCTAGTGGCACCAGGTCCTCATCTTCGAAGCCAAAGCAAAACTCTGTTGCCATAAACATTGAGTTCTGTTCTCCTTTCCCCATCCCTGGCAGGTGCTTCCTACTTTCTGTCTCCATGGGCATCATACCCTGTGCCTCATGTAATCTGAGTGGAATCACAAGTATTTCTCCTTTTGTGATTGGCTTATTCATTTGTGTAGTACATTCCAGAATTTCCTTCTTTTTATGGCTAGATAATAGCTCATGATGTGGATATTTGAAAATTTGTCTATCCATTTGTCTGTTGACTGACACCCTGAGAGCTGCTGTTATAAATGTGGGTGTACTACTATGTTTGATTTTTTTGATTTGTTATGTTGGGTGCTGTGATTGTTAATTTAAGTTGTGAACTTGAGTGGATTAATAAATAAATGTACCTTTGGGGACTGGAGAGATGACTTACAGCTCTTTCTGGGAACTAAAAAATGGGAACCCTGATTTGGTTCCCAGCACCCATATGGTGACTCATAACCCTCTGTAAGTCCAATTCCTGGGGGTCTAATGCCTTCTTTCTGGCCTCTGACTCCCTCTTCGGGCCTTCAAGGACTCCTGTATGCATGTGGGGCACAAAAACTCATGCAGGCAAAACATTTATACACATAAAATAAATGAATAAAAGAAGCATACTTGTGGGTGAGTCTGTGAGGACTTCCACAGAAAGAACTGAGAGGGAAGGCCTGTGCTGAATGTAGATGGATGGGTCCCATGGCCTGGGGTCCTGGGGGGAATAAAAAGGGAAAGGAGGAGGCCAGCTGAGTTCCCACATGAGAACAAGCAGCCTCACATTCCCGTCAGCACAGCCAAGAGCCAGCCTGATGCCAAGCCTTCCCTGCCATGATGGCCCACACCCTCCAACCATGAACCAAAATAATCCCTTCCTCCCTTAAGCTGCTGCTTTTCAGCATCCTTTTTCACAGTAGTCAGGAAAGTAACTGATACAGGTATGTTCCCCACAGGTGGGATGCTGGGTCACATGATGAGTCTGTGTTGATCTTTGGAGCAGATGCCATGCCATTTTCCACAGCAGTGAAGAGGCTTCTTTGTGGCCAGTGTCTTTATTTGTTCAGGGAATGTGACTTCTAGGGTCACTTAGAAAGGAGGGAAGACCCATGGTTCCTTGTGGCTATAGCCCTTCCATCCAGACGTTTAAGGGGAAGCACAATCCTGCATAAAATAAGACTCTGCAGCTCTGGTACCCATCCTGGTTCCCCATTCCAGAGAGTTTGAAATGCCAGAACTGGAAGGCATAACAGTAGATGGGGCAGGTGACTGGGGCTGGGAGGGGTGAGAGGGGTCCTCGGAAGGCTCATCCGGAGAATGTGAAGGGGCAAGGAAGAATCAGGGGCCTGAATATACGCCAGACATGGAAGTGGCCAGAACTGAGGCCCAGCTAGTTGACCCACAGCACACAAGAGCTTTGGGAAAATACAAAAGTTAGCAACTGTGCAACTGGAATTCCAGAAGAAAAGGAAATAGGGCATGAGAAATATTTGAGAGTTCATGTTCAAGAATGTTGGGAAGTAAGAGGATCCGAGAACAGTAGGGAAGGTAAATATTACTAGTAACAAGCCCATCGTGTCATAAGTGCCACCTACATGCAGCGGACTCAGCCTGTAGGGATGAGGGGCAAAAAACAAAGTTTCACACATGAAGGAACAAGACAGCACAGCAGAAAAGAATATGACAAAATTGGAACACATCGAACCCACTTGAAAAAAAGCCCAGACATCTATATTGGGAAAAATGTCTTTTAAGAATGAAAGGCAATCAGGAGACATTGGCTTCTGACCAAGATGAACAAACTATCCCATGAGAAAAGAAAAACGAAAACACAAACATAATCTGTAAGGCAGCATTTCAAGACCCTGGGCATCAGGCCATGATGGCCCATGATCCCTGGAGGACATTGGGATGTGAAGCATGGAGAACACCAAGTCTTCAGCTGGAAAGCAGTGCTGTACATGGAAGAAATGCCCCCCACTCCCAGGGCTGTGCACCCGTCCCCAGCATGACCCCAAGGGTCCTGTTCCTGCCAGTGGGAAAATCTGCAGCTTCACAGGGAGTGGGGAAGAAAGGCATTGTCGCCGGTGGAGGAAAATGAACGCTGAATTAATGCATGTGTGATCATGATGGAAGCAAGGGCTGAAGGAAGCAAATTCATTGTGTCTGCACAGCAGCACAAAGCACATGTCATTGCAAGGATTCAGAAACACCCAGGATAGGATATCTGAGACCCAAGTACAAGCTACAGGCAGAAGAAACAGGAACACTTGAGTCAGACAGAGAAGAAAAAACAGTGCAGGGAGAATAATCCGTAAGTGACTCCTGGCTGAAGAGATGGCTCAGTAGTTAAGAGTGCTGGCTGCCCCTCCAGAGGACCTGAGTTTGGATCCTAGACCTACATCAAACAGTTCATAGCCACTTGTAACTCCAGCTCCAGAAGATCAGATGCCCTTTTCTGGCCTCCACAGTTACCTGCACATACATACAGACATACACATACAAATAAAATTAAAAAACAAACAAATAGATAGGAGCTGGAGAGATGGCTCAGTAGTTAAGAGCACTGGCTACTCTTGCAGAGGACCCAGGTTTGGTTCCTAGCACCTACATGGTGGCTAACAACCATCTATAACTCCAGTTCCTGGGGCTCTGAGGCCTTCTTCTGGCTTCCAAATGCATTGCAACCAAAGGTGCACTTACATACATATGGGCAAAACACACATAAACTAAAAATAAATATAATATTTAAAAATGAAAATAACTGAACTCTCCTAGCCTGCACTCCTATCCGCAGGCCTCTTGGGGTAAGTCTATAGCGCAGCCCTCCGTGCCTTGACTCCCCAAGCCACATTCACCCTTCCATCTCCCCCGCTGTTCGCTACTCCCAGTTTGGGACCTGCGCCATTCCTAGTCTTGGGGCCCCAGACATCTGGGGAACCAATACT
>NW_008357518.1:111589-112190 GCF_000622305.1 Nannospalax galili | reverse complement strand
GCACTCCTATCCTCAGGCCTCTTGGGGTAAGTCTATAGCTCAGCCCTCCGCACCTTGACTCCCCAAGCCACATTCACCCTTCCATCTCCCCTGCTGTTCACTACTCCCAGTTTGGGACCTGTGCCATCCCTAGACTTGGGGCCCCAGACACTGGGGGAACCAATACTGCTTCCTGACCCTTCTCACCCAGACCAGCTTAGTGCCTTTCTTGGGCCCCAAGGGCACCGCTTCTGGGCCTGGCCCCGCCCTCACCTCCCTCTACTTCCCTGGTCCTGCAACCCCTCCAGCCTCTTTCCTGAACACTGGGGATGAACTTTCCTCTTCCTGATCCTTTGCATCCAGACCAACCCAGCTCCTCAGGCAGTCCCCAGGGGCCCTTGGGGCTGCCTCCCACCCCCATCTTCCTTTGCATCTCTGGATGGCATGGCCACCACCTTCCCTAGACCAGCATCTTTCCTGGGCCCGGGTCCCAGGCCAGTCCAACCCCCAAATTCCTGAGGCCAAAATCTTTCCTGGAGGGATCCAGGCCTTAGGAGAAAGACTGAGAGCATCTGATCCTCATCTGACTTGGGCCTCTGTGGGAACTCCTGAAGACAAAAGC
>NW_008357518.1:105980-107009 GCF_000622305.1 Nannospalax galili | reverse complement strand
GATGGAGCTGGTAAAAGAAAGGAGCCAGGGGCTTCTCCCAAGCCCATGGGACCCCTGAGGAACAGATCCTCAAATGACCTTAAGAGTGAAAACAAATCAGTTTATCTGGTCCAATGGTATGTCCTTAAACACCCAAAAGGGAAGTATAACCAAAGATTAAAGGGGCCAATATAATTTCATAAGAGCATACATATATATAACTAAAAGTTACTTGACAAACAGCAAAGCCAGACAGACGACACCTTCAGTCGATATGTTGGCCAGGATGGATAAAGGCTCTTCCAGACAGTAACCCAACATACTATTGGAAAAATGAACAGCAGACCCCAATTCTATCCAAAGGAATACTGACAATGGATTGCCGTAGATGAGGAACAGCTGATCCTCCTGGAACAGGGACCTCTGGCTGACTAGATTTACCAGAAGGGCAGATAGGGAGAATAGATGGGGGTCAAGCAGGACAGGTGATAAACATTGTGGTTCCTACCTGTCTTCTGGAGAATGATTTCTAAGCATCCTTAAGTATCTGCTTGGTAGTTCTCAGCTCAGGTGACCAGAAATGCAGCCATGTGTAGCAAGGGTATTTTTTTCTAATAGCAAACACAGTAGCTTTAAAAGGTTAATTGGAGCACAGAGTATAACAAATTATTAAGGTGCAACATATATAGATGGGCACATTGGGACTACTTTTAGAGTCCTAATGTTAAAAACATAATTCTTCCAAGCATAAAAATTTGCTCCTTAATAATTAGTAGATGTGAAAAACATTACCATTGAAATCTACCTGATGACTTTATATCCATGCTCAGATGCCAAGGAGCTCAGAAATTAACCGACTGTGACTAGTAATAATCAGATACATAGAGATTAGAAACACATGTGCATCTTAGTGTCAGTTATATTAAAAGTGAATTTTTCAGTATGAAACTGTGTATTTTAATAATGAAATAGAGATCCTTTTTAAAGTTTAAAACCTCATTTAATTTTATGTCTTATAGGGTTTATACTGAGTACAATATTGTATAACTG
>NW_008357518.1:95003-104459 GCF_000622305.1 Nannospalax galili | reverse complement strand
AGCTCTGGAAATTGTTATTGAATATGTCAATGCTGTTGTAATGAAATGCTTCTTCTAATTATATGGTTATTAAATAAATAATTTAAAAAAAGTCTTTTTCTGTTTATGTTACTAAGCAGACTTCCATATGTAGAAATGAGGACACACATCTTAATGTTGCTGTATCCTTTTTGAAATTTCTCCCCATAGCCTCAATTTCTCCTATATAACAGGTGAACCTGTGAACTCATGAGCAGCCCAGGTCAGCACTTTCATGCCAGCTGTCACTTGTGTGGAATGCTAAGAGGAGCGTAATTGCATAGAATCAAGTGAGTTGACGGGAGGCATCTCAGTAGTGGGCTTGTTGTGTTCGGGCATAGTATAGAATGAAGCACGCTCCTGTCAATGTCTCTGGTCACACTCTTTCCCCACTGGTCACCTATCCTCCAAAACCACCAACCTAGAGGTGGACGCCTAAAAGTTGCTGCCCTTCCTCACTCATGCATGTTTATGACTTCCTGAGGACAGGGCTGAGTTCCTGGTCCACTGGCCAACGAGGAGACACCAGAAGCAGCTGATGCCCCTGTTCCTTCCTGCAGGGAAACAGCTGATCCATCTTGATCTCATTATTGACCACCAGACACAAGCTCAGGGTTGACTTGTGGCTGCCCCACACATCCAGGAAGGTGCCGAGCTGATGAGGTGGGGGAAGGAAGGATAGGGAACTTTCAGGCCACAGTGACGGGAGCAGTGTCTTGAGGTGGTTGCTGTTAAGTGCTGGGATATTTCCCAGATTAACAGCTTGAAGCCAAAGCCCCAGTGTGATGTGTATATGTGTGAGGGGCTGCTTTTAGGATATCAGTAGTGAAATAAGGTCATAAGTGTGGGATCCCAGTCCAACAGAATTTATCCCTTTCTAAGAACATGAAAATGCAGTGAAATTACCATCTGGGCCTGGAAGGGTCTTACTAGCTCCCCTCTGGGGAATCTGGTCGTGTATGTCTAGTCTCCAGAACCATGTGCAATAAGTGTGTTGTTTATGGCAGGCAGATCTTTGTGAGTTCGAGTCTAGCCCAGTCTACATAGGAAGTCTTAGGCTAGCCAGGACTTCCAAGTGAGACCCTGCCCCCCCACCCAAAAAAAATCAGAACTCTTTGTATGACTTCCTAAACAATATAGCAATTGTTTTCCTAAGGAACATGGCTTAATTTTATATAACTATCACAATGGGTCTATCTTTTTTATGTCTTGCTATTTTGTCTTATATTCTGCTTATAAAGATTATATATTTCACAAACAGTTGTGCTGTTAATTACAGGTTGTGTGGTGAAGGGCAGGGGATTGTAATTGCTAGAGCACATGTAGATTTGTTTTGGTTTAAAGACTCACAACTTTGGAAAGAAAATGGTTATTTTCCAGCTTGATAAGTGCTTTTAATGTTTTTTGTTATGATCTTGTGAATGGCACAGTTTGAGTGTGGAGGTCAGAGGACAACTTGTGGGATTTGGTTCTGTTCTTCTACCATGTGGGTCCTGGGGATCAAACTCAGGTTACCCACCTTGATGACAGGCAGCTTTACCCACTGGTCCTGAAGAGGTTTTTCTTCAAGCATATCTGTTTTAGATATATCAGTCCCATTTTACTTGATAGAACTCTATGGACGGCACTTCGTCAGTGGTATATTGTTATGGCTGCCTTAGCTGACAAACATAAATAACTTAATGTCAAAACATTTTCTGAAACCTGGACCTAAGTTTTGCAGAAATAGAAACCAGGAGTTGGCCGTATATGGGGACAGGTGAGATCCCACGAACCAAACCCACAAGAGAATGACATACACTCCAGAGAGCCAGCTCACTGACCAGTGGATGTGGTGGATATGGGGCCAGTCTTGAAGCCTCTTCTAGCACAGCTGCCCCCTTGGGAAGTGATGCTGTGACGTGGTTTCCTGCAAGGGGCCTCCTGTGGGGCAGTTCTAGCTGGTATCTTGAGATCTAAGCAGGTGTCTACATATCACCCTTGCCAGGGATCCTCCAAGAGTCTTGTTGCATGGCTGGCTCTACCTTTCCACTCTTGGAGTCCAAGTGGATGTGGTATCCATGGGCTCGATCTTCCAGCTGTGTGCTGATGCTCTCATTTTGTCTGAATCTTCTCAAGAGCCTTCTCATTGTCCTCAAGGCATGGGTCCTCTTATATGCAGATGAACTCCATGGGGTTAGGAAGCCTTTGGGTATGGGAGATGGTCCCTATTCCCCTTTAGGAACCCTTGCACTTCTCTTGATGTCCATTGGGATAAATACTCCTATCCCAGCCTCATCACCCTCCTGGGTGTGAGCTGTCTCTAAGGCAGCCAGGGGACCTGGCACTGCACCTTGCTGGTTCCGGGATCAGACTCTTGGGGTAGGTCCTACCGCCCACTCTTGGCTGGGTATGGTGAAGCATCCACCCCCTGATGTGTAAGGAGAGAACCACAGTACACGTGCAGGCCTTTTAAGCTGGGCTGTCTTCGTTTTCTGGGTTCTTGGCCTGGAGGTCAGTACAGGTGAGGCTGGCAAAGACTCATGTTGTGGTGCCTCCTTGCACTTTATTTTAGAATGTGAGTCTCTAAGCATCACTGTGTTAACAAGACTCAGGGCAGGGAGGGTGGCTCAGGCCCTGTAGCAGGTGCTGGGCACTGAAGGAGGCAACAGCTGCAGTAGCTGACCTTGTCCCAGTGCTTCCGCTACCCTGCCCTGGCCAGGCTTGAGAGTAGGGTCCTGTACTTTCAGAAATTCACCGAGGACAGACTGTCCACCAGCAACAAAGTTCATTTGAAATCTTGAACTTCAGTTACACATAAGAATGGTTATGGGACCTCCGTCTTCCTCTGGTGGAATTTTTCAGCACCCAACCCAGACTGGGGGACCTGGAGAGTATACAGACCCTGGAGAGGCCATCCTGTTCTCTGTGCAAGATTTTATAATAGCAGACACTGGGTCTGGGATGCAGCTTGGTTGGCAGAGTGCTTGCCTCGTATGCATGAAGGCCTGTATAAACTGGATATGATGGTGCATGCTTGTAAGCTCACCACTCAGGAGGTAGAGGCAGGGGGATTGTGAGTGTGAGACGACCCTGGGCTACAGAGCAAGACCTTGTCTCAAATAAACAGAGAGATGAGGTAGGGAAGGGAAAGGAAAGGAACTATAAAAAAAGAAATAAAAAATACTGCCATGAAATCACATAGGTACATGTTTATTTTTTATTTATCCCTATGTTTTACTTCTGTGCCACTGTTAGTCTCGCCCTGAAAGCAGCGGGGATGCCACGCTCACCTCACACTCATCACGGCCATCTCCAGCACCCTCCTCCAGGACCTTGTCCAGCGCTCTTATCTTCAGTCCTCCCATCTCTTTCTTAATCCTTTAAAAAAATTAAAATTTATTTATTTTATGTCTGTGTGTGTTGCTTGCATGTGTAAGTGCACCCGTGGGTATGTTGCAGAAATTAAAAATGGAAAAATCGGGGCTGGAGAGATGGCTCAGCAGTTAAGAACACCGACTGTTCTTGCAGAAGACCCGGGTTCGAATCCCACCACCCACATGGCAGCTAACAACTGTAACTCCAGTTCCAGGAGATCCGACAGCCTCTTCTGGCCTCCGTGGGCATTGCACAACATGGGTGCACTTACCTACATGCAGGCATGACACTCATACACATAAAATAATAAATAAAATATTTTAAAAAATGGAAAAATCAGGATAAAATGAATGTTATTTATGAACTTAAGGCATAATATATCAGAGTCTCAGTTTTTCTGTCAACCACCTTATACACATCATCATACATCAAATATATAAATTTCTAAAATGATTTGGAATTGAGGGAAAACTTGAGTTAAAAATATGCTTTTGAGAAATGATATCTAAGAGATGTTGTTTTCAAAGGCAAGGACCAGAAAGGATTCAGAAACTTAGTTGGGCAGAGGACATGCCAGACTCCAGGGAGCCCTTGTAGTCATGGAACAGGGCTATTATGCACAGAACTATGTACCCCACCCCAGGAATACCATACACACTCCATACCACACACACACATCCATACCATACATACACATGCTCCCCACACATACACCCTCCCACATACCATACACATTCCTCATACACAAATATGCCCCCCACACTATATTATATACACACATCCCATACACATACCATACATGCACCCCACACCATACACATACACCCCACATGTACCATACACCCCATCATACACACATGCCCCATACCATACACACACCACACACCATACACACACATCCACACCACACGTCTCCCATACCACAGACACACCCTACACATACCATATACACACCCACACTATACACATACATACACATGCCTGCCACACCATACATACATCCCATACATCCCATACATCCCATACACATATAGCCACACCATACCCCCACACACCCTAACCCTCCCCATACCATACACACACACACACACACACACACGTCCCCAGATCATACACACATACCACACATATCACATATACTCTTCACACACCACATGCCCACATTATATACATACACAGTACATGCCACAGACCCCTCACACCATATACATACATACCACACTATACACATACATCACATGCAACACATACCCTACATGCACACACCACACACCTACCACATATTCTATGCACATACAACATACGCACATATCCCCCATACCACAAATGCATCATATATGACACATACACCATATATACACACATTACAGCCTCCCCACATCATATATATACACAATACACACATCTCCATACCATACATACATTACATATGACACACACAATATACACACACTACATACACCATATATATGCACAACACATGCTATACAAATACATCACACACATCCCCCCATACCATACATATTATTCTATACTGCTCTCACAATCACATATAGACACAACCACACACTATAAACATACATCATACATATTCCTCCATACCATACACACATTACATAACACAAATACACACACTACATACATACCATACATACACACAAAACACACTATACACATACAGCACACAAACTCCCCCATACATATTCTCTCATACCATACACACACTACATGATACACACACATACTGTCACACACACAAAACTGGTGAAAGCCAGATCATGCATTTAGGTCAGTTGGTAGTGTCCTACCGACTCCACAGTCCTTGTGTTGAGAATGAATTCTGGGTGTGGGGGTGGCTGACACAAAGTGTGCTGAGTGTGGGGCACATGCACACTGTACTTCTAGAAACACTGTGAGTGAGCAAATGTTCCACAGAACACTTCTTTTTTAGGCACAAAATCTTATATAATGCATATTCTCTTGAACAGTGCGCATGCAATGTCTCACGTGTTCACGAACCAGTTAAAATCATTACCAGTTTTGGAAAGTGCTATTTACAGGCTCAGTTGCCTAATCATATCAGTGGCCAACAGCCTCAAGTTCTTGGCAATTAAGAAACACGCTCTTCTATAGAGATGCGGTTAAAGAGGAAATAAAGGGAAATTACAAGTCCCTTTGGAAGCAGTGAGAAAGGAAATGTTTCTTATAGAACTCATGGGACGCAGTCAGGGCTCTCTCCAGAGGGAAACAGAACGGAGGGAAAAGAGACAGAGTGTTCATCTTGGGAACTAGTGAGGCACCTAGAGGAGTTGCAGGGGCCTGAGAATTCAGCCTCCTACCAGTCAGTGAGTCACCCTGCATGGTGACTCTGGTAGGAGCAGTGTGACTCAGGCCTGGGACAGCCCTGAAGGCAGCAGGGGGCTTCAGACTTGCACCAAGCCTCTCCTTCCCGAATCTCCAGAGATTGGGATGATGGAAGCTGCACACATGGTGGACTTGTGTCACAGCTGAGGGTTCCTGAGCTCTGGAGACACATCCCTGACAGAGTGCTTCACACACTAACCTGTTCAAACTTTGTCCCACAGAGAGACATGACTTTTAGTCTAGTAGTGAACCAGAAAATTTGCTCTCCACCCAGGAGGGGGGATCTCTCTAGAATCTTTCAAGGTATTTGCTTTTTTTTTTTTTCTGAGATAGGACCTTAATAGGTAGCCTAGGATGGCTTTGAACTTGTGATCTTTCCACCTCTTCCTTCTAAGTGTTAAGATTATAGGTATCAGGTGCATGTCCAGGTCTGAAATACTTTTAAAAGGACAGTAAGGAACAAAAACTGAGCCTCTGTTCAGGTGTCCATAAATGTGAGTTTCCCATGCATGAAGAGAGGGACAGGAGGAGGAAACAACAAATGGAAATGAATCAGATCTGTCTTCCAGCTTTTGTGGACCAGGAACGCTCCTTTAGCATCGTGGTCCCTTCTGCAGTTCAAGATGAAGCTGGTAAACAAAGTGGCTGAATTCTCACCTCCCTTTTCCTGTTGTAGCCACATAGCAAGGTCCTCAACAGAGCCTCTTCTAGGGTTCCAGATAACAAACAACAGAGGCCTTCAGAGGCTGGTCACTTCCAGTGAAATATAGAATCCAGTAGGATGATTGATGGCCCCTGAAATCACAGATGAGGATGGCTGGACTCCTGAGGGATGCACCTAGAGGGCTTAGGTACCTCCTGAGGGATGGTGGGAAGCTCTGCCCCTGCCTCCAGTGGCATGTGTCTGAGGCAGGACCCTGATGTCTCTTGAAAAGGTCTGACTGTGGGTTGGTGCATCCCAGAAGCATGTTCAAGTTCTAACTCTGAGCACCTGTGAGTGAGACTTCATTTGGAAGTAAGGTCTTTGTGCATGTCAGGTTAAATGAGGTCATCCTGGGTCAGCGAGGGTCGCCCCAAATCCAGTGACTGGCATCCTTACAAGAGGGGTATTTAGACCTAGGCACAGAAAGGGAGCACATGCCACATGAAGGCAGAGATGGAGAGTGGAGTTATTCATCTGTGAGCCAAAGAAGGAACCCAAGGACTGGGGACCCCAGCAGAGACAGGGAGGGACGACCAGTCCTGCAGATACTTAACCTCAGACTTCTCACCTTCCAAACCATGAGAGAACACGTTTCTGCTGTTGTTTGGAGCCACTCTAGTTGTGAGACTGTGCTTCCAAAGTCTCAGGAAATGAATCCAGGTCCAGTGGGTTTGCACCCTGATGTCTAGAGGTCACTGGCTCATTACAGTCACACAAGCATTCCACCCCCTCGGCTTTCGTGATCACCTCCTGAATAACCAGACTGCAATGAAGCCCTGTGCAGTCTGAGTGAGGCAGGGGTATCAGAGGGAACCCTGGGAAGCAGCAGCATGGGAAAGGAGCTCAAAGGCTTATCTCTCACCAGCCAGATGCCACACTGCAGTATGTGGTATCTGTTGAGTTCTCCAAAGAAACAGACAGAAAATCCCATATTATGAGCTATTTATCCATCTGTGTATCCCTAGACATCTGTATCTGTAGCATCTATCTATATCTATATCTCTATACTATCATCTATCAATCATTTATCGATCTATAGATCTATATCAGTCAGTTACTCAATCACCTTCTATCTGAGGAGAGATCCATTATGGGAACTGGCTCAGGTGAGTAGGGAGACAGGCTGGTCCACTTCTCAGAGCGGCATCAGACTGGAGCCTGAGGGAGCTGATAAGGGGCTAGTGTTTCTCCATCCACACTGGTGGGATACAAAGGTTCAGGTCTCCTTTACTCAGTCTTGAACTTAGAACTTAAGATATGTTAAGGAAACTTTAACCAAATGCCCACCTTGGACACTGGATATGCTTGACCAAGCACCTAAAAACACCCAGATGTGAGCAACACATCTTCTAAACTAGCTTCCAAATATTCGTTTGAAATTAACATATCTTCAAGAATGTATTCAGTAACCATGAGCATTTAACAGTTTAGGGGCTTCTGTCAAAACCATAGGCTATAATCAACAGCCTGTGAATCTACATTCTGACCTTGGCTCACTGATCTCCTGAGGCCACTGCCTAGGTCTGGCTTCCTTAGGCCACCTGACAGTCAATCTGAGCATCACTCTTTCGTACCACAGGGTAAGGCCAGACCTAGTTTAATAGGATTTGAAATCGTAATGAATGTGTTCTACATTCTCCTTCAAATTCAACACTAATGTGAGTAATTACTTTCCCGTTGAGCAGCTTCCATGGAGAGACTCTTAGGTGTCACTTAGTTGTTGGTGGCTGTACTGTTCCTGGACAGTCACAGGGAAGCAGTATGGAAACTGGCTGGCAGGCTAATCCTGGGGCAGGGTAGCTGAGGGATATGTCCCATATCTGCCTTTTCCATGTTACCAGGAAAATGGGCAGACTGAGCCACGACCTGAGTGCTAAAGACACAAATTGAATCAGGCTGGTTAGCTCTGGCTAGCGTTCCATCAAAGGCAGAGGCCCTCTGGGGAGGTGGAAAGGGGAAGCGCACCCTCAACACCCAGAATTCACACTATTTTAATGCTTTGTATTTGGAAAGGAAATTTAGCCACTTAGCCAGACGCTGGTATTAAATGCAATAAATGATTGTGATTGAAGCATCTGGGGGAATGCACCGGGAGAGGGGTGAACCTCTTTAACTGTTTTCTGACAGCAGTCCATGACTTCTAAAGCCTTTAGCTGTTACAGGATGAATATGGGTGCCTGGCCCATGGGAAAGTCTGGGGGATTGCAAGCAAGGTCTATTTTAAACTGCCACTGAGTGCCAGAAGGCGGGGAAAGCACAAGGCCAGCAGCTGCAGTAAGTGGAAACCCAGATCCTTGGAAGAGGAGGCCCATTCTTTTCGTTCGGCACGGGCGCTTGTGTCTTTGCGCTGGGAGAAGCCTGGGCGTCACAGGACGGGTTGGATGTCCGAGCTCTCTGGGTCCTGCGCATCTCCAGCACGCTCTCCAGCAGACCCGACCGTCAGCTGCGGGCGCCGGGTCAACCAGTAGCTGCTCTCCCTGATCCCGCGCAGACCCACCGTAGGCCGTGTGGCTCTCTTGACCTTCCTCTAGCACGGTTTGAAACGTTACGGTCAATTCCACGCGGAGTCACGCAAGGCTTCTTGGCGGTGCCAGCAGCTGGCAAAGCCCCCTCCTGCGCGCTGAGGTCACCGTGCGTCCCCCGCCTCCCGGCAAGGGGTCTGGGGCCACCCACGTCCCCAGAGGCCCACAGCAGCCACAGGAAACTCAATCCCGGTCCGAATCAGCCCCTTCTCGTGATGGGTTTAATTAGCATTCGTGTTCCGTCATTGCTGGCTTGCAAGGTAGCAAAGAGACACCCGCGCCTAGCGTCCCGTCCCCCACGCCCCCACCCCCAAGGCTGGCAGGAATAAAAAGAGCATTCTGGGAAGTGCTTAATAATTCAGACCGCGCGCTGCAGTATAAACAAAGGGCGCGGAGCCCCGGGGCGCGCGGGCGAGGCTGGGCTGCGCAGGTGAGCGCGGGCGCGCCCAGCTGAGCCGTGCGCCGAGTCGGCGCGGAGCTGCGCGGGACTGC
>NW_008357518.1:76498-94756 GCF_000622305.1 Nannospalax galili | reverse complement strand
ATCGCCGGCGCGCGGCCGCCCATGGGCGCGGAGGCGGCGGAGGTGGGGGCGGCCTCGGCCCGGGCCGCTCCGAGGTGATCAGCGCGGAGCCCCCTCCGTGCGCGCAGCCCGAGCCGCCGCAGCGATGAATTCGGCGGAGCAGACCGTTACGTGGCTCATCACCCTGGGCGTGCTGGAGTCGCCCAAGAAGACCATCTCGGACCCCGAAGTCTTCTTGCAGGCGTCGCTCAAGGATGGGGTGGTCCTCTGCAGGCTGCTGGAGCGCCTGCTTCCCGGGACCATCGAGAAAGTAAGTGTCCCCAGCGGGTCCGGCCTGCGCCCGGGTACCGGGTGGGTCTCCGCCCGGGTCCCCGACCCGGGCGCGCGGCGGAGCGCGCGGGAGCACCTGGCGCGCGCCCTCCTTTGTGCGCGGACCCGGAGGCGCGTTGGGCGCGGGGACGGGTGGCGGGAGCTCCGGGGGCGCCATTGTGTGCGGGGCGGCCGGGGAGGGGACCAGGCGGCAGGGCCCGGGGAGGGGGGACCCGCCCTGGAGGGTTCGGGCCGGAGAGGGCTGAGGAGACGTCCGGGTTCTGGTCGGGGGTCACGGGAAGGAGAGTTGGCTGCTTGGTCGCAGATGGGATTCTGCTGCACCCTAACGTTAAATTGGGAGGTCGGCTTCGCTGCCAGCCCTGAGGGATCAGAAAACCGTTTCCGCGCCGCGCAGCTTCCTGCGATGGCTTTGTCTGAACAGTTTTCGTAGGTGGCATTGCAGTCTCACCCTGCCGTTGAACGGACGGGCGGCGGGGCATGTTTAAAGGATACATCCATCAAAGCCGAGGGCTGGGCTGTGAAATGACTTACTACTTTCCCCACCGAGGAATTCCTCACGTATCCAAGCCTGCAGAACGGCGCACGCAGGGTGTTAAAGCCCCGGCTTCTTTGGGGGTTGGTTTAGAATTTTCATCTTCACTGCGTGCCGGATTCCAGATTCTGAGCACCGCTTGCTCTTGACTTGTGGCTCCCCTGGGGCTGCAGTGTGAACCTTGACCACATCCGGAGGCGACCAAAGTTTGTTTTCATCTCATGCAAGTTCTAGAGCAGGGTCAGGAGTTGGGGCAACTTCTAAGAATGGCGAGCCCTTATATGTTAAAAATACTAAAGTCCTTAACCTTTATATATTAGAAATATTAAAATCCTATGTCCAATATTTTGGTCAATACAGTTTACAAGGAAATTTAAGATCCTCAGCTCTTTAAAAGGTGTTAAATATTGAAATCGGAGAGTACCATAATTAGGAAGAGTTATTTACTTCTTAATGGGGTGTATTGGCTTGTAGGCAGGACAGTTTGTTAATAACAAAATGTTAACTAAGTGACCTGCAAAAGTAAAATGTTTAATTTTATTCGTAAGTTTGCATATTATGTTGTTAAATGTAAAATCAGGTCAGAAAATGTTTAGCATAAATTTTGCATGCATACCAGTTTTAGATAATTTTCTGAACATATTTATGAAAACAGAACCTGCACTTTAGAACAAACAACTAACTTCCTGAGGTAAAAATGTTGCTTATAAATGAGGCAGGTCAATACAATTATAATTGAAGATGGGGTGGGCTAAGGAGCAGGGTCTAATTTTGAAGGCATTGAGAACACTGGGTTGTCATCTGGTTATTGATGCCAGTGATAATAAAAGACAGATGTCCAAATGAGAGGCAGGCAAAGTTTTCCAAAATAGGCTTAAAGAAAACGCTGTTCCATTTTAAGGGGAAGGCTTAAGAAGCTTTCTGTGCTGTGTTGATTAAAACATGCCATCATCAAAGCGTATGCTCTTTGACATATGGATTGGCAAACTTCAATAATCATTTTTGGGTTTCACTTCTAGAGAGATTTTCTTAGAACACTGTTAGCAGCCCTTTCATCTCTGAAACAACAAAGAAGGGAATGAATCTAATGTTTAGCTTATAGCAGGCAGATTGGACCAAAACACTCTGAAACTACAGTCATACGGAAATTTCTTGGGTTGATGTTGTTCAGAGCCTGGACTGGTTTATTTTAAACTATGGCAGTGAAGGCTAAATATCAAAACATCCCAGTACAGAGTGGCTGGCCCTTTGGGTCAAAAGGTAGGTAAAGAGTAAACCATTAGCCACTGTCTGAAATTCAGGGTTCTAGAAGTTTCCATCTGCTGTGAGGTCATTTGTGCTCAGCAGTTCCTGCATGTAGTCATATTTGCCTCAAAGCACATGTGCAAAGCAGCTTTTGCTTAAAGGGAAAAATGAGAGAGTGAGGTCGTTTCTCCCTAAAAAAGAAACACTTGGAAACCGGGCTGAACATTTGTGTGGCATTGAAAGGGTCTTAACTGCACTGATTGCCACATGGACACACTGATACTGGTGAGCTGTAAGCAGCCCGGGGCTTCCCTTTTGCAAGTTTATAAGTTAAAATCAAGCCCAGGCCTGGGGACAAGCACAGAATGGTTTCCCATGTGTCTTTTATTAAGAACTGGTCCTCTTGTGTTCAGAGCTAGGTGGCTGGAGGGGAGGGGACATTCCTTGGACTCCATCTTAGGCAGAGAAAATGGTTGGTCAGGGTCCCTTTCTTGAAGCCCCTGTCTCTACTTGTTCTCTGGAGGTTTCGAGGAGGGAGCTACAGACTTGCATCAAGTAACTCAGAGATGCTGTTCACTGTTGCTGGCCACATACTTTCTGCTGTAGGGAAGAGGGAAGTGGGATTGTTGAGTTTTCTTAACTCTTTGTATCAACGTCCTGCACTTTGATATTCCTAGGGAGAGCTAGGACCTGAGGTGGGCCCTCACCCTATCCCCCTCTCCTTGTGATTGCAAACCTATAGCCATCTTGTCCCTCAGTCACTATTCCAGCAAATAAACATGCCAGATTATTTTGTCAAAGGAGGTAGTGTTCAGATGCAAGAATTTTAGAGGACAGAATAATACTGAGAATAATTTAACACATGCTAAAATGCTGTTTTAATTTCACTTGTGAATGCAACATATGAAGTTGCTTAATTTGCATGAAAACCATTAAAAACTTGGTTCCTTCTGTGTATCCCAGAACAGAACAGAGATCTCTGCAATCCACATGGCATGCTCTGTGGCTCTGGGGCCACCATGATTTGGGAGTATAACTGAAATCAAATCCCCTGGGATGAACATGGGCTGGAGGACAGAAGGCCAAGTGATTGAGGTATGGCGCGCTCCCCTGCAGGTTGTAGGATATTCATTCCAGCCTTTCTCCAGTGTCCAGGGATTCCTAAGCCTGTGGAAACACATCCCGAGTCCTTACATGATGCTTTCCCTGTGGCCTCCATTCTGTGCAGATCCCTCATTTATATAGTCACCAGTTCTTTTTAACCATGGCCGCCCTAACCAGTATGACATCATACCCCCTAATTACATCTGCAGTGACTTCATATCCAGAAAAAGCTACATTCTGAGTTCCTGGGGGCTGGAACCCCCATGTGTGAATTTTGGGGAACACATGTTGTTCAACCCATACCAATTGAGCCAGGTCAGTTTATTAAGAACTTATCTACTTGCCGGGCGTGATGGCTCATGCCTTTAATCCCAGCACTTGGGAGGTAGAGGCAGGTGGATCTCTGTGAGTTCAAGGCCAGCCTGGTCTACATAGTGAGTTCCAGGCCAGCCCCACTACAAGGACACCCTGTGTCAAAAAGACCAAAAAAAGAACTTACCTGCATCAATGCCAGGTGCTGTGGAGGAGATAAACAGGTTCTTAGGTGGTTAGAACAAGAGATAACACAGCTCTAGATGCAAGGACAGTATGAGGCAGGACAGCACAGGTCTTTCTCTTACGGAGAATGGAAAGGAAGGCACTCAGGAGCCCAGCATGGGAGCTGGGTGGAGTGGGATGACCTTCTTGACATGTGGCTTTGTATTCCTCAGCTGGAATCCAGCAGCTGCTGGAGATCATCCACAGGTTTGCTTTCCCATTTGATGCAGGACTCACTTTCCACTCAGGCCTGGCTTTCTGTGGCAGATGAGGTTGCAGTAAGAAGAGAAAAGAAGTCTCTGTGGCCTGGGGGCAGAAAGTAGAAATGCCCCGAGGAGCCTGAGGCCAGCAATGGCAGTGGACATTCTCATGCAGAATGGGCTTGATAGGGTGAGCCCAGTGACTCTGCATAAAGGCATGTCAATTGACTGATAGTTTATTTGCAAGGAAATTATAGGACTGACAGTCCCTGGATTGTCTTTAAGGAGCTGTCTGTAAGCCCCTGTGACTAGAATCCTTGGTTTAATCTTCCAGCAAGCCTGCCTGGAGTAAAGCCTCAGCTTGGTGAACGTTGCAATAATATACTTTATTTCCTTTAGATGCATGTGATTTCACAGTCCCATCTCAACCCAGAGCTAGCAAGTGCAGTGAGTGGTTTTGGGTTTCAGGCCTGGGGAAGAGTGAACTGGGATTGCCCTGTTGGCTCATTCAAAAAAAAAAAAACAACTTACATTCAGTTTAACTCAGGGATATCTGAAGAGATTTCCTGAGGGACACACTGGAAATGTTACTATGTGTTTACATTGGCATTGTGCATGTGTGCGCACACACGTAGGTGCATATGCACAGAGGCATGTGCATGCTCACTAATGTGCATGTACACTCACATAGATGTATATGCACACAAGCAAGTATACATGCAACATAAAGGTGTATACATACTAACACAGAGCTGCACAAAGACACCTGTGTACACACCAACACAGTTGCACGTATGCAGCGGACTTGGGTCAGAGGGAGTAGGAAGGGGTTGCCATGGTATGTGTTGTCAGGGGCAGTGCTGTGAGAGCTCTGAGCCCGGGTCCTGTGTGTGCTGTCCTGGGAAGGCTCTTCCTATCTACAGAAATAACTAGAACCTGCCTGCTCTGCTCCTTTAAGTTCCACCCAACTTTAAATTCAGGATAAAAAAAGCATCTGCTCAGAGTTGCAGGCACCATTCTCACCTCCTTATTATATACTCCTTATCATACAGTCCTTCCTTATCATAAGAGCCTCATTTTGTCAGAGGTGACACTAAGGTGTGGCAGACATCTTTGCCCTAGGTCACTGATGTAGAGGTAGAAGAGTCTAACCTGAGTCTGAGGCAAGGTCAACAGTCACAGCCTTCTGGAACTTGCAACTCAGTATGGGATAGCACAGAGTGGCTAGACAGATACACCTGAGGATTAGGTCTTGTGATGTGCATGAACCCCATTCAGCCAAGGTCAGGGAAAGGAAGAAGTGATATGAGGAGCCTACAGGAAGGGCGTGGCTGCAGCTGCTATCTTCTTGCTTCTCCTGCAGTGTGCATACAGCCCTTGCCTGGTGGTGAACGCAACTCTCAAGGTGTGGGGAGGAGGCACAGTATTCTGAGAGCCATTCTCTGGTGGCATCTCCTCTGGGAATTTCAGGTTGTCCGGTGCTAGTCTTCCCCAAGGTGCCCTTCCCACAGGCCCCTGGAGAATGGACACCCTGGCAAGACAGGAATTGGGCTCTCCTCTAGTGTCTGAACCTTTCTGCGGGTCCTGGGGCTTGCACACTGTTGATGGTTACTGAGTTTCTTCATGAAGATGTGTGGCAGTATACACATGTGAACAACAGACTGAAATCTAGAGTGCTGTGGAGAGTGGGCAGCTTATTTCCTCAGACATGACTGGTCCCTGTGAAAGGTAACCTGGAACAGGCTGGGCTGCAGGTTGATACTGAGCATAGCTGCTTGTTCTTATTTATAATGCTTTTAGCTTTTTGAACTGGAATCCTGCCTAAGCTGGAGATTGCTGCGTGTATGTCACTATATGTGGAGGGCAGGGCCTACTGTTCCTATGGGCACACAAATCTGCCACATAGAAGGAAGACACTGTTGGTCCCAGGCCACTTATCTCTTCCTGGAGATAGGTAAGATGCGGTTCTTATGGGTCTTCCAGGGTCAGACAGACCTAGCTTTGTGCTGCAGTCTTTTGCTAGGTGACTTTGGGTCACCTGCTTGCCTTCTCTTAGTTTCCCCTTTCTAAAAGTGATCCACACAATACCCATTGGCTCAAGTGGCCTTTTGGGGCATAAGGTTGTTGCCAGATCAGCAAGAAGACATACTGGGCTCTGAGCAGCAGCTGAAGACTTTACCATTGTGTCTGGGAGCTAGGGTCACCCAAATCTAGAAACACTGCTTTATTCTCATAGGGAGGCAGACTCTGGTAACCTTTGAGGGGTTAGTGGTACCTCCTTTCCCTTTCTGGAAAGACCACTGCTGTCTGGTGGTAGAGCCAACTGAGTGCGACTTCCAGGGCCTGGGTCAGCTCTGCGCCCTGTGCAGCTGCTGGTTGTGCAGCTGCAGGCTGGGTGAGGGTGGAGCTGCTGCCACTCAGGTTTCCCTGATCAAGTTTCTTGCAGGCTAAAGACCAGAAGTTACAGATGGGAAGGGAGGCAGGCAGCTCTGCCTGGGCCACAGAGAGGGCTTTGGGCTCCCTGAGCTCCTCTCCAGGCATGACTCTTTTCCTCCTTCACTGTCCAATCAGGCCAAGAGACTTTAACTTCCAGACTGTTCGTATTTCTAGCCTTCACTCTTAAGTTTTTGTGGTTTCACCAGTCAGGCTACCACTTGCCCACTTTACTGTTTTCCCAAGGACAGAATAGAGGGGTGTCCACACAGAACATGGGAAGTACTTCTTCCAAATTCACTTGCTGCTGGGCGTGGTGGGGCGCAACTTTAGTCCCAGCCTTTGGGAGGGAGAGGCAGGTGAATCTCTGTGAGAAGAGGGCCAGCCTGGTCTACATAGTGACTTCTAGGTGGGCTTGGACTAGGGAGACCCTGTCAAAAAACCAACCAACCAACCAACCAACAAACCCAAATGCATTTACTTCATTCAGGGGCTGGAGAGATGGCTCAGTGGGTAAAGGCCATACTGTGTAAGCATGAGGACTTGAGTTCGGATCCCCAGACCGAGGTAAAAACTGAGCATGGTGGTGTTTATAGGTGATCCCAGTGCTGAGGACAGGGGCAGACACAGGAGGGCGCCTGGAGCTTACTGGCCATTAGCCTAGCTAAACTGATGAGCTCCAGGTTCAGTGAGAGACACTGTCTCAAAAAAATAAGGTGAAGAGTGATGGAAGAAGGCGCCCAATGTTGACCTGTGACCTCTACATGTGCATATGCAGCATATGTAGTATACATGTGTATCTCTGTCCAACACCCCTTCCCATGTGCATATACACACAAAGCAGTTAACTCATCTAATCAATGGGTTTGTCTGGCTCCTATTGCATGCTTATTAGTAAGTCATATACATGGAAATGTGCACATACATTTGTGTATTCTGGACTACCTCTTCAGGGTCATGGGGGGAGATGTGGCGGGATCTTAGGTGTAGAGTGTTTGTGTTCTTAGTGTGAAGGATGCAGAGGTCATGCAGTCAGATGCCTTTTTATACAGGCAGGTTAACAGGGCAGTCACGTAGGGCTGGGTACACTGTTCAGACTATGGTCTAAGCAAATGGTGAGCACAGGACTATGCTAGAAGCGGTCCTGGAGTAATGATGCAGGGAGGTCAGCCTCTCAGGACACAAAGTAGAGAAGAGCATGAGAGATTTGGGAAGGAGCACCAATTCTCCATCCCTTCCTGCAGTCACAAGATGACCTTACTTTGGTCAAGAGATGGAATTGACTTCTTCACTTGAACCTGAGCTGACCTTGACATGTGACCAGTGAGATGGTAGCAGTTCTGGCGCCAGCACCTAATCTCAGCATCAGGACTCCTTGTGAATATCTGTTCTATGCAGACCATGAGGACAAGCCTAGGAGTAGGGCTGGGGCTAGGACTGTGGGGTCATACACAGGACCCTGGCCCTACCATAAGGACGAGCCCAGGATTTGGGGTCACATGGAGAAAAACTAAGTGGTCCTCATGTAGGCCATCTCAGACCCACCTGAGCCAGCCAGCCTCAGACACTGAAGCATGACTCTCCAGGACCAGTAGGCTGCCAAACTCAGTCAGAACTGACATCTCTATGTGAGCAAGGCTGTGAAGACTATCTATAAGCTGGAGGCTAGGGATGTAGCTCAGTTGGTAGAGTGCTTGCCTCGCATCCATGAAGTCCTGGTTCAATCCTTAGTTCTATATGAAACTGTGGTGGAGCCCACTTGTGATCCCAGCACTTGGGAAGTGGAGGTAACAAATTCATCCTCAGATACATAGCATGTGTGAGGCCAACTTAGGCTACATGAGACCCTGTCTTAAAATCAGAAAGACAGACAGACAGACAGACAAAAACCCCAAACAAACGAAACAACATTTTGGTCAGGAGCACAAAAGATTGATGATTTTTGAACACATGACAAAAGAGAAACTTTGTCAGCCACTCTGAGAAGGACTGTTACAATGATTTTGACAGGAAAGGAGTAGTTTGGGAAGAATTTTTCAGGTTTTGAAGGCCTCTGCTGCAGGGTCACGGGGGAGGGAGAGGCTTGGGACACTGGTGAGTTGTCCTGGCTGCCCTCATTTCTCCTGAGCAGCCTCCCTGTGGTGTTGAAGAACTTGCCTTACTTAGAGATCTGAGGTTGTATAATTAATCTTGAGAAACACTAGTGCTAGTCACAGATTTTTCTTTTTCTTACAAAAATACATTTTCTGTTATAGTCATTCCTACTTGCAAACACATTTCTGTTTCTTTTGAAAACAGGCTTTATTTTTAGCATGTGGTCAAATTGAAGACTTGTGTCAAAGGTTAACTTTCAGACTGTACCATAGAGGCCACAATTTCAGTGACAGGAGAATGGGATTAGTGTCTTCCAGACAGTATCAGTTGGTGATTAGGGGAGAAGGATGAGAGCTCATGTCTTGCAGCTCTGACAGACACCTTTAGGTCCTTGACGCTGGGTCATTCTGAGTCAGTGCTCCAAGGCTGGCTCTGGGTTCTCAGAAGGGAGGAGTGAGCTGGGCTTCAGCCCAGGCTCTTGACCAGTGAGGCCAGTTTTGGGGCAAAGCAGAACTGTCCAGCACACAAATAACTCTCTAGGTGTTAAGAAACTAAAGGATAGGCTCGAGAGGTGGCTCAGCAGTTAAGAGCACTGGATGTTCTTGCAGAGGACCCAGTTTGGTTCCCAGGACCCACATGGCAGCTAACAACTGTCCTAACTCCAGTTCCAGGGATCCAGTGTCCTCTTCTGGTCTGCGCAGGCATTGTACAACACAAGTGCACTTACATACTTGCAGGCAAAACACTCATACACATAAAATAAAAATAAATAAATAATAATTACTAAAAAAAGAAACTAGAGGAATAAGGGCAAAGAACCCCAAAGGAAGGAGTGAGAAGGAGAAAGAACAGAATGGAAATATGTGAAATAGAAGCAGAAAACTGTTAGAGAGAAATCAGTAAAGGCAAAAGTTGCATCTGTGAGAAACCTTTTACAGACTGATGGAAAACAGAGTAAAGACACAGCTGACCAACATGAGCAATCACAGCGGAGTCCAAGAAGGGAAACAGCTCCAGTGGGCATCACTACAGGAGGGAAGCATCATTGGTGGATATCATTATAGGAGGGAAGCATCATCAGAGGGTATTATTTCTATGCCAATGAACTGTACAGCTCATACGGACAAGTTCATTGGGAAACAACTTACAAAGCTTACTCAAGAGGAAGCTGATAACTTTAATAGCCTTATATCTATTGTAGAAATTGTGTTTAGAGGGGAAAAATAACCTCTAAAAGAAAATTCCAGGCCACATAATTTCCATTGTGGATTTATTAAACATTTGGGGAATAATAATGCCAATTATGCACAAAGTCTTCTACAAATTAGGAATAAGGGATATTCCCCCCGAATCAGCACAAGCAGTCAGCCTTATCCTCTAACGAAACCTGACAATGCAAGAAGAGATTGCATGAACCAATGGTTTTCATAACTTTAGGGTTATAGCCTCAAAATCCATCAAATCCAACATTATATGAAAATGTAACTAGTCATACACAAGAGGGACCAATCTCGGGTAATTGAGTTGGTTGCCCAGTTGAAAATTAGTTGATAAAATTGATTATGTTAATCTTCAAAGGAAAAGATTGCCCTAATAAAATCACAAAAGCATCTAATAACATCCAACATCCATTTCTGATACAGCCAGCAACTCATAGGTCCCTGTGCCTGGTGAAGGGCTGTTGTGAAATCCACAATCATTGGTATACTCAGCAGTGAGAGTGTATTCCCATGATCAGGGTCTAGACTAAGATGTGGCTCTCCCCAGTTCTACTCAGCCTTGCCCTGGATGTTTGAGGAAAAAAGAAACCAAAGGTGCCTAGGCTGGAAAGGAAGATGCAACCTGCTTTTGTCTGAATACCTCACAACTGTCTATGTAGAAGGTTGAGTGTAAGCCACCAAATAGCCACAAGAACTAAGTGAGTTTATCAAGGTTAACTACTGAAAATTTTTATACAAAACTTGGCTGTATTTCTGTATATCGGCAAAATTGTCAGAAACTGAAATTTAAAAATACTATTTGCAATAGCATAGGGAAAAGAAAACCAAGACAACAAAAACCTATGGATAAATCTGACAAAAGAAAGACCTGCATTCTCTAAAATGCTGGGCACAGCTGAGTGACACTGAAGATGACCTCGGCATATGGAGAGATGGTGGGGATGATGCCGACTCTCACATATTGATCTCAGGTTCAGCAGCATTAGGATGAAAATCCCAGAAGCTGTTTGCTTTGACAGAATTTGCAAATGATTCTAAATTTATATGAAAATGCTGGGGACTGGAATAACCATAACTGTGAGACTGAAGAAGGTTGGAACATGTGGTTTCCAGGCTTCTGAAAAAGCTCTAGTGATAGAGGCAGCATAGTATAAAGATAAGAGGAACCAATCAGAGACAGAATGGACATCCCAGAAGTTGAGCCCTCAATATGCAGACACCTGCCTTTCAACAAGGGTGCGGCAGCAATTACAATGCAGGCTCTCTCTGATACAGGATGCCACAATGATTATCTTAAACAGTGAACTCCAACCTATAATTGAACAGTATGGAAAGTTAATTCAAAGTGAATAATAGGTCTAAATGTAAAGCTTGAAATAGTAAAACTTGTGGAAGGAAAAACTATGGCTTTGGACTAGGTGACATTTCTTACACACAACACCAAAAATGGAATCCACATAAAAAAGAGTTAGTAAATTGACTTAATTGACACGAAAAACTTTTGTTCTTTTAGAGATGTGGTTAAGAGAATGAAGAGGGGTGCTGGAGAGATGGTTCAGAGGTTAAGAGTACTGACTGCTCTTGTAGAGGACCTGGGTTCAATTCCCAGCACCCATATGGTGGCTAACAACTGTCCTAACTCCAGTTCCACAGGATCTGATGTCATCTTCTGACCTCCACTGGCATTGTATGACATGGGTGCACTTACATGCATGTAGGCATATACTCATACACAAAAAATAAGATATATTTTTTAAATATTTATTTTTATTTTATGTGTATGAGTGTATTGCCTGCATGTATGTGAGTGCACCCGTGTCATGCATTGCCTCGGAGGTCAGAAGAGTGCTTCAGGATTCCCTTGGAACTGGAGTTAAGGATGGTTTGTAGCAGCCATGTGGGTGCTGGGAATCGAACCTGGGTCCTCTGCAAGAGCAGTCAGTGCTCTTAACTGCTGAATCATCTTTCCAGTCCCAATAAAATATTTTTTAAAAAGAATGAAGAGGTAAGGTATAGATTGGGAGTCTGTATTAGTCGTTTTTCTGTTGCTGTGATAGAAACGCTGACCAAAGCAATTTATAGAAGGAAGAGTTTATCTGAGCTTACAGTTCCAGGGGAATTATAGTCCGTCATGGCAGGGAGGCATGGTGGCTGGAGCAGGAGCAGCAGAAGCTAAGCTCTCACATCATCACACAGGCACAGGAAGCAAGAGAGAAACTGGAGATGTGGCAAGGCTTAAGAACTCTCTAAGCCCACCCCCAGTGACATGCTTCCTCTAGGATAGCCACACCTTCTAAGGTCTCCCAAAACAGCACCATCATCTGTGGGACAAAATGTCCAAATACTTGGAGCCTATGGGGAACATTTTCATTCAAACTACCACAGAGTCTAAAGGTCATATGTATTGAAAGACTTGTACATTATAAAGTAATGGCTCAATTAAAAATATGGACAGCTGCATGCACACCTGTAGTCCCAGCACTTAGGAGGCAGAGGCAGGTGGATCTCTGTGAGTTGAAGGCCAGCCTGGTCTACATAGTAAGTTCCAGGCCAGCTGGGGCTACAAGGAGACCCTGCTTCAAAAAGACAAAAAAAAGGGCAAATAATTTGAATAGACATTATATCCAAGAAGATGTACAAATGGCAAATTAAGCACATGAAAACTAACTCAATCCCATTAGTCACTAAAAATGTAAATCAAAACCATAAGACCTTTGGAGCTGTAGAGATGGCTGAGGGGTTAAGAGCCCTGGCTATTCTTGCAGAGGATCTGGGTTTGATTCCTGACACCCATTTGGCAGCTAACAACCATCCCAAACTCTAGGTCCAGGGAATGTGATGCCCTCTTCTAGCCTCCACGGGCATTTCATGGCATGGGTGCACTTACATATATACAAGCAAACACTCATAACACATAAAAAATGAAATAAAAACATAAAAAGCCAATAAGACCCCACTATACACTATTGTGGTGACTTCAGTGTCAAGCATGATCATACAGGTGTCAGCAGGCCCCTGAAGGAGTCAGACGCTCACATTCTGAAGGTGAGAATGTAGTTGTACAACCACCTTATAAACTAATTGCCAGATCTGTACCTCCTACCTGGTCTTTTTATGTATTGTCTATTTCACCACGACTACTCCTCTCTCTCCTCTCTCTCCCTCTCTTCTCTCTCTCTCTCTCTCTCTCTCTCTCTCTCTCTCTCTCCCTTTCTTTTTGAGGCAGGGTCTCCCTGTAGTCACAGTGGGCCTAGAACTCCCTATGTAGACCAGGCTGGTCTGGATCTCACACAAATCCACTTGTCTCTGCCTCCCGAGTGCTGAGATTAAAGGCATGCACCACCATGCCTGACTTCAGATTGCCAGTTTCTTTTATAAAAATTTTATTATTTTTTTATTTTATGTGTATGAGTGTATTGCCTTTATATATGTAAGTGCACCCATGTTGTTCAGTGTCCATGGAGGTCAGAACAGGGCATCAGGTCCCCTGGATCTAGAGTTATGGAGGCTATTAGCCACCATGTGGGTGCTGGGAACTGGACTGCTGAACCATCTCTCCAGCCCCAGACTGCCAGTTTCTCAACATAGTTGAAGTACATGTACACCTCTTAACCACTTCTCTTCCAGCACGTTCCCAAGAAAATGAAAATGGCTTGTCCATACCAAATCTTGCACACAACTGCTCACAGGGATTTTAGTTTTAATAACCACAAAGTGAGACAGGTAGATGTTTTTCACCTGGTAAATGGATAAATTGTGACATGTCCACACAATGGAGCACTGCTCAACAATAAAAAGAACACTCTAGAACAGGATAAGTCTGAACATTATACTGAATGACAGAAGCTAAACCAAGGGGCCGCACACAGTATAACTCCATTGGTGTGAAATTCTAGAAGATGTGGTGTGTGATTGTGTTTGCTTGGGGTCCTGAAGGAAGGAGGAAGTGACGGGGAAGCTGTGAAGGGGAGTGGGTAGGGCAGTGTGGCTACCGTCTGACCTTGTGAGAGTTTTGCATAGGTGTACTCGTTGACATGTATTGGATGCCACCCTTTAGACATAAGCTGTGCTCCCAAGCAGCACTGCCTGTCTGTGACACCTCAGTGAGTGAGTGGCTCTTAGTGAGTGGCAGTCTCTATCCGTCACACATTTTTGTTGGAATAATGAAGCTTTAACTCATCTTATTGACTGTTTCCTACTTTTGAACCTAATTTTGGATCTAAAAGACCTGAGTAGATTTTAATGTGCAGGATGAATAATGTACTTAACATTTTATGAGTGATGGGACTTATTGAAGAGAGCTCATCTCTTCATTTGTTTATTTTCTCATCAAATCTTGACTGGTGTCTGCTGTGTTCCAAGAGTTATGGAAATTTAATTTGGAAAAATAGCGTAGCATGCTATCTAGTGGAGGAGATGTTGAGAAAGTGCCGTGAGTGGACTGTAATGTGAAGGAGAGCTCTGACGGCAAGAAACAGATTTCTGAATGTCTGTGGCACTGGGACCTGGCTGACCCTTGGCAGGTGGGCTGGGGATGGCTTAGAGAAGATGTGAGCCACACAGTGATATTTGAATTGAGTTCTCACAGATGGTGGCTGTACAGAGGAGGGGTACATGTGCTAGACAGAGGTCCTGTTTGGCATGGGGCAGGAGGGTACTGGTGCAATAGACCTGGGCCTGGATGGTCCGGGGATGAGGTGGAATGCTCTCAGAGAAGGGGAAGCAGAAGAGGGCCTGGTGGGCCAGTTGTTCTCAAGGCTTTGATGTTGATGGAGGGACTTCAGGGAGGACAAGGTTGGCTGTGTACCTGGTAAACAGTTTTCCAGTTCTCAGGCAGAAAGTGCACCAGAGCTGTTGGAGCTGGGATAGGAGCAGGGCTGCCAAAGAGATGAGGACAGGATGGATGGATAGGGGTGCTCGGGAGGAAGGTAGTGGGCTTGATGCAGGCTAGTTGGGAAAGATATTTAAAATCCTCTTGGTCCTGGAAGCTCAGCAGAAGGGGTGTTGCCTCTGAGGAAGCCCCACATGTGGCTTGGCTTATATAGAGGTTATAAGTACAGTGGACTGTGGTATTGGAGGTGCCTTTGAAACTGTGGGAGTTTGGAGGACACTGACAAAGTTATAAATTTGGGAATCAGTTTAGAGATAGGACTTATAGCTGCAGACAGGTGAGATTTCATAGGAATGTTATAGATCTGAGAAGGCCTGGGACCAAGATGGGCTTGTGGGCATGAATGACTAGGGTGTGCCTATAAACCCAAGGATCAAGGAACATGCTAAGGCACTCAGGAGGTGGTAGAGTGACAGCAAAGTGGCAGTTGATGGGGCTGCATGCTGCTGGGATGCTGATGTGCCACCCAAAGACTTGTCAGCATTGGCCTATGCATAAGAGGGGGGTGTGCCACTAGTGATCATAAAGGAACTCAAGAAGACTGTGTCCCCTGCCCCAGGAGCTCCAGGGCGGTATGTCTAATATATTTTTCTTTCATTTCCAAGTTTTAAATTCTGTTCCTTTTCATCACGGCGAGCCAGCCCTTAGGTTAAATCTAATACACGCTGTGTTGAGTGTAAACAGTTACGTTCTGAGACTTTCTAAGCTTTCCATCTTCATTTCATAAATGTATTAACGTTGGGTCTTTAATATTTTTCTTTGATTTATTAGATAATGGTTTTTAAGGTAAAGATTGTGACCCAGTCCAAAACTGTTCTCTGCATTGTCTGCCTTGCAGTTGTCACTTGGAAGTCTTGACCTGAGAGAAGTATTTTAGGGGTGTCAGTGTAGAATTGCTGTAAGGGTCAGGTTCAAGTTGAGGATCATTTGGATTATAATTTTATGATTCTTCATAGACTTTCCATAAATTTGTTTTTCTTTGCACATAGGAAAGGCTCATCATGCCTCACGTATCGTGACATGGAGAGGGAACCAAGGATGTGCTGTTCCCATTGCTGAATAACTGCAATCAACATAAGCAATTTTCTCAGGGATTATTTTTCCAACCCAAAGCATTAAAAGCAGCACGATTCAGCTCTGTCTCTGTGACTGGAGGAAGCAAGCAAGCACATTGTGTTTTCCTCCTCTCTCCCCCTCAGAGGCTGCTGGGGGAGTGTTCCTGGGAGTCCTGGGAGGTGTGGGAGAGGCATCTTGCTACTGAGCTCTGAGACTGAAAATGTCTAGTTTGCCTGGTTCACCCTCCTCTCCACAGAGGTGGCATAGTTTATTAAAATGTTAATGATGTCACTAGTATCAGGAATGCATGGGTTTCTGGTCTTTAGTTATGATGGCTCCTTCCATTGTGTGCCTTTTGTTTGGTGGTTTGGTGTGTGAGAATCACCATATGGCCTCATGAACTCTATTAGACTTCATGAGTCAGTCTTAATGTACAGAGTGCCTGATGTAGTAGACGTGACCCAGGCCTGAGAACTTGCATCCTTGACAAGGATGGAGGGAAACCCGATGCTGGTGTTTCCAGGGGACCCCAGTTGAGAGTAGTGAGCAAATCACGCACAGTACCAGGACTTGCCCAGGTAGCTAGGCTGCTTGCTTACCTTGGTGGCTCTCCTCAAACCTAATGTTTCCTCACCAGGCAGGGCCTTCTCTGTTCAGACAGTGGAGCCCCACTTGCTCCTTGGGTTGGAAGGGGTCTCTGAGCTTATATGAAGAGTAGGCATCCCTGTTTGTTTCTGTGCATCAGAAAATTTCCTCTAAAAAGGAAGAAACACCATTTGCTAAGAGACCAAACTCAAGAGGTTTGTTTGGGGTTTGGTGAAGCAGGCCACTCAGCTTGCAGGACGAAGGGGCCAAGTCAGACAGGGGGGGCGGTCACTAGAAACTCCCCAAAGAAGAAACAGACTGTGTTCTAGGTAAAGGTTCTCCTCAATACTGAGGCTTTGCAGGGAGTGAACC
The DNA here is from genome assembly GCF_000622305.1 of Nannospalax galili. Classification (NCBI taxonomy): domain Eukaryota; kingdom Metazoa; phylum Chordata; class Mammalia; order Rodentia; family Spalacidae; genus Nannospalax; species Nannospalax galili. The sequence continues at coordinate 78,178 of NW_008357518.1, read as the reverse complement.
AACCAAGAGTCTGGCTGTGCTAGTCAACTCTTAGTTCTTCCAGAATTATTTTACTTTGTGCTTAGCCAAGCTGTGCCCATTCTCACACTACCTCTAGTGACATGGGGTTGGTTGTTCTTTTGCTGGGTTGTCCTGGATATCTGCAATCTGAGATCAGTGTAGCTGCTGATCTGCTGCAGTTTGACTATAGTTGAGAACCCATGTTTTAGGTGTACATGGAGAACACAGTGACACTTAAGAGTGACACTTCATAGTGCTGGTCCCATCAGGGAACACTACATTACACATGGGAAGATATGGATACTATTGAGGCCTGACTGTGGTCAGCATGGACACTCCTTCAGTGATTTTGCTGAGGCCCTGTGAGTGGATTTTGCCCACAGAGACGGTATTAGAGACCTGCCCGGGGAGCTCCAGGAGGCCATCACAAGGAGGCTTTGAGAAGTAACAGCAGACGAGAGTGAGATTTTTCTCAGCAAAGAAATCAGACTGCAGAAAAAGAAACCAGTGGAAATTAATAGAGCTGAAGGTAGAGTTGCCCAAGTAAACTCCCAGCATAGGCTCAGAAGGAGAGGTGAGAGACTGAAGGTAGAGCTGGCGAAACTGAAGACACATGGTGTGACCTGAGCAAGGGGAAGGAAAATGAGAGTGAGTGGCCAGGCCGTACCCTCCCAGGATCTACCATGAGCTGAGTGGGCACTTATGAGCAGTGGCCTATGTCAGCATGGGCAGCAGCCTTCCCCATCCCTCCTGCTCCCCTCTGTGTCTGGTTCTCCCTGGCTCCAAGGCTCTTCACCAATGCTCTCACTTTGCCTTTCTCTCTCCGTTTCTCTTCTCTGAAATACCAGAATCACATGAGGTCTACAGCCCCCTCGTGAAACTTAGGAAACTGATGTAACACAGCCCATTGAAATATGTAGATCTCAGGGCTGGTCACATAAAGTGCCAGCAACAGGAGCAGACAAAGCCTGGAGAGCAAGCCAGCTGGCAGAGGGGAGGTACGCTGTGTGGAGCCAGTGATTTTCCTTAGTGATAGAGAGATGAGAGCTGTAACCAGAGCCCATTTGGCAGCAGTGGCTACACTGATGACCTGATGCACCTTCAGAAATGGATCCCTGGATCTGAGCGTGGGCATGTCTGAGAGGATGGAGCAGCTGGTGGGTAGCACCTCAACTGGGCTGCTGAGGAGGGTCTACTCTCTGTCACAACAGGATGAGGTTATGATCTTAAGGCAAAACCAAGGGAATCTTTTATTCCCTGTGTCATTTTCCCTAATGGTTACATTTCTAAGGATATCGTTTGAAGATTCAATTCTTTTTATTTATTTATTTTTTATTTATTTTTACAGTTGAATTAATACAGTTATACAATATTGTACTCAGTATAAACTCTCTAAGACATATATGAGGTTTTAACTTTTAAAAAGGATCTCAATTTCATTATTAAAATACACAGTTTCGCCAGGCGTGGTGGTGCATGCCTTTAATCCCAGCACTTGGGAAGCAGAGGCAGGTAGGTCTTTGTGAATTCAAGGCTAGCCTGGTCTACATAGTGAGTTCCAGGACAGCTGGGGCTACAAGGAGACCCTGTCTCAAAATACACACACACACACACACACACACACACACACACACACACACACACACGGAGGGAGGGGGGGAGGAGAGAGGAGAAAGAGGG
>NW_008357518.1:74666-76417 GCF_000622305.1 Nannospalax galili | reverse complement strand
CAAGCATGTAAGTGTTAGTTGCATTAAAAATGAGGTTTTCTGTATGAAACAGTATTTTTTAATTATTTATTTAATATCCACATGATTAGGAGAAGCATTTCATTACAGCAACTACATATTCAATAACAATTTCCAGAGCAAAGATACATCTCTTTCAATATTGGCTATAAATTCTTAGGTTCACAGTTGAATTAATACAGTTATACAATATTGAACTCAGTATAATCCCTGTAAGATATAAAATTGAGTGAGTTTTTACCCTTTAAAGAAGATCTCCATTTCAAGATAAGGTATTTCCTACATTTAATATTATTTTTTTTAGAAGAAGCATATCATTACAGCTTTAACATGCCCAATAACAGTTTCCAGAGCAAAGACACAGCTCCTTCAAAATTGGTTATAAAATTTCTACGTTCACTGTTGAATCAATACAGTTGTACAATACTGAACTCAGTGTAAGCCCTGTAAGACATAAAATTGAATGAGTTTTTAACCCTCAAAAGAGATCTCTATTTCATTCTAAAATATACTGTTTCTTACAGAAAGACTCATTGTTTTTGCTACTAACACTGAGATGTTGGTGCATGTGTCTCTATTCTGTATGTATCTGATTATTACTAGTCATAATTGTTTGCACTCGGATCCTAGGTGCCTGTGTATGTCTATGAAGTCATCGGGTATATTTCAATGGTAATGTTTATCACCTCTACTAATTAACATGGCGTAAACTTTTATGCCTCCTCAAATATAATACATTTTTAAATTGTTGATTATTTTTCTGTGTGTGTATATCACACAGAACATCCCAAACCATCTTATTCAACTATACACCCACTTCCCAGATGGCTCCCCCTCATAGCCTCCCTCCCCCCACTAGATCCCTTGTACTCTGATATCCCTACTACTGACTGCTTTGTTGTCGGCACCCTCAGCCCTTCCCCACTACTTGTCCATCAGTGAATCTAGTCAGCCTATCTAGAGGTCTTTGTTTTAGGAGGATAGGCTGTTCCTCATCTAGCATCAATCAGTTGTCAATATTCCTTTAGATAAGATTGGGGTCTGCTGTTTATTTTCCCAGTTCTATGCTGGGTTACTATCTGGGAGTCCCTTGGGCCACCCTGGCCAACAACTCAAAAGAAGGTATCGCCTCTCTGGCATTGTTGCTTGTTATGTAGCATTTAGCTATACATATGGACTCTTAAAAAATTATATTGGCCCCTTTAATCTTTGGTTATACTTTCCTTTTGGGTGTTTAAGGCCATACAGTTGGCCCAGATAAACCAATTTATTCTTACTTTTAAGGTTGTTTGAGGATCTGTTCCTCAGGGGTCACATGGGCTTGGGAGGAGCCCCTGGCTCCTTTCTTTTACCAGTTCCGCCTATGAGAAGATAAGTCAAAGGACCTGCTTGACCATGGCTGGCTTCGCTTGGAAGCATGGAGGAAATGATTCCTCTGTGTTGACCCTCCTCTTTGTAGATGGGACACTGGTTCATGTCCATCTCCTGGGGTCTCCTCGCCCTCCTTGATCAAGAAGACAGGTGATCCATCACAATTACAGGACATTTTGGGAGATGCTCATAGTCCCCTGGAACTAGTCGACCTATGAGGGCAAGGAGCAAAAACTGTCCTTTATGTCCCTCTGACCAAATTAGTATAGGCCTCAAAGTATGTCTGTTAAACATCCAAGAAGGTTAGTTCCACCAGTCTGATACTTTTAATTACTGTGTGCCATGTAGATAAATCTTGGGCA
>NW_008357518.1:69593-73710 GCF_000622305.1 Nannospalax galili | reverse complement strand
GCCTCCTTTGATGTACAGAAGCTTTTTAGTTTAATGAGGTCCCATTTGTTGATTCTTGAACTTGTTTCCTGAGCAATTGATGTCCAGTTTAGAAAATCCTTTCCTACACCTACATCTTTTATGTTTTTGCCAATCTTTTCTTCTAACAGTTTCAGAATTTAAGGCTTTAAATTGAGGTCTTTGATCCATTTGGAATTGACTTTTGTGCAAGGGTGAAAGATAGGGGTTTAGTTTCATTCTTCCACAGGTGGAGATTCAATTTTGCCAGCACCATTTGCTGAGCATGCTGTCTATCCTCCAGTGAATGTTCTTGGCCCCTTTGTCAAATATCAGATGGCTGAAATTGCATGTACTCATATTTGGGTCTTCAGTTTTGTTCCTTTGATCTGTGGGCCTATTTTTGTGCCAGTACCATGTTGTTTTTATGACTATAGCTCTGTAATACAGCTTAAAATATGGTATAGTAATCCCCCTGGCATTGCTCTTAGTGCTCAGGGTTGCTTTGACTTTCCGAGGTCTTTTGTGCTTCCACATGAATCTTAGGATGGATTTTTCCAATTCTGTGAAGAATGTCGTGGGGATTTTGATTGGCATTGCATTGAATCTATAAATGGCTTTTGGTAGGACAGTCATTTTCACAATATTAATTCTTCCAATCCATGAGCATGGGAGGTCCTTCCATCTTCTGATGTTCTGATGTCTTCCTCAATTTCTTTCTTTAAAGAGTTAAAATTTTCCTTGTAGAGCTCTTTAATGTCTTTGGTCAGGTTTATTCCAAGGTATTTTTGTGTGTGTGTGGCTATTGTGAATGGGAAGGTTTCCCTGTGCTCTTTCTCTGACTGCTTGTCATTGGTATATAGAAAGGCTACAGACTTTTGTAGGTTAATTTTGTAACCTGCCATTTTACTGAATGTGTTAGCAATTTCTAGGAGCTTTCTGGTGGAATTTTTGGTGTCTTTTATATATATCATATCATCTGCAAAAAGGGATAATTTGATCTCTTCTTTTCCAATTATTACTCCTTTAATTTCCTTCTCTTGTCTTATTGCTCTTGCAAGAGTTTCAAGCACTATGTTCAAGAGAAGTGGAGATAGTGGACAGCCTTGTCTGGTTCCTGATTTCAGTGGGAATGCTTCCAGTTTTTCTGCCTTTAGAATGCTGTTGGCTGTCCGTTTGTTATATACGGCTTTAATTATGTTGAGGTATGTTCCTTCCAGTCCAATTCCCTCTAGGACTTTGAACATAAATGCATGTTGAATTTTGTCAAAGGCCTTCTCTGCATCTATTGAGATGACCGTGTGGTTCTTGTCTTTGAGCCCATTTATACGATTTATAATGTTTATTGACTTTTGTATATTGAATCATCCCCATATTTCTGGGATAAAGCTGACTTGATCATGGTAGATGATTTTTTTTTTGATGTGTGTCTGTATGCGGTTTGCAAGTATCTTGTTGAGAATTTTTGCATCTATGTTCATTAAGGATATGGGTCTATAGTTTTCTTTTTTGGTTGTATCTTTACCTGGCTTTGGTATTAGAGTGATCCTGGCTTCAAAGAAGGAATTTGGAAGTTCTCCCTCCATTTCTATCTTTTTGAATGAATTAAGTAGTATTGGATGTAAATATTCTTTAATTGTCTGACAGAATTCTGCTGTAAATCCATCTGATCCTGGGCTTTTTTCAGTCAGGAGGTTTTGTATTACTGTTTCAATTTCTTTTTGTGTTATGGGTCTGTTTAAGCTGTTAATCTCTTCTTGGTTTAGTTTTGGTAGTTCCCATGCCTTTAGATATGCATCCATTTCTTTCAGGTTTTCATATTTAGTAGCATATGGATTTTTAAAGTATTCCCTTGTAATGTTCTGTATCTTTCTGGTGTCTGTTGTGATGGTTCCCCTTTCATCTCTGATTTTGTTGATTTGGAGGTGCTCTTTCTTTCTTTTGGTTAACTGGGCTAGCGGTCGGTCAATCTTGTTTATCTTTTCAAAGAACCAGCTCTTGGTATTGTTGAGTCTTTGTATTTCTTTGATTCAATTTCATTAATTTCTGCCCTGATTTTTTGATTTCTGCCTTGATTTTTGTTATTTCTTCTTGTCTGCAGGGTTTGGGTTTTGTTTGCTGTTGCTTTTCAAGTGTGTTGAGTTGCAGCGTTAAGTCATTTATTTGTGTTCTTTCCGATTTTTTGATGTAGGCACTTAGAGCTATAAACCTCCCTCTAAGAACCGCTTTCAGCTTGTCCCAGTGGTTTTGTTGTGTTGAATTGTCCTTTTCATTTAGCTTCAGGAATACTTTTATTTCTTTCTTAATATCTCTTTTGAACCATTCATCATTAGGAGTGTGTTGTTTAATCTCCATGTGTTCGTGTGGTGACTAGGGCTTCTTCCGGTGTTGATTGTAAACTTACTGCATTGTGGTCTGATAGAATGCATGGAATTATTTCAGTCTTTTTGTATTTGTTGAGGTTTATTTTGTGCCCCCGTATATGGTCGATTTTGGAGAAGATTCCATGGGGTGCTAGTAGAATGTATGTCCTTTGGTGTTTGGGTGGTATACTCGGTAGATGTCTGTTAGGTCCATTTGATATATGGTATTGTTTAATTCAGATTTCTCTCTGTTAACTCTTTGTCCTGTTGACCTATCTAATGGCGACAGTGGGGTATTGAAGTCCCCTATTATTAATGAGTTGGTATTAATGTGGGTCTTAAAGTCCTGTAGTATTGTTTTTATGAAGTTGGGTGCACCAGAGTTTGGTGAATATATGTTCATGATTGTAATATCTTCTTGATTCATTGTTCCTTTGATCAGAATGAAGTGGCCCTCTCTCTCTCTTCTGATTAGTTTTAAAGTCTATTTTGTCAGATTTTAGAATTGCAACGCCTGCTTTTTTCTTAGTAACATTTGCTTGGTATATTTTTTTCCATCCTTTCACCTTAACGTAGTGCCTGTCCTTGAAAGTGAGATGAGTTTTTTGGAGAAAAAAAAAAGATGGATTTTTTTTCTTAACCCATTCACCTAGCCTGGTTTTTTTTTTTTTTGACTTGGGAGTTCAGTCTGTTAATATTTAAAGTTATTAATGAAAGATGTGTATTGAATCCTGTCATTTTTATTTCTGTTTACATTCTTGATATAGCTGTGCTTTTCCGCAGTTATACCTTCATTGAATTTCTTTCAGCAATCCCTTGGGTATAGTCATTCCTTTCTTCAGCTCTTTGTATTGCTTCCTGAACTCTCTGTAGGGTTGGTTTTGTGGGCATGAATTCCTTCAGCCTATTTATGTCATGGAAGATTTTTTCTTTCCTCTTTGACTATAATAGACATTTTTGCTGGGTATAGTAATCTGGGTTGGCATCTGTGGTCATTTAAGACTGGGAATACTTTGGTACAGGCTCATCTGGCTTTCATAGTTTGCACTGAAAAATCAGCCGCAATCCTAATGGGTTTTCCTTTGTATGTGACTTGTTGTTTCTCTTTTGCAGCTTTCAGTATTGTCTCTTTGTTCTGAACTCTTAGTGTTTTTACTATAATGTGCCGTGGAGAGTTTCTTTTCTGCCCTGTCTGTTTGGTGTTCTACATGCTTCTTGTATTTGTATGGGCATGTCTTTAATTTTGGGAAATTTTCTTCTACGATTCTGTTGAAGATCTGGTCCATGCCATTATCTTGCGATTCTTCTCCTTCCTGTATGCCTACGATTCATAGGTTTGATCTTTTTATGGTGTCACACAATTCCTGCAAATTCCATTCTTGGGCTTTCTTAAATTTTTTATACTCTTTGTGTCGTCTAGTTCATCCACTTTATCTTCCAGTCTTGATATTCTGTCTTTCATTTCATTCATCCTATCAGTGAGGCTTTCTCCTGTCATTTCTAATTGGCTTATTGAGTTTTTCAGTTCCTTCTTCATTTCAGCCTGAGTTTTCTTCATTATTTCTACCTCTTTTGTGAATTCAGTCAGAAGTTTATCTCTATCTTCTTTAGTTCTTTGATTTGTTTGTGTGTTCTTTAAATTCATTGAATTCCTTGATCATGCTGATGATCTTTTAAATTCTGTGTCCTGGGTTATCGCTAGGGGGTTCTCCTTGTAGAACTCATCTATAGGATTGGTTGAGTTTGGTAGGGACATA
>NW_008357518.1:51735-61845 GCF_000622305.1 Nannospalax galili | reverse complement strand
TGTCCTGCATTATCTCTAGGGGGTTCTCATTGTACTCCTCTAGAGGACTATTGGTATTTGGTGAGGATAAGTTATTTTGGTTTTTCATATTATTTTTTTCTCTGTAATTTTGACTAGTGAATTTCTTTTGTAGTTTCTGATTCTTGTGTGAGACTCAAGTCTTCAAGTTTAGGTCTGCTTCTTTTTGTAAACTTTATGTGCCTTTGTGGTTTACTTTTTGGGCATGCAAAGCTGGTTCATCTAAGCTTCTAGTTCTCTCTTTTGATTTTATAGTGGAGTGGCCAGATTGCTTTTGTTCAGGAGTTCCCTCTTCCCTCAGATGAGGATCAGGTGCTCTCAGGCTTTCTCCTAATGTCTGGATTCCTCCAGGAAAGATTTTAGCCTCAGGAATTTGGGGGTTGGACTGGGAGCACGGCCCAGGAAAGATGCTGGTTTCTGGCAGCTGGTGGCTGTGACACTCAGAGACGCAAAGGGAGATGGGGGTGGGAAGAGGCCCCAAGGGCTCCTGGGGACTGCACTGAAGAACTGGGTTGGTCTGGATGCTAAGGATCAGGAAGCCAAAAGGTCAACAACCCTAGCCTCCAGAAAAGAGTCTGGAGGGTTGTGCAGCCCCGGGAAGCAGAGGGAGGTGGGGGCAGGCCCATGTCCAGAGTGCTCCTGGGTACCGTGAGAAGGAACTGGGTTGGTCTGGATGCAAAGGATCAGCAAGCAGTGGTGGTTTCCCTGGTGTCTGGGATGCCCAGACAAGGAATAGGGCAAGAACCGGGCTAGGAGGAGAGACAGGCAGGGGAGTTGGGAGAGTGAATGAGGCTGGGGGAGTCAAGGTGTGGACGGCCCTATTGACTTACCTGGCTAGTGGCTGGCGGGTCATGCAGGCCCAGGGAAGCAGAGGGAAGTGAGGCTCAATCCTTTTTTTGGTTTTTTTGAGACAGGGTCTCCCTGTAGCCCCAGCTGTCCTGGAACTCACTGTGTAGACCAGGCTGGCCTTGAGCTCACAGAGATCCGCCTGCCTCTGCCTCCAGAGTGCTGGGATTAAAGGCCTGTGCCGCCATGCCTGGCTAATTCTTTTTTTTTTTTTAATATTTTATCTTTATTATTTCATTTTATGTGTATGCCTGTATTGCCTGCATATAGGTAAGTGCACCCATGTTGTGCAATGCCTATGGAGGACAGAAGAGGCTGTAGGATCCCCTGGAACTAGAGTTACAGACAGTTGTTAGCTGCCATGTGGGTGCTGGGATTCGAACCTGTGTCTTCTGCAAGAACAGTCAGTGTTCTTAACCAGCCACTGAGTCATCTCTCCAGCCCCCAAAGAAGAAGATTTCAATTGTTATATCAGGGCAGTTAGTCACATGCTGTAATTTTTGGTAAATTATGGACCATACATTACAGTGTTCACATTAGCCTCTATTTCCTAGCACCATCATAGCTGTTTGGTGCAGGTACACTCTCATGTTCACCCAATGACAGAATCATCTGAGGCCCTGTTTCTCGGGCCACAGGCCATGACTGTTGACATTCTGGCCTACAGCATCATCAACATTACATTTAGTAGCTATGGTCAAGTGAATTGTGTTACCTAGAGTGTCACAGTCCCAGCACCTTAATTTACTAATTCACTGAAAAATAGATTATGAGCCTGTACATGTCATATTGAAATGTAGTTGCTCCCTGGAACAGTTCTTTGCTGGTGGAGCTCATACTGCAGAGTTCAGGAGATACTCTGTAGATACAGCACATAGGTCAGTTAAGAGCATGTTCACCAGTGACAAGGGTTAGGGAGGAAGAGGGAGTGTGGGCAACAGAGCAACACTGCAGATTTACATTAGGAAGTTAGGGTAGAGGTTCCTGAGATGTGCCATTTGAACAGAAACTTGGTGCATGAATATCTTGGAGGAGAGAGTTTCAGGCAGAGGGAATAGAAAGTGCAAAGGTCCAGGGGTGGGAGGGGCTTGGCCAGTTGCAGGAAGAGTAAGACAGCAATGGACTGATGTGAGCGGGTAGAGCTGCACAGTCTGGTGCAAAAGTCAACCTATTATGATTAGACTTTAATTTTCAGAACTGTTTTTGGTTCCCATGAAACCATGGGCAGAAGGTACAAAGAGTTCCCATGTCTTCTCCTGTCATCCTTCAGCCATGCTATCTTAACATCTCATGTGGATGCAGTGTGCCTCATACAATTCTGACAAATATTAATGCCTTATTGCCATCTCAGTTTTCCTGTGCAATGGAGTCCCAGAGTCTGTGTAAATGATCAACAATCAGAGCTTCTTCAGCTCAGAGATGGAGCCTGGGAAGTCTTTGATCCCAGGGCCACCACTAGTGAGGGCTTTTGTGTCATGTCATATCGTGACAGAAAGACAGGTAAGCCACAGAAAATCAGGCAAGACTCCCCCCTTTTATTAGGCACCCAGTCCTGTGGTGGCTCCAGTAGTCCCTTCATGAGGGCAGAGCCTTTAAAGCTTATTCCAGGTTCGTGCTGCCTCTCAGCATTGACAGTGGTAACAAAATTTCAGCGTGAGCTTTGGTGGGACTTCCATTTTTTTAATTTTTAAAGTTATTTTTTTAGATTTATTCTCTGTGTGTATATGTGAGGGGGTATGTGCACATGAGTGCAGGTGCTTGTGGAAGCTAGAGGTGTCAGAGTCCCCCAGGATCTGATGTTGTTGCTGGGAATTGAACTTACATCCTTTGAAAGAGTAGGACATACTCTTAACCTCTAAACCATCTCTCTAGCCCCCATTTAAAAATATTTATTTATTTTTAAAGACGTATTTTATTTTTATTTATGTGTATGTCTGTGTCTGTGTATGCAGTGCCTGCGGAGGCCAGAAGAGGGTGTTGGATTCCTTGGAGGTGTTGTGAGTGGAGTTATGTGCTGCAAACTGAACTTGGGCTCTCTAGAAAAGCAGCAAGTGCTGTTAACCTCTGAGCCCTCCCTCTAGCCTCTGGAGGGACTTTGAGACAACAGCAGTTAGTAACTAAAGCCTGAAGTTTCACTAGGGTCTACTCTGTGTTGTTTATTCTTTGGGTTTTGACAAATATATAATGACACCAGTCCATTTTATAGCATCGCAGGGCACAGTTTCACTGCCCTCAGATCCTCTATCCTCTACCATCTACCTCATCAGCCTCACACAGTCATGGAACTACTGATCTTTTACTGTCTCCTGGATTCTGTCTTCTGGACTATGACCTAACTTGAGTCACAAGGTATAGTGTTTCCAGTCATCCTACAACATGCACTCTAAACTTCCTCCATCTTTTCATGGCTTGATGGTACATTTCTTCTTGTGGCTGAGGCACATGTTGTCAAAGCACCACTGTTTCCCCGCTCATCTGAAGCACACCTGGCTGTCTGCAATGCTGTGTCTGTGGATAAAGCTGAGATGGACACCATCTGCAGGCTTCTGTGCAGACATACTTAACTCACTTGGGAAAATGCCAACGTGCACATGTGCTGGATTGTGTGGCAACACTGTTCAGTGTATTATAAGCCGCCAAACTGCCTTCTAAAGTAGCTGCGCCATTTGGTATTTCTGCCAGCCATGTAGGTGAGTTCCCAGTGCTCTATGTCCTCACCAACAGTTTGGTCCAGTCAGTGCTCTGGATTCAGTCGTTCTCAGAGTTGTGTTGGTGCTTCTTGTTTCAGTTTGCATTTCCCTGAAGATATGATCTAGAACATTTTTCCATGTGTGTGATTCATGCTGTGGTTTGGATCAGTGTCCTCCAGAGAGCTTGTGTGTTAAAAGCCTGGTCACCAACTTGTCATGCTGTTGGAGATGGTAGATCCTTTAAGAGGTGGAGCCTAATCATTGAAGGTGTGCCCTTGAAGGGCCCAAAAGCAATGGAACCAAGGAACCAAAGCCTTAAACCTCTGAAACTATGAGCCCAAACAAATGATATCAGTTATTTTTCTGTTGCTGTGATGAAACACCATGACCAAAAGTAGCTTATGGAAGAAAGACTTCATTGTGGTGTATGTTCCAGGGGTGGAAGTGTCTACGGTGACAAGGAAGGCATGGCAGCAGGGGGCTGGAGCAGGAAGCTGAGAGCTCACACCTTCAACAACAAACACGAAGCAAGAGTGAGTGAATTCAAAGTGGGGCAAGGCTATAACCTCTGAAAGCCCACCCCCAGTGATGTACTTTCTCCAGCAAGACTGCACCTTCGAAGCCTCCCCAAACAGCGCCACCAACTGGGGACCAAGTGTTCAAATACCTGAACCTATGGGGGTCATTTCTCATTCAAACCACCACACAAATCTTTCCTTTTTATAAAAGGTGGTATATCTCAGGAATTTGTTCCAGTAATGGAAAGCTGATGAACACATTTGGTGCTAATGTACTTCTTTATTGAATTGTCTTTTCACATCTTTTACCCATCATTTAAACTGAGCTGTTTGTTTTCCTGTTGCATTTTAAGATTCGTTGTATATTTAAGATATAGGTCTTTAATTTGGATGTGTGTTTTGCAAACATCTTTCCCCAGTCTTTGGCCTGTCTTTTCATTCTTTCCAAGGATTTTGGCCTATTCTCTGAGTGAAATGGGGAGTGGTATGAGGTTTTGGGTAGAGGGGTGAGTGACAGTCAAGTTATGAATAAGGAATGGTCATGGAAACACAAATGAAAGAAATATCTTGTGTGTACACTGGTGGCCTTATCTCTAACCAGTGATGTTTAGTCTGTCTAAGTGGTTTCTAAAAATTATTTCTCTAGAATGTTGCACATCTTATTTTCTCCCAGCTGTGCCCTTTTTATTTCAGCCATACTCTGCTGACATCTGAGTTTCAGGCCGCAGTGGCCTTTTCATCACTCTTTTGTCACCCGTGATACCATGAAAGTCCCAGCTGGCCTTGAGTTCTTTCCTGTGAGGGACTTTTAGTTTGCAAGCTTCCTAGGCCAGTGTTGCTTCCCACCCGCCTCTTGTCCTGGCTGCCCTTGAGGGCAGGTCCCATCTGCTGTTTATAGAGAAGTGCTTGGCCCCCACAGGTCCTCAGCTGTTCCTAACAGCTCAGTCAGGTGTCGTCACGCTCAGCTCTGTTGCTCTGCTATCCACCACGCGCCTGCTCTCTCTGCATGCTGCTCCATCAAAGCTCCTGTGAGCAAAGCACAATGAAGTAGAGGTCTTCTGGTGTGAGACCATGTGGCTTCTTCTGACGTGGCTTTCTGGTGTCTGCTTGCTGTGAATGAAGCTTCTCAAGTGGTACCCATCCTGGTGTGCCTCATCAAGGTGGGATATTGCGTGGCTGGTGAGAGGGTGGCAGATGTGCTTGCATGCCTGGTCATGGCTGGCTGAGCTTGTGCACAGGGCAGGCTTCCCTTCGCTCCCTTGGAAGACATGTGCAGTGTTTCCCAGCAGACTCAGCAAGCCCACTTTGGAGACAAGCATCTTTATCGACTAATCTTTCTCATCATTGTAACAAATATGGACAAAAGCAGCCCAATTTATTTTGGCCCACAGTTTCAGGGTACAGTCTGTCCATGCTGGGGAAGGCATGGGAGTGGGAGCATGAGGTGGCTGGTCATGTTGTGTCTGCATACAGGAAGCAGAGGTAGACACTAATATTTATGCTCTCTGCTTGCCCCCCCGCCAGCCCATGGAATGGTGACACTCACATTCAGGGTATCTTCTCTCCTCAGGCCTTCCTGGAACCCCCCTACACATGTTCAGAGGGTAACTCTAAATTCCATCAAGTTGACAATCAAGACTAAAAATCTCAGCAACCTTCCATCAGCATCTGCGCCTTCTCCATATGGTCCTCCAGCACTGGAGAATAAGAAACCACCAGTTCTGAGATATGATGATCAGGAGAGGAAATAGATGCCAAAGGATCCAAAACAGCATAGAAACAGAGCTTAGATTCACAAAGTGTCATGCTATTGGGTATGGGTGGGTCCAGTGGTCCACAAGCATGAATCTGAGCGATGAAAGATGACTACTCAGTATAGTAGCTAAAGCATGAAGGGAGACCTCTGCCCATAGACTCAGTTTATCTTAGGAATCTTCTCAGCTTTCCCCTCTCAGGATCACTGAAAGCATAAGCGTGGCCTCTGCAGAGAAGTGGAGTAACTTTCATGGTGGTGTAGCTGGGACACACTGTCCAGGACACCTGCTCCTTTCTAGGCTAGGCTGCTGTCATTTGTGAGCTTGATGGTTCACATGGAATAGCCTGTTCATGTAACAATTCTGGGAGAACAAGATAGAACCCATGGAGACATTCATTCTAGGTTATATGATTAGTGTTTTATCTTTAAACATTTTCTTAGCCATTTTTTGGCATTGGCACTCCTTTGGGATGACTGCCACTGGCTGTGCAGGGCTGGAGGCGCCTGTGGAGTTGGTGGGAGCCAGGTCTCTGGGGATGTGGGTTGATTTAAGCAGTGCAGTCTTGGACCTCTCCCAGCATGTCACATCTCTGGCATTTCTGAATTTAGGATGGGAAATGGAGACTGTGTTTGCTATTACCCGTTTTAGTCTTGCCAGTTTTACCCACATTTTGTTTTTCTCCCAGTGACTGTAGCATTCCATCTAGGATCTGGGATTTGGGATATGCTGGGGAAGAAAAGCAAAAGAAAAAAAATACATTATGAAAGGTACAAAATTTTTAGTAAACTTTTTAAATAGGCTATATATCTTAGAACTTTATTTGGTAACAAGTCAGTCTTTGAGATTTCTTCTCACTGCTTGTGCTGGATAGCTTTAGTGTCAACTTGACACATGGAGATGAGGGAGCCTCGATTGGGGAATTGCCTTCATTGGACTGGCCAGTGGCTGTGTCCATGGGGCACCTTCTTGATTGTTGAGTGATGTGGGAGGGCCAGCCCACTGTGGGTGTTGCCACCCCTGGGCAGGTGGGCCTGTGTTGCATAAGCAAGCAGGCTGAGCAGGGGCCAGGGGAGCAAGCCAGTAAGCAGTGTTCCTCCATGGCATGTGCTCCAGCTCCTGCCCTGAGTTCCTACCTTGGGCTCCCTGATGAACTGTGACCTGGAAGATGTAAGATTAAATAAACCTTTTTCTCCCCAAGTTGGTAGTGGTCAGAGTGTTCTGTCACAGCAATGAAGAAACAAACTGGGACACTGCTTTATTTGTTTTCCACTGGATTTGGGAGAAGAGTGGTCTGTAGACTGCCTGAGAGTCCCGTTCACATGTGTTCTCGCCATGCCACGCCTGGAGAGTAAACGTGGAGTGCTCAGGAGGGCCGAGACCCTGCTGCAGCCCAGCTAGATTAACAAAGCCTGTGATGAAATAGCGGAGCTGGAAAGTGCAAAAGAGACTTCAGAGGTAACTTAGGGTTTCAGACCCAGCACTGCATTCTTTGCCTAGAGTGACTCTACAAAGAGTCTAATAGGCAGTGACTGTACCCTTGGACAGTTTACAACAGGGAAGGTGTGTTACCCCAATGGGAAGGACAGTAGATTGGATGCTGTCATTGTCTTTCCCCCTAATTTGTTTAGTGACGAAATACAATAAGTGCACAGTTAAAAGCAGCCTCCTGCTTCTGTCCTCCCTGGGGACATCTGCCGTTGGCACTGTTCGCACATGCTTGCAGGTACTCCATGCTCTTCTGGACACTTACATGTAGCTTTAGCATGAAAGTTGGTATTGTTCACTCTCTAATCATGTTTCTTACCCTCACTTGGTATAACTTGGAGATTATATAAAGCTACTTTAAATTATTTTATTACCATTTTTTAGACAGGACCTTGCCGTGAGCTCCAGACTGGCCTTAAGCTCAATATTCTCCTACCTCTACCTGTTGAGTGCTGGGGTTACAGGTGGGCATCACCACATTGGCTCAACACTGTCTTTTGTGGAAGCATTATCATTTTTACTGAATTTGTTTTCTAAAGTATGAGTAATTTTTGCTGTTACATGGTGATCTAATTTCAGCTGCCACCAAGAAACGCTCCAGGTTAAGGGTCTCAGCAGAAAATGGAGGGCATACTAAACAGAGGAGGCTGAAGAGTTTAATGAGCCCATTTGTGAAGTGAGAGGCTAGGCAGCACCTGGAAGGCCATTACTCCCCCAGACCTGCAGGGGAAGGTGGGAGAAGCAGGGCTCCTGGAGTCAGCCAGAGCTGCAGCTGTCAGGAGAGACTCCTGATGGGCATCGGGGAGTCAAATGAATTTAGCCTATGGTGTGAATGTTTAACAGCAGGCTCTCTGGTGCAGGGACCCTGATTTGTGGTCATTGTTGATGCCCAGATACCAATGTGATGCCACAAAATTGCAGAGCTGGGGTAAGATGCTCACTCATAGCTGTCCATGTGAACCAGCACCATCACACTGTGCATTCCATGCATGCCACCGGTGTCCAGTAGAAAGCACCCTCCCATTTCCTGTCAGGACTTCCTATTAGCTAAATACTCCCATACTCCCCAAGGCCAGAGAGCGGAGGAGCCTGAAAGATGCAGAAATCCTGGGAACAGAAGTTAACGGAATCTGTAGCATATGATTTCTTGTCACCTCTCTGAGTAAGAGCTCCCTCTGGTGTTTTCTCCATCCTTCCCATATGAAGGCTCTTGCCCTTGCTCTGTAAGTGAGCTTGCTGACCCAAGCAGGTTATTTGGTGCACAGATGTTGATTTTATTTACCATGAAGCACCAGTGAGTTGCCATTAGGGATGGATGTCTAATGGGGAGCTAAGGTGTGCTCAACTAGGTCTTGCCATATGGTGGAAGCCACAGACAGGCACAGGGTTTCAGAGAAGACAGCCATCCTCTCCAGTGAGTGATGAAATTATCGGTGATAAAGACTGGGAATCTTTGTTCTAGAGTTGGGAGCTTGAGTGGGAGAAAACAGGAACATTTCCTTGTTAACAGTTAAATTTATATTTTGCTAGTTCTCCAAGTCTTGGAGCATCTCCAGGTAACATAGTAGAAATCCAAATTCCTGCTGTCCACCTTAGGTTTCTGAAGGTTACTCAGGCAATTCTGTAACACCATCCCAGTGGTTCTCAGAGAGAGAGAGAGAGAGAGAGAGAGAGAGAGAGAGAGAGAGAGAGAGAGAGAGAGAGAGAGAGAGAGAGAGAGAGAGAGAGAGAGAGAGAGAGACTCTTTATAGTGAGAACCCCTGAAAGCAGGAATCCTGGGGAATGGTGTTGCTCTAGTAGCATGAACCGTGGTTTTCTCCCTTGATCTTGGCCTTAGGCAAGTACCCTGCCTGTTCACAGGCTTTGCTGACACTGCTTGTCCTTCCTTCTCATGCAGCTTGTTTTCAAACTCTTGAAACTGTTCACCTCTGAGCAAGACAGCTGCCTTCACCAGCACTTTGCTGTGACTGTGGAGGTGTTCACTGCCCTGGTCAGGAGTGGAGATTTCTAGACTCTGACTTCAGCATTACTTTGTGGCCAGCTTTCACATCAGACACAGTCTGATCAAATATTGAGCATAAAAATAATTTTTGTGTGTGTATGGAAAATCAGAAAGGTGACATGATCTGCAAGACCATTCCCTGTCCTGATAAAAAGCTTGCAAGTTATTACTGTGAACAATTGGGGTCAAATCTTCTAGGATCTCACCTGGCAGAGCTGCTGGTCACTGGCATCTTTCTGTAGGGTACATGGAGATCCCTCAGAGCTGTAGCTTTGCTGAATGTAAAGCAAATTGCTATGAATGTTTTTATGTGGGCTTTTGGGGAATGTATTTTCATTTCGTGTGTAAATAACTGCTAGGTTCTAGGATAGAAGTGTGTTTAACTTCATAAGAAACTCTCAGTTTTCCAGTTACATGCTTCTGACAGATACGTAAGGCACAATTTCTTTTCAGCCTTGAATCTCCAGCCTTCTCCATATGCCCTGTTTTGGAGTGTGCAGCATTGGATGTGGCTTTAGTTTGTATTTCCCTGATGGCTGATGATATCAAACACTTTTTCACATGCTCGTTGATCATGTATACAGCTTTTTAAAAGAGAGGTATGCAGGGGGCTTTTTGACTTGTTTTGTAATATTCCTAGAATTTTTGTTTTTCACTGAGGTTTCACCATAATCCCACTTGTTTTTAAAAACACCGTGGCCTCTGGTCTCAGTTTTTTGTTTTTTTTCCTTTCCTTCCCTTCCCTTCCCTTCCCTCCTTCCTTTCCTTCCTTCCCTTCCTTCCCTTCATCCTCT
>NW_008357518.1:42249-51578 GCF_000622305.1 Nannospalax galili | reverse complement strand
TTCCCCTTCCTCCCCCTTCCTCCCCTTCCTTTCCTTTCCTTCCCTTCCTCCCCTTCCCTTCCTTCCCTTCCTTCCCTTCCTCCCCTCCCTCCCCTTCCCTCCCCTTCCCTTCCCTTCCTTCCCCTTTTCTTTTTTTTTTGAGATGGTGTCTTGCTGTGTTGCCTGGACTGGTCTCAAACATATCAGCTCAAGTGATCTACCTGTCAGTTTCTCAAACAGGTGGAACTACCTGTGTGTATGTACTTGCTTAAAACGTCATACTTTGGAATATGCACTTCCACCCAGTTCTTTGATTAGCTGATAATGGGTTTTAGAGGGCACCTCCAGAATGCAGGTTTTTGTGCCCTGGGACAAAGAATCAATAAAGACACACAAACAGTAGCAGCAAAGCAATGGACTTTCTTAAGAAAGGGTACACTTCCAAGGAAGTGGAGTGGAGCATGGGGACCTTTTTTGTGGAGGTCATTTGCATAGCCTTAGGCTTTTCCCAGGGGTATGTTAGTATATAATGAGCCAGTTGGTCATTCTTGGACATTTTGGAGTACCTCTGTGCCTGCCAGTGGCACAAGTTAGTTTTAGTCAGCCCAGGCAGAGATCAGGTGGGTTCCTGCTTTCCTCTTTGCCAACTGGTTTTTAAATTTTTATTTATTATTTTTGTGTGTGTGTATGAGTGTATTGCCTGCATATAAGTGCACCCATGTTGTGTAATGCCCACAGAGGTCAGAAGAGGGCATTGGGTTGACCTGGAACTGGAGTTATGGACTGTTGTTAGCGACTTGGAACTGAACCTGGGTCCTCTGTAAGAGCAGCCAGTGCTCTTAAACGCTGAGCCATTTCTCCAGACCCACTAACTGTGTTTTTTTTTTTTTTCATACACTTTTCATTCATAAGTCATTGCAAGGCTTTCTGGACCACAATGTCATCCTACTCTTCTGCCTCATCTTTACCCTTCCAGGCCCAACTGAGGTCACCATTCGTGTTGGTTGAACCTCTGACTCTCTCCTGTATCTTCAGCATTTTTACTTCTCTTGATTTGCTGCTGTGGCTCTGGGTACAGCTGTGTAGCTGCACATGTAGAGTGCAAGTCTTCCTGCTCACTGAGGCAGGGTCCTTATCCTCTCCCTGCCTTGCATTCAATATATATGATGCAATCTGCTGTGAAGCTGCAGCCCAGAAAATACTGATGAATTAATATATTATCCACTTGATTCAACAGTGCCATTAGGCTATTAGACTTAGATTGGAGATAAGACCAAAATGGTCAGCAATTTGTCCTAGGTAACACCTGTTTGTTACAGAGCTGGGAACTACTGACATAAAGTTTTGCCTCTGATTTGTTTTCCAAACAGCCATGTTCTCTGATGCTGCTAGCTACATGAACCCATGTACATGAACCAGGTTTCTCAAGGGTTATTATGCAGGTAGGGGAGTTTCAAGACAACCCAGGGGTAAACCCTCAACCTGCTTATGTACTCACCTAAAACTGATGGTGAAAAGGAACCTGGGACTACTGCTGCTGTCCCACCTCCCCTTTCATAATGGTCCTTCTTCTACTTCACACAAAAAGGCAGACCTTCACCCATTTGCTGTCTTCCTCAGGCGTATTGCTGAAAGATGGAAAACTTTCCTGCCATGTAACCAAGGGGTAATTAGAAAATCCAGGTAATAAAGAAAGCAATGTTGTTGAGAGTGTTTCAACTCAGTGATTCCCAATGACAGGATTTTGCAACTCTGGGTTTTCTAACTCTTAGCTTTCATAGAAATCAAAGGAGGCTGTAATGAAGCATTCACATTTTAAAATTTCATAATTTGCAGTAGGTGATATTTGGACTTTGGCTCTGTGACTCATCAAATGAAGTTATATCACAGAACTTTTTTCGTTTCCAGGTGCTATGGACACAGGTTTTCAACATGTGCATTTAAAAAAAACAGAAAAAGAACTAGGTAACACCTCTTAACAAAAATGGTAATCATCCATGGATAGACAAATTAAAATAAAATCTGGGCTGGGGAAATGGCTCAGTGGGTAAAGGGTACCTGTCACCAAGTCTGCCAATCTGAGTTTCATCCCTGGCATCCACATGGTAGAAGGAGAGAACTAACTCCCACATATTGTTTTCTGATTACTACACATGCCTACAACACAGATAAGTGTAATAAAAACATCCCCATATATCTCATTAATATATGCATCTCCAAGTACTTTTGCTTTTCATAGTTAACAATTATCAAAAATGGTAATATGCTGCTTCTACTATTTATATACTCATGACAGAAGAAAAAACTCAATCAGCCTTTTGGCTTCATAGTCTTAAGTGTAGAGATGGCTGTTAGTTTTGGTATGTTATATTCTATAAAGTTATCTCAAATATTGAACTGTCCATGACTACAACATTGATGTTAGGAGAAATACAGAATTAGGGTCCTGTTAGACTCTGGTCATAGTGCATATAATTTCTTGTATGTATTTGCTAGTGTGGTTGTGCATACAGGTGGTCATACTATTTTATCAACCAGTTAATATAACCTTATTTTATGTGCTTTTGAATACCACCAATTCAGTATGTATGCTATGAACGATATGCAGCATTTGTTTATAATAAAACACCATTGCCTGTACAGTACTGTGTAATGCACTATACCATGACTGTACTATGTACAGTCTTATGTACATAGTACATGTACTCAGAATGTTCATAAACAGTAAACACAGCACTGTGCACATATACTGGGTACTGCACAGTAAGGAATGCAAATGAAGTCCTGAGAAAAGCACTGAGCAAAGATCATTCAGTTAGTTTTATAGAAATGCTAACCAAAACTTTACTGTACAGGGAGCTTCAGGATGAGTATGGTTTGACCTCAGGACCTTGGCTTGCTCCCTAGGAGAGACCGAGACCTTAGGACTTTCATGTTCATAACATTCCCTCCCAAACTGCCCTAAGGCTAGAAGCACTGCTTCAGCCTTGTCTGCCTGAATTTTTAACCCCAAATCTTTAAGTATCTTGGAATAAGGGACAAATGCAGTGGCAGTGTGGCACGTGAGGCCACATTCAGGCATGGGGTCACAGCCCTTTGTGTCAGTAAATTTTTCCAAGGCAGAGTTCCATTCTGCTATTTTGGGCTGCTGTGAGAGGGACGATTGTTGGTTTCTTGGGCTGACTTTACTCAGTCCTGTTATCACGACTCTGAAGCTGTGTTTCATCATCTTGTACAGGTCTTCGTGAGTTCTACTGCATTTTCAGCTGAAATTTCTTCTATTTTTTTTCTTCATGTTAGAACCATCTCTATTTACTTTCTGTGTAATATGCATTGTTTTTGACACTTATTATGTTTTCTGTAATGCCCTCAAAGTCAACAAAATCTTTCACACACCTGGAACATTTTCCTGCTTGATGCTGCCCTAGACTGTACCAACATAACCAATAGTGTTGCATTTGGTGATGCATTTCAAGTAGTCTAACATGGTGATTTCCTCATAGGCCTCAAGTTTTGCAGACTTTATCAAACAACTGTCTCAGGTAATGTGCCTTGAAAGCTTTTGTTATGCTCTAACTGAGAGGCTGAATGAGAGATGGAGTATTTGGAGTCATGACAAGAACTTCTGCATTGGGGTGGACATTTTCAAGTTTTTGTGACAAAGACCTGGGTCACTGTTCAGAATTAATAAAACCTTGAAGACAAAGTTTTTGCCCTGTAGATAGTTCAACTTCTGGGATGAAGCACTTGTGGAACCAAACCCAGAATATTTAGGATGCCATCCATGGAGTTTTGTTCCACCTCCAGTGAAAGGGGCATGGAGTTGAGGTTTTTCCCTGTAAGTGATCGTGGGCTCTGAGTTCTGTGCAGCATTAGGGGCTTGCATTTAAAGTTGCTTGACACACAACAGTAAGGCTGCCTGATCTCAGATTCCTTTAAAGGGAGGAGCCTTAGAAGCCAGTTGCATCCCACAGGTTCATTTTCCAACATTCTTGTAAAACAAGCCAGTCTCATAAGCACTGAAAATCTGCTCTTCAATAAAGCCCTTTTCATAGATAATGCACAGAAAGTAGTTTCTGAATTCTTCTGTAGCCTTTTATCTGTAGAACTACCCTCAACCACAAGTCTAAAATTTTTCGCGTTCCATCTTTTCTTGACATGTGCCAGCTAGTCATCACAAGCTGAGAAGGATTTAATGTTTCTGACCCTGGTAACAGGACTGTAATCTTTCTTTGGCTTTCAACCTCACGACAATGCTGTCTACTCCACTTTTGTATTGATCATCTCACAAATCCACAAGTTTAGCTGCTTTTCCATCTTCTCCATAGCTTCATTCTGAACAGTTGACATTACCTTCGCACCTCTGGAACAGCCTCAGAAACAGACTGGTGTGTCTCCTCTCTTTTGTGGATGTCTCCTATTTTTGACTCACTAATACTGAACTCATGGCCAACAGCACTGTAACTCATGCTTGAACAAAGCTTGTCTGACAAACAGTTTTTTTTTTCCTGTAAGACAGATCACTACCTTCTTAGGCTTAGGAACCCTTACCAGCATTTTAGCTTATTTGGAGGCCATTTAAAAAGTGAAATCACCAACTAAGGTTAAAAAACAGAAAAAACAAAAAATGTGGCATTGAATAGACCGAGAAAGTGGCATTTTTTCAGTTTGTGAACTAAAACAGGAAAGCATCGCTTTGCTCAAGTCGAGCGGGAATGCAAATGTAAATCAATTGAAATTTTTTCACTGAGAGCATGCTATATGTATTTATTTTGGGGTTACAAGTGGTCAGGTTCACAAATAAGAGAATCTGGGAGTGATGTGGTATTGTGTTTGTATGGAAGGGTTTCTTGAAAAAAAAAAAGGACAATGTGGCCAAATGTGGCTAATATAAAATGTTGTAACAGTAGATTAGGACACAGTTCTCTGGGTAAGTGGAATGGGGATGAACTAAAGGGGAAGATAGTGTTTCTCTTTTAAAGAGTTTGTAAGCTTTTCAGATGGGGACATGGGTGTCATATCTCCTGTGTATTTAGATTTCATTGGCTATATTTTTGAAAAGGATGTCAAGTTTGAAATGCCATCATCAGAATGTGAGAAATTACATCATTTGCAACTGTCTAAAATTATGACAAGCAAATTCTTAGGTTCACTACTTAGTGCATAATCTTTGAAAATTCTTCTGGGAGAAAAGCAGCAAATAGAAGGCAGCTTGGTTTTGCCGTTTTACTCTTAAATTTCACTAAAAAACAAAAACACTGCTCAGTTTGGAGGGAAACACGGCAAGACTCCTTTCAAAGAACTTTTCAACTTGGGGCAGGGGGACTCATTTCATCTCTCTTGGTGTCTTTGAATATCCCGATTCTGACTTAAAAAATTTAAAGACCCAAGCACTTGGCAAATGAAATCACAGTATTCCTGAAAGCAGTTGGATGAATGCTGTGATTTCTCCCTACAGGGCGGGACAAAAATGCCGTGAATGTTCTCAGTGTTAAAATTGTGGATGATGGTTTAGCTTAAATGCCAGCAACACTTAATTCTTTGAATGCTCTTAAGAAAATTGCTTCTTTACCAAGTAAATCCTTAGATTTAAAAACAAAATGCATTTCTGGTTTCTTGGGGGTGGTGCAATTGTTCTAGTCACTGGTTCTGCTTCTGGTTACTTTAGTTTCTGGTATGGTCAGGAGCATAACACCGCAGCTCTACTGAGGATTCTACCTAAGACTGAAGGACCAGGCTCTAGGTCGGTGCCTTCCCTAGCTGGTCATGGCGCAGACCTGCGACGCCAAGCCTCTTCGCTGCTTTACCCACAGTACTGGCTATTCTGGCTAACCATTCACGAAGCACATGGCCTGTATCTGGGAAAAGAAAATCCGGCATTTAACCCCAATATGCATACTTTAATGTTATTCTAAGCTCTGGAAGCCAAAACTGCAACCTCCAGGAGTCTCGGTGGGAAAGAACGTTAGTCCTCTGGGACCCGGATGGGATGCTCAAGGCCGAATTCCGTGGGGCGCTTCCACGTAGGGGTGGGCGAGGCCGCGAGGAGGTGGCTTTCGTGAGGCCGAGGCTTCGCCTGTCTCACAGAGATCTACAGTAGACCGCCGAGGGAGAGGACCCAGTGCAGACCGGATGCGGCCGCGGGGGCGCGGTCTGACAACGTCACTTCCGGCGCAGGGCCCACTTCCGGGTGCGGGCAGGGGCGGAGACTGGTACAGCCTGAAGAAGGGGAGCGGGCAAGGAGAAGCGCCCGCTGAGCGCCGCTGTGTGTTGCAGGTCTACCCGGAGCCGCGGAGCGAGAGCGAGTGCCTGAGCAATATCCGCGAGTTCCTGCGCGCCTGCGGGGCCTCCCTGCGCCTGGAGGTGGGTAAGCGCGGCCGCGCGGGGCCGGGAGGTCGGGTCGGGGCGGGGACTCCTGGAGTCCGGCCCAGGGAAGAGTGGCCCGTGACGGTCGGGTCCGGGATCGCGGTCGCGGTTGCTATCACCGTGCCTTCGGGGCCGCTTGGCCCGATGTGGAGCGGGGCGCCGCGTCCTGGGAAGCGGCCCCCGGAGGCCGGCTCGCGGTGGGCCCTGGGGCCGAGGGGCCCCATGCCTTGTGCTGGTTTCTACGGGAACCTGTGGTTCTGTGAGTCGTGCACAGGCAGGCGGAGCATAGATAACCCTTGCTGGTCTGCGCCCGGGCACCTGTCCAGTCCTGAACTCTGCTCTTTGGGATTCCCCAGCACTGTCCAGGTCTGGCTCAAACCTCAGCAGGTGGTTAGTCAAGGCATGGACTGAAAAGAACTGGACCAGATCTTTCCTGGTTTCAAGCTTTCATCTGCGGCTGCAGGCTCGAAATTCGGCATTGTGACCGGAGGCACCCTATACCTCCACGCTCCCAATACATAATGCTTACGTTAGAGAACGCTTGAGTCCGGGACTGGAGTTTGTAAAACATGCTCTTGGGGGACAACTCTGCGGGGTGTCTTTTCCATGATGCATGATGTTTTGTGCTTAAACATCCTTTGTGGTCCTTCAGTATGATTTCTCCAGGGATGTCTTTCTTTCCTTGTTTAATAATTTGTAATTTGTCTTATTCCTGAGGCAATGACGTAGATCTAGAGACCAGCTAGCTTTGCTTTTATTAGGACCTTCAGGCTGATGTGCTTGCAGTCAGTTCTGTCGTTTGTCTGCTACTTTACCATTCTTACCAGGAGAGAACTGAAAGGCATTACATCCGGCTGCTAGACAGCATCACAAGCACTGTGATGACCCAGTATAGGTTTCCTTTTCTGGAAGGACATTGTCTTACCGTAGATTTCCGGGGAGAATTGCAGAAGTCATCTAATCATTGAGGGAAAGTTGTATGGAAAATTCATTTAATTGAATTGGGACACATAGCGATTTATAGAGATTATAAAGTATTACCATTTCTGTTAATATTTTATTTTTGATGTCCTGTAAATGCACCCATGTTGTGCAATGCCTGCAGAGATCAGAAGAGGGCATCAGATTCCCCTGAAACTGGAGTTATGGGAGGTTGTTAACTACCATGTGGGTGCTGGGAATTGAATCCGGGTCCTCTGCAAGAGCAACTAGTGCTCTTAACCACTGAACCATCTCTCCAGCCCCAAATTGAAGATCATTTTAACAGTCATTGCAAACTATTGTAAGAAAGTATTGCTTTAAAGGAAATTGAATGTTAAATCCTTATTTTTAATTACCCAAAGGGGAGGCCTTCACTGTGAGGCCTTCACTGGACATGTCCTAAGCGTCTAGAGCAGGCTCTGTACAAAGTAGGGACAGGTACTTCTTTGGGAAGTATTTGATTGATCATATGAGTTTGAAGTTTTAACTGATAGCAAGTAGGTTTCCTCTTAAAAAAATAAGTCTTATTGTGTGCTAATTTTAAAGAAATAAAATAATTTCTTTAAAATAATTATCACAGTAGAGGCAAATACTAGTATTCTTTGAAGGTTAATATGTCATAATTAAAACTCTTATTAATTACCTAGGAGATAATAAAAACAAGAAAACAGTACATGCAAAACCTCAGTTTGTTCAGCCATGGCTTTTTTAGGGAGTTTCCAGAATAAGGAACTCTGGTGTGGCGCTAACTCAGCCTTCAGCCTGTAACTGTGTGAGGAGAGAGGCCTGTGCAGGGAAAGACCTGGTCTTCCATCGAGAGAAATACATAGGGACTAGGGAGAGAAGAATCTTGTACCTTTGAACAATTCTAAGATTTACATGTTTAATTTCCACCAAGTTCTCTAAGGTAGGAGACAGACAACATTTTGAAATTCCAAATAGGAAACTTAAAACAGCTTAAATTCTATGTTAGCTTTTGTTCTTAGTTCTTAATATCAAGGTGCTTTTTTTCCCAGGTGTTGTTTCACACTCAATAAAGTTAATAAGAATGATATTGAAGCCAGGCATGGTGGTGCATGCCTTTAATATGAACACTCGGGAGACAGAGGCAGACAGATCTCTGTGGGATCAAGGCCAGTCATTAGCAAGTTTTAGGCCAGCTGGGGCTGCATATGAAACCCTGTCCAAAGATTTTTTGATAACATATATTTGCTAGTTCATTGCAAGTTTAATTTTTAAAAGTAATTTTCCAAATGTAAGAGTATTTAAGATGTGTGTGCATTAAAATAACTAATCCAGAGCCTAGAGGATGGCTCAGTGGGTAAAGGTGCTTGCAGCCAAGCCTGATGGCCTGAGTTTTGATCTTCTGGACCCATATAATGGAAGGAGAGAACAGACTCATGCAAATTGTCCTCTTACCTCCACAAATGTGCTGTAACACATGCATACACATACACACAAAAGTCAATGTAATAAAAAATAAACTATAATAACCATGTTGTTAAGTTTCTCTTAAATTATGAGGAGTTTAAACTTGCACACACATACACACAAACATGCATACACATACATACAAAATTTTTTCGTTAATACAGAAAAACTGAATACAACAATGCCAGTTTCCTTCCATTTGTATCTCAAAACCAGACATAGTTATGATGATGATGATGGTGATGATGATGATGATGATGATGGTGTGCTTTGAGTTTTGTGTGTAAGAGGACATGCCTCTGTAATTCTTAAGGTAAAATAGCTGCAGAGAAATAAAATTGTTCTAATTTTTTGCTCTATTGGACCCAAGTATATTATGTATGTATGTTTGTTCAGATGGTCACAGTATATTTGCTGCCAAATATTCCTGTTCAATATGCTATCTAATTGGACATAATGAGCTGTATGGAAGCAGGTGAACTGCAGCTAGCAAGAGCAAAGGCTACCTTCCTTAGGGTGGCTTTCCCCATCATACCTGTGGTACACGTACTGGCCTTTTATTTCAAGACCTA
>NW_008357518.1:39568-41265 GCF_000622305.1 Nannospalax galili | reverse complement strand
CTGACAGATAGTGTGTCACCACCGCTTTTCTGCGGAAGGACTGATACTGACTCTTGTACAGTGTTGCCATCTTTGCTCTGGAAAGGAAAATAGAGTTCAGATGAAATTTCTCACAGTTGCCAAGAAGGACTACAGGGAGTCTGTCAAATGAAGCAAACCATGGCTCTCCTTTTTCTAGCCAGTTCTGGTACAGGCACAGTGGACCTAGTAGGGAAGGTGACCAAATACTGTCACTTTTACTTCCTGCTTCACACACCAGATAATACCAAAATTACTTTCTGGCTTTAGATTTTTTTAAAAAAATGTAATTTAGGCTGGGTGTGGTGGCCCGAAGGACTACAGGGAGTCTGTCAAATGAAGCAAACCATGGCTCTCCTTTTTCCAGCCAGTTCTGGTACACGCACAGTGGACCTAGAAGGGAAGGTGACCAAATACTGACAATTTTGCTTCCTACTTCACACACCGGATAATACCAAAATTACTTTCTGGCTTTAGATTTTTTTAAAAAAATGTAATTTAGGCTGGGTGTGGTGGCCCAGTATTTTGATTCCAGCACTCAGGAGGCAGAGTCAGGTGGATTTCTTTGAGATCTGGGCTTGGCTGGTCTACATAGCAAGTTTCAGGCCAGCTGATTAATTAACTAAATTAATTAACTAACTTCCTGCTTCACACACCAGATAATACCAAAATTACTTTCTGGCTTTAGATTTTTTAAAAAATGTAATTTAGGCTGGGTGTGGTGGCCCAGTATTTTGATTCCAGCACTCAGGAGGCAGAGTCAGGTGGATTTCTTTGAGATCTGGGCTAGCTAGACAAGCCAGCATCAATGAGTTCCAGGTTCAGCGAGAGATCTTGCATCAAAAGAATAAAGTGGAAGGTCCAAGAGATGGCTTAGTGGATAAAGGAACTTGCTGCTAAACTTGACACCTCAAGTAGTGGGAGAGAACTGAATCACACATGTTGACATATGTGCCATGGCACATGCATGGCCTCCCTCCCCTAATAAATAAATGTAAAAAAAGAAAAGAAATAAAGTGGAGACTAAGAGAGGAAGACAGCAGACCCCAACTTCAGGTCTACACACTTCTAACATCACAAACATATACACATGCAAAAACAAAAGCAAACCTCAGAAATGTGGGCATTATGGTCCACAGGAATCAAAGGGCTGAGGCAGGAGGACCAGCATGTGCCACACAGCAAGAACTTGTCTCAGAAACAACAAACCAAATGAGACACCCACACACTAGGGGAAACAAAAAAAATCCATGACATTACTTAAACAAATTAAAAGGCTAATCAATCTGGACCAGAACTATTAGGAGGCTAATTAGAAGATTGGACACAGGCACAAAGAAATGAGCCTCTGGGCATGGTAATTAATTCCAGCACTCAGGAGGCAGAGGCAGGTGGATCTCTGTGAGATGGAGGGTAGCCTTTGTCTACATACCAAATTCCAGGCCAGATGGCGTTACAGGGAGACTTTTGTTTTACACAAGCAAAGCTGGGCATAGCCACATGATCCTGTAACCTCTGAACTAGGGCGTGGAGACAGGTGGATGCTGGGAGTTCATTGGCTAGCCAGTCTAGCTGAAATGACCCTGTCTCAAAGGAATAAGGCAGGGAGCACAGAGTACATCTGACTTCTTGCACACACATGCATATACGATTATCAATTGTAATAAATAAAATGACAA
>NW_008357518.1:33977-38513 GCF_000622305.1 Nannospalax galili | reverse complement strand
AGAGTTCCAAAGGAATTCAGCCTCTAGTTAGGTAAAGTGAGGTTTTAGAAAGGCATTTACCCTTTCTAAAGGAGTGTTCTGGAACACTCCTCTTTTTCCTAAGCATAAGCTCATCAGTGGTCTGTAAGTTCATGGACTGAATAGAAGAAACTTAGAGACAGCCCTGGTAGGTTTCTCCAGGAGCATCTTGTTAGTCAAGAGGAGATAAGTAACTGAGCTGTAGTCAGTGCCGCTACTCTTGACCTGTTCTCACCTGAGGAGAGTGGGGTGACTGGGTTGCTTCCTCCTTGTTCAATGTTACAACATAGGCCTCCACCTCAGCCAGCTTCTGGTTCACCTGTTTCTGGGGATCTGATTAGAGACGAGAAAATACTAGGTTAGTGACAGGTGCTGGGTTAGTCCTGCCCAGCATGTGGATCTGCCTGCATGGTGGAATTTAAAGCTTCCTCTGTGTGTGTTTCCAGAGACTGTCTCTGCCTTAGCTGTCTTCCTTTGGTGTGTGCATCGTCACATTGTGAGTTTTGATTGTCTAGATTTGACTGTTACTAGAATGTTGCTGAGTGCACGGTGGTTGGGCTTCCTTGATGTGATTAGTGTTAAATGCCAACTTGCCACAATTCTCTCTGGGAGGAGCATCTCAATGAGGAATTATTTAGATCAGGTTGGCCTGGAGCTTGTCTGTGGGGGATTGTTGTGATTATCAATTGAAGTAGGAAGACCTGGTCTCTGTGGCCACTCTTTTGTGGACTAGGACCTGAACTGTAGAGTGAAGAAAGCTAACATAAGCAAGCAAGGAAGCCAGCAAGAATCCATTAGTTTCCCTCTGCTCTTTACCATGGATGTGATGTGGCTAGCTGCTTGAGTTCTTGCCTTGTCTTCTCAGTGATGGACCATAACCCAGAATTGTAAGCCAAATAAACCCTTCCTCCCCAAGGTGCTTTTCGTTAAGATACTATATCACGGCAGCAGAAATGGAATTAGATCACTTGGGATGCTGCTGGCCCTGGGCTTCTGTAGTTTCTGATTTGTTTCTCTAAGATGTTGGCCATGTGTTGGTAGTCAGATGCTTATTTTTGTGCATAAGTGGATAGCCACTGTGGAATTAATTTATCAGCTGCTTGTTGGGTGCCCATTGTCTTAGCAGCTCTACAAAGTCCACACTCCTGGGGATATCTGGAAACGAAACAAATGAACCAGCAGGCAGAGGTCTGATGATGACAGGGGTGATGAGAAGACAGAGGATTCTGGGAGTAGGCAGGGGCTGGGTAAGGCCCAGGGTCTGGAAGACCTCTGCGGATGATCTTTTGGCTTAGAAAATTCCATGTGAAGGAAGGGGGGAGCCCAGGCACAAGGTTGGCTAGTGTAGAGGGCCCTGAGGTAGACCTGAGCCCCACGGATCAGAGGCCAGCTAAGTGTTAAGAGGTGTGTTTAGGAGAGGCTGAGGGAAGCGAGCCTCCTGAATGGCTGCTACTGCTCCAGCTGCAGGGCCTTGATCTGGTGTCTCCTTTCTTCAGCCTTTCATCAAGTGTGTGACCCAGTTATTTAGAATCCTTCCTGTCTCTCCTTTGTGTGGATGAGGCCACCGAGGCATAGAGGCTTTGTCATGTTGAGGCCCAACATGGCAGCCTGGTTTTGGAACCTTGCTCTTCTTTAGGACTCTGTTCCTTTTCTGTGGGCCAAGACAAGTGTGGAAGTGTGGGTTTTATTCTAATTCTGATGAGAAACTCCTGGGGTGCTTTTTGTTACTGTTGCTGGGGATGGGGTCCAGCAGCTTGTTTGCTACTCTGAGCCACACTCCTGACCCCATTTGAGTTTCAGTTCCTGATCTTCTGTGCCTTGCCAGTCAGTGAAGAATGAGTTGCCCACAGACATGCTGCTGGAATGCTACTTTTTGTTTTTGAGATCTGTAGGACAGTGTCTGTCCCTGGAGTTCCTTGAAACATGTGACCACCTATCTAGTGGGCTCCTCTCCCCAATATGTACACTTCCTCCCCCTTGTGCTAGCATGTGGTGGGATGGCCCATGTGTCCTCCAGCCCAGTGTCTTGCTGGCCTTGGCACCTGTCACTCATACACTGCTTTCATGCCTAACCATGACCCTGAGAGATGTTGTCAGGTTGGCTCTATTCAGGAGCTGACCTTGGTTGCCTCTTATACTGCATTATCTCCTCTTGACTTCTGTGCTTTGGACTTTCAGTTCTAGCATGTTGAACTGTTTGAGATGCCTCTAATGGTGATGGACTTCTTTTTCCATGTGTGACTTATAACCTGTGCTAAGCATTGTAGCTTTATAGACATCAGCTCGTTTACACCTGCTCCAGCTCTTGGGAAGTGACATTTTGTCAGGTAGGTGCTGTCAGTCCTAATACATGGGGCTCAGCCTGAGAGGATAGATGGAAGGATAGATGATGGTCCTTACAGGACCAGTTCCTTGACTGGTCCTGGCTCCTGGTTTTGGGGTTGACTTCCTTATGGCAGAATTTAGTGGAAGGTGCCCAGGTCCTAGAGATCTTTAGGTCCTGGAGACTTGACCACTGTAGAGTTTTAGAATTAGAGAGGACCTCAAGCTCAGTTGGAAACTGCATTTGGTACATTTTACCAGTTCTAGGATAAGAAAAACCAGGAAGGTCCCCCAGGGGCAGCAGGAAGATGGAGGTGCGTTGTACAGCATCTTTTCTCTTGCCTGTATGTGTGTTCTGCACTGGACATGATGGAAAGTATCCAGAGCCTTTTCAGATCCTGTACAGGGGCAGGGTACTTCCTTAGTCCTACTGTGGGATACCTTGGAGACTCCTGGGAAGGATGGTCTGTGCAAAGTGGAGGAGTCCATATAGGATCCTGCACTATCACCTCCATCTTGTAAAGAGCCTAGATGAGTTCAGCTTGGTGTCCATTGGAGGTTTGCGGCTGTCATTGGCTTGGAATGGAGATGGGTTCTGGGAGGAGGTCTGTGCCTGCTGAGAAGGAAGGGAGGGTCCTACCTCCTGAGTCCCTAGGTGAGAGGTTCCAGGTCATGCTGTGGCTGTCACTTTAGGTTATAATGCTGCTGCTGTGCTGGGTGGTTTCTCTGAACTGGCACAGCCTATCACATGGGTCTGGGAACCTTGCTGGGAAGGTCTCCTAGTCTCAGAGTTATTTGCCCAGGGTGAGCAAAGGACCAGGTGTTCTGTGTGTGATGCATGCATTGTTTTGCATCTCTAGGTCATATGGACAGTTTTCAACGATGTTCAGGGTTGGCCAGTGGTGGGAAAAGGCTGCACTGAGAGTCTGTTTTTATTTTCCTCTCAGTTCTTAGGGAAAATGCAACAGTGACAACCATGACAGATGGGTGGCAATGGAATGAGGCTTGAGATGTACAGGCATGGCTGAGAGTTGGAATAGTGTGGCTGTTGTGTCTGTTCATGGAAAGCCTGCAGTCACCCACAGCGTGCCTTTTCACTCCCTTCCCTCTGTTTATTGTTTTCCACGTTTCTTTCCTTTATTCAGTGCTGGGCCTGGAGCTGGAGCTGGAGCTGGGCCTGGCATAAGCTGGGCAGGTGTTCTGACTTGGGTATCAGCCCCTCCCACAGTCTCCCAAGTGTTCTCAGGTGTGTACTACCATGCTTGCTGAGACTTTGAAGTTTTGGTGAATTCAGGCATGTATTTAGCCACTTTTGTGAAACAGATTTCTTTTGATTACTGTTCAGTTATATTTCTGTTTTCATTGAAAACCTCAGGCCATTGTCTGGTGGGCAGGGGAATTCCATTTGACAGGGCTGAGCACTTAACTGTCACTTATTCTTAGTACTTTTACCAGTTATGAATCTCTGAATTAACTATCACCTGCTGCAAGCAGAACTTTTTCTGATCAAGGTGAGAGCAGCACTAATCTGTAGGTAGAAACATAAATATTTAGAAGGCAGTTTGATATGTCCATATATCAAAACAACTGTGTGTGTGTGTATGCTATGTATGTGTCCTGCCCTCCTCCCTCCCTTCATCTGTGACCTTCCCAGCAATGGCCTTTTGACCAAGTTTA
Organism: Nannospalax galili; assembly: GCF_000622305.1. NCBI lineage: Eukaryota > Metazoa > Chordata > Mammalia > Rodentia > Spalacidae > Nannospalax > Nannospalax galili. Next base: position 34,496 of record NW_008357518.1, on the reverse strand, counting down.
TAGTACCTGGCATGAATTCTTCCTGTGGAGCAGGCCAGAAATCCAATCAGAAAGCAGTTGGTTACCTCTATAACAGTCATGGCACGATTGTGCCAGTGGGCATACCTTACTTGGCAGGTTGGTATCGTAGCTCCTAGGGTCCACAGCTGAATGAGACCGTAGATGATTTTCTCCACCAGTAGCCTTCATAGTACCTTCTGGCACTGTGAACACTAAACGAGCAGGGTTGAGACTTCCAGTTTGATTTCTCTGTGTCTGTTTTATTTTTTAAAATTTGGACACAGGGTCTTACTAGATAGCCCAGGCTGGCCTCCAACTGAGGTGTTCCTGCCTCAGCCTCTCAAGTGTTCAGATCTCAGGTGTATACTACCATGTCTGCTGAAGTTTTGGTGAATTCAGGCACGCATCTGGCCATGCCTTGATTCCAGTTAAACATTTATGGAGAGAATTCTGCGTGCATGGTTCTCTATATCTCCCATGGGATCCTGTCAGAAGGCACTCAGTATCAGTGTTGTTTCT
>NW_008357518.1:30788-33648 GCF_000622305.1 Nannospalax galili | reverse complement strand
TTTATATGTATGAGTGTATTGCCTGCATGTAGATAAGTGCACCTGTGTCATGCAGTGCTCACGGAGGACAGAAGAGGCTGGAACTAGAGTTAAGGGCAGTTGTTAGCTGCCATGTGGGTGCTGGGAATCAAACCCTGGTCTTCTGCAAGAATAGCCAGTGCTCTTAACTACTGAGCCATCTCTCCAGTACTGCCCCCACCTTAAATACAAAATTCATTATCAAAAAAAAATTTGACTTAGACTGAAGCTATGAGCTGCATTTTATCCACATGGACTTCAGATATGACAAGAAAACAGTTAATTGACAAGAAGGAACATGAATAGGGTGGGCATCCATTTTACCTGTGAGAAGAAATTTGGAAGTTCAAAAGTAGAAATTAATAATTTAATAATTGTATACTAGGAGCTGAGTGGGGTAGCTGCTGCGTCTGGAGTTGCCTTTTGACCAGAACTGCTGTGGAACTCCTGTGGAGATGCCATACCCTGCCACCTTAGGGGAAACTGAGAGAGTTTGCTACCATGCCCTGTATCTAAACATGTAACAAGTAGAGTTGACTTTGTGTTTGCCTTTCCAGAAATGTCTCCATTTGGAATAACAGATCAGCGCCAACAAAGGAATGGTGGCCACACAGTTGGGCAGTTAATCTTAGGTATCAACTACATGATGAGATTCTACATTTTATTTTTTATTTTATTTTATTTTATTTTTTGAGGCATGGTCTCACTCTGTAGCCCAGGCTGGCCTGAAACTCGCAGTTCTCCTGCTTCAGCTTCCTGAGTACATTATAGTATTTACCACCATCCCTTACTCTGCATTTACATTTTTAGTTAGAGATGTTTTAAATAACCTGCACCACAATGTTGGGAAGGAAATTTATTTAAGACAGTAAAGATATTATATAACTGCACTAGTGTCAGTTTTCACTATAGCCCTGCCATTGTGCTATGGTGTGTAACTTAGAGCCAGTTAAGTGCAGGGTTTGTTACCTGGAACTGGAACAAGTGCGCCCATGGCAGCTTCAAGTGTAAGTGAAGCTTACCCTGACTGTATTTGTTCACTGTTGTCTTTTTTTTTTTGGCTTTTTGAGACAGGGTCTCCCTGTAGCCCCCGCTGTCCTGAAGCTCACTGTGTAGCCCGGGCTGCCTTTGAACTCACAGAGACCCGCCTGCCTCTGCCTCCCGAGTGCTGGGATTAAAGGCGTGCGCCACCACGCCCGGCTCACTGTTGTCTCTTTTTTAAAAAATTATTTTTATTTTATGTGTATGAGTATATTGCCTGCATGTATGAAAGTGCACCCATGTCATGCAATGCCTGTGGAGGTCAGAAGAGGGTATCTGATCCCCTGGAACTGGAGTTAAGGACAGGTAGCCACAATGTGGGTGCAGGGAATCGAACCCAGGTCCTTTGCAAGAGCAGCGAGTGCTCTTAACCCCTGAGCCATCTCTCCAGCCTCCTACTGTGGTCTCTGTGAAATTACTAATAATTTAGGCTGTGCAGTAACTTTGTGGACCTTGTTTGTGAGTTATAGTATAAGCAGCTTGTTTATTTGGACTCTAGTCAGATGGAGGTGTTAGAAGGACCAGGGCAAAGTAGCTTTGGGTTGGGGAATCTGTAGTAAGAGTTTTGGGTTTTCTCAACTTCAAAGATTCTGTCTGTGAGGCAGACCTGGGGCTTGGCCTTATTCTCTATTAGCGCTTCAGTGGTATTTGTAGCTTAGAGCTGGCCCTGGAGCAGGAGCGGTCCTAGGAAGAGATGGCAAGAGGCCTGAGTGTTTCTTGCCTATCTTGTATTCTGAGTAGCTAAGCACAGTTTGAGTTGTATGGTGCTCTGTGGTGTTTTTTAGGAGACATTGGTCAACTTGCATAAGGTCATGAAGAAATTCCTTGAGCTGGGCCCCTTGGCCATTGAGTGACAGATGAATGTTGAAAAGCGAAATGGGGCGGGGGCTGCAAGAATGTCACTTGGCAGGGCTTGGGCTTGAGAGAAACACAGATGGAAATGGAAGGAAACATCTGGTGTGGGGTGGGCTTTGGACAGGTTTTGAAAAGGCAGAAGAGACATACCCATGTGGGACAGCTTGCTGTTTCTTGGTTGATTGTTTGATGGCTCAAGTGGATTTGTTACCTTGACACAATGTCCTGGGCTTGGTGAGCTGCCTCTGAATTGTGCCCATCCCTCTGGGCCCTGGCCTGGAGGGTGATCAATGCGATCTGTGTTTGTTTGGAGGGTTGTGGTGGTGGAAGCAGCCCTGTAGAATGACTGTCAAGTATATAAACTTGGCTGTTGGAAGGAACACGGCATGACTGAAAGGAGCAGAGGGATGACTATAGGACTGTGTGCTTGGAGAGTCTGTAGCCAGCTCCCTAGGGTGGCATCTAGGACCCTGTCCCGTAGCACCCACCCTGTGACTGGAACCAAGAGCTACAATAGAGTTCTGGTGGCCAAAGTGTGTTGGTGATACAGTCTTAAAAATTGAGCATGTTGTTTATCACTTACCTTTCTGAGTTTAATCCTAGAGATGTAAAGAGGAAAAAGAAGGAGTAATAACCATTGTGCCAACCAGGGACCCTGAAAGCCATGGCAGCAGGATTCTGGTGAGGGTTTAGTGCTGATGGATTGCAGCAGGCATGGCGGGGAAAGATAAGCCTACCCAGTCCTGTGCCCCAACATTCAAAAAAAAAAGGTGCTTGTGTATGTATTCCATAGCATGTGTGTGGAGGTCAGAGGACAACCTTCAGGAGTTGGTTCTCTTCTTCCACCTTATGTTTGAGGCAAGATCTCTCTCTCTCTCTCTCTCTCTCTCTCTCTCTCTCTCTCTCTCTCTCTCTACCTGGGACTTTTGTGTTCTCTCCTAGGCTC
>NW_008357518.1:25865-29953 GCF_000622305.1 Nannospalax galili | reverse complement strand
TGCTCATGCTGGCAAGCTTGGTAAGGAATCCTCATTTGAGTGACCTGTTATGTGCATAGACAGGGACTGCAAACCAAGTGCAGATGGTGAATGCTGATTGTATGGGTTTGTAATGATAGCTAAAAACCTGTGCTTCCATATTCAGTGTTTTCTTTTTTCACTTTTTTTTTCTTTTGGTGGGGGGTTTGAGACAACGTCACTATGTAGGCCAGGCTGGGCTTAGTCTCACAGAGATCCACCTGCCTCTGCCTCCTGAGTACTGGAACTAAAGGTGTGCGCCCACCACACCCAGCTTGTCACACATTGATAGATGCTCTCCTCCTGAGCTTCAATCTTGTTTTATTTTCTTTTTATTTATGAGATAGGGTTTCAATAGCTCAAGATAGCTTTGAACTTGTGATTATCCTGTGTCAGCTTTCTGAGTAGCTGGGGTTATGGTTGTATGCCACTGCTGGGCCAGAAACCTGTATTTCTTGACCTGTCTTCCCTCCTGGGAAAGACTAGGACTCTGACTCTCATTGAGCCTGGAGGGTAAGGGAGTATCTCCTGCTGGGTGAAGGGTGGATGTATAGGCTCCCTGTTTGGGGAACAAGACTGGATCTGGTGTTTAGTTGGCCCTGCTGGTCTGACCCTTTCTTGGTCTGCTGCGACCAAGGAAGGGCAGGCTTTTCTTAGTGCTGCTTTCATATGGGCCCAGTGGTGTTTTGGGTTGCTGGCTGCCTCAATACTAGTTGGGAGCATTTACAATAGAAAGAAGATGGGAACACCACTATTGGGTGTTTTCAGGCCAGCCCTTAGTCAGCTGGCCTTGTCCAGCATTCTGAGCCTCGTGTTGTTTTGTATGTGGTGTCAGGGCTTTTTAGCTGCACTCAGCTGGAGGCCTACAGAGGCATTTTGTCTCCATCTTTTCTATCAATTCTTGCAGATGTATCTTGTGAGTCACATCTTTTTCTATGTGGTACTGGTGGTCAAACCAGGGTCTTGGTGGCCTGTTGGTGGCTCACTCCTGTGACAGTAGCTGACACTACCTGTGCACTTATGTGGGTAGGAATAACTTCAAGGTGGTCATGTGCCAAGCAGCAGGCAGGGAGAGCCTGATGGGAGAGTCTGAAGGGACTAGGAACAGAGCTGAGGAGTGAGGATCAAGCTTCCCACGTTGCATTCCAGACCTGCCAGTGCAGGCTGCTGGCACAGTTTCACTTTGGGGTGGGTTTGCTCTTGCTGCTTCTTCTCACTGTCTGTCCTGTGAGTCTAGGGACATCTCAAGTTCATCTCATACTAGGATCCAGTGCAGACACCCACTTCTCCTTAGAGAGGGGTCAGGGTTCTGCTCAGCTTTGTATCCAAGAAGGGATAGGGCGCAATTGCTTGTCTTTTTCTGGTGTTGTGACTTCACAGGGCTGTTCTGAACTCTGTTAGGACATTCAGGGGACATATTTCTGCTCGTAGTCTTCTAAAACCTTACTCCGACTAAGCCTCCCTCTTCCCACTTCTTACCAACCCAGTGGGTTTTTCCTTTTCCAGTGTGTATTTAAAGTCTTTCATTCCTCACTTCTGTGGCACTGTGGGAGGAATGAGAGGTACGTGTGTTTGCAGTCGGCCATCTTGAAACACTTTTCCAAGCCTGGGTTTTGTAATTGCTTGCTTGCAGTTTTAATGTTAATATAATGTTCTCCTTGCCTTTTATAGATATGACTGCTGTCCCTTCCCCTACAGTTAACCCAAATAGGTGTCATGCCCTCTGTCCAGGTCCTGCAAAACCTGTCAGGTTCTCATGATAGGCAGGCAGTCTTTGTAGGTGTGAGCTCCTAGCCCTTGAAGTGCAGTTAAGGGACTGAGTGTGGGTTGTATGTGACCCATGTGGGACTGACCAGTACCTTCAGCTTTATACTATCCTCCTCCAGATGACAGTGGAGGGCAAAATCAAATGGTCTGGTTCAGATCTTATCATCACCAAGTCTTACTTTCCCCGTATGTCAGATAAACTTGGCACACACTCGGAACTGCTGGGATGTCAAGGCTGTGCGTGCACTAGCCTGGTGTGCAGTGGTCCTCAGCAGGTGCTGCTGCTGTCCTAGCTGTGCCCCTGTGAAGAATTCTCCTATGTTGGGGAAGGATGGGTTGCTAGCAGTGGTTAGTTGACTGTCTTGCCTCTCTTCTGTTCCCATGTTCCTGTCTTCCCTCTCTGCAGGCCCATCTGGAAACTACCAAAAATACTTGTTTCTTTATGAATATGTGTTCCCTGTGTTAGTGTTTGCATGGTGATACAGTAGAAACCACAAAGTGGAATAAGGTTTGATTCTTATTTTAAAGTGAAGCAGGCTGTTGGGTTGAAGGAACCCTTTACAAAAATTCTACTTTTATCCTTGGGGAGCAGGAGTGGGTGGAATTAAGTTCAAAATCTGCAGAAGACAAGAAGATGACAATCAGGGTGGATTTCTGCTCGTCACTGTCCTCACAGTATGGGCCATCTGCATTGAACTTAAATAGCACTACTTATTTAAGGTTCATTTTCAGTCATTTTTGCTCTAAAAATCACAGATTCCATTTGACAATGTGATAGGACAAAACTGTATTTTTAAACTCTGCAAGCAACACTCTACAACTCTGCCAAAAGTAATGATTTTTTTTCCCCTTGAAACATACCTTCTTTATGAATTCGTTGTGGGAGCTGAGCTGATGTTGAGGCTGGGAGGTTGAGGAAGACTCAGGTGAGTTCCTCTTCAGGGGTGGCTCCATTCGGGTTGAGGTGATGGGATGTACCCGGGATGGGAAAAGACTTTTTTCTTCCCAGGTACAGCCAGCCAGGGACGTCATTCAGGCATGAATCACTCTGCTTTATTTTAGGTCAGTATTGCAAGGTGGGTCACGTGGATAATGGTGGTCAGTGATGTCTGAACTTGTGTGGCCAGGCTTCTGTGATTGTTGGTGAGATTGTTGGGCAGGGGTGTGGATGTACTTAGGATGAAATACAGATAATAGCAAGTAGGTATCTGAGATGGATTCTGTTTGTGTTTAACTTGGTGCTGAATCTTTAAGCTCTATAAATTACCTGTTGTATCAAGATTGCCACACACTAGGAATGTGATTGTCAGCACCTCATGGCTCTCCTTGCTCTCCTTGCTCTATCTCACTGACCACTGGCCTGGCTTGCCTCTTGGGAGCCTCAAGGCACTGTCTTCTCTGAAGGGAGTACTGTTTACCTGTCTGCTGGTTTGGGCTGCCCTGGTGACGTCCTGACAAATACATGTCACACATGATTCCAAACCTGGGTCGTGCCATTCCTGAAGTTGTCGGCCCTAGCTTCCTGTTGCTTGCATTATCCATATGGAGAGGACACAGGGAACTGAGACCTTTATCCAACAGTCTTGGAGTGGGGCTTTTTTGTTAGCAGATCTCTAGCCCATTGGTGCCTTTAGGTATCTGCATGCCTGCAGCTCCAGTTAATACCCTGAGACCAGATCATGAGCCACATTTATGCAGCCAAGCTGCTTCTGAATGCTGACATAGATTGTGACACTGAAGATGTTTGCTGTTCAAGCCACTGAGTTAGAGAGTGATTATAGAAATGTATGGATGATCCAGGTGCCCAGAGGTGAAAAACAGGGCAGAAGTAATGTGTATCAGAGTAGGAGAGTCTTCCTGGCTGCTCTGTCCTCATCTGCCTACGGTCTTCTGGGAAGGAACATGTTCCTTTATGCCTGGCTTACATGCATTTAGGTGTTCTCTTTTTTTTTTTTTCTTTGAGATTTTTATGAACCTGCAGCCATCAGCAGTATGTACTCACTGCATTTTTAATTTGGGGAACAAGGGGAACTTTGTTTGCCAGGGAGTGACAAATGCTCAGAATATTATTTATTTATTTATTTATTTAAATTTTATTTTTGGTCTTTTTGAGACAGGGTCTCCCTGTAGCTCCAGCTGGCCTGGAACTCACTATGTAGACCAGGCCGGCCTTGAACTCACAGAGATTCGCCTGCCTCTGCTTCCCCAGTGCTGAGACTTAAAGGTGTACGCTATCACGCCTGGTGCTTTGTCTTTATTTTATAGAGTGGCAGAGCATTCTGTATCTCTTAGCTAGCTAAGAA
>NW_008357518.1:20129-25704 GCF_000622305.1 Nannospalax galili | reverse complement strand
TGCCTAACACTAGAGGCTTTGTAGAGCAGTTCTCTTAGCTGCAGCTAGGTGTCACTCTGCTGACACAAGCTCCATTGTGGGCTTTGACAATCTCACTTGAAGAACAGGACCTGGAGACTTGTTGAAACTCTCAAAGACTCCTAACACTTCTGTTTAGAAGGAGTCTGGGTGATTGGTTACAGTCAATCAGGTCTTTGTGTGAGAGAAAGTGGACAGCTAGCTACTACAGTAAGCCAGGGTTGGAGAAAAAAAGGCCAGTCCCGCATGGTGCACATGCCTTTAATCACAGTATCTGGGAGCACAGGTGACAAGGCTTCCCTTGCTTGCTCACACAGTCATTCAGATAGTATCAACCTAGAAGGCAGACACTGTAGATCAGTTGAGCACCATATTGATGTGTTTCAGTTGTTCATTAAAGAATTAAGCCTGACATTATATCTGGTTACTATAAATAACTATAAAGAACGAACTATGCCAAATTGAGTACTTTTAGTGGTATGGCAGAAGTTAAGGCAGGGGTAGAGTCTGGGCCAGATTGCAGTCTTTGAAGATCAATATTGGCCTCTTTGGGATATAGCCAGCAGTATCTTTTGTGGGGGTTAGGGGTTGCAGGCTCTGATCCTGGAGTCTTGACAGAAGGGACACCAAGACAGGAGAGGGGCAGGCCAGACCTTCCTGAAGCAGCTCTGTACCTCTGGTCTGCGTGGTTGTGTCTTCCTAGTCCTTCCTTCTGTGTGCTGTGTGCTTCTGTCTACATGGCTGACCTCCCTGCCAGCTTACTGTGTGTCTTTTCTGTGAAGCCCTGTGAGTCTGGCTGCAGGTGCACTATTGCTGCTACCAGCCCTTGGAGCTCCTCCTCATTAACGACCCTAGCCTCACTGCTGGAGTGTGGAGCAGTGCCTAGTTTAAGGATGCTGAGCAAACCTTTAAGTCTGTCTCTGGTGGGAAGTGTGCTGAGGCCCTGCAGTGCTCTGTTGGCCATAGCAGCCCAGCAGCAATGTCCATTGTCTGGTTGCCAGAGCACCCCACTTTGAATACAAGAACAGAGCAGTTCTTTGCCCACCTGCTGATTGCAGCTCACTTCTGTTCCCCATTTTCTCCTTCTGCCTGGCTGCTAGTCCCTGAACACCCCCTTCCCCATCCCATTTCATCTCTTCTGCCAGCTGTCTTGGCTGTGGTCCTCCCTTGCTCGATGTGCTCTCTAGTTTTTTATGATATACCCTGTTAGATGACTACTCGAGTTTTGCAGCTCAAGTGACTGGAGGTTAGCCAGTTATGAAGCTGGCCTCTCTTCCCGGTGAGGAGCGTGACGTACACTGCTATGTCCCCACATACCAGCTTTGTGACAGATTGGCTCCTATGAGCTTGTGTGTCCTTTCAGCTGTTCCCTTCTAGCTGTGGTTGTGGATGCAGAGAGCCTTAAGGTGGCTGGAAGTCTATGCTCATCTGGGGTTGCTCTGCTTTACAACTTTGTCCCCAACTGCTTTTGGGGGTACCCTTTCTCAGTAATGTGGGATGGACACGTCTATGGATGTCTGCATTATTGATATGTCCATTGGACTCTTGGTGTAGCTGTCTTCTGTGCAATTTTCCTTATTTTGGATCAGGTTCATCCTCAAAGTGTGTCTTGAGTAAGATGCAGTCTTGAACCAACCAGAAGAAAAGTGACCCATCTAGCCCAAGGCAGACATCAATGTCTCTGGTTTTGTAGGGAATGAGTGGGAATCTATTGGAATGAGTGGTGTGCTTTCTTGCTTATGAAGACAATTTTAGCTCTGTGTGGACCAGATGAGTCTCAGTTTTACCCATAGGAATTGTGTTTCTGTGTTTGTGAGAGAAACTGGAGAGTCAGGTCTAGGTCTGGTTGGGACTCCCCAGGGAGCTGTGGGTTATCCTCTCCTGGCATGTAAGAGGATGGTAGCTGCTCTTACTGATTCAGGGAGAGTGATGGATTCATGGCTCTAATGTTTTTGGCATTTGGAGCTCCCTGATGAAGGAAGTCATTGCTTTGGGGTAATTCTGTCTTGTCCATACTTATATTTTCCTTTTTAAACATCATTACCTATAAGTGTTTCCTGCTTGAGGACACTTTGATCAGCTTTTTCTTCCTTCTGTTAGTAAAGTTTAATTTACTGTTATTCTTTAGGGGATGGTAGAGAAAGCCATGATTTTTGTTGAATCCATGGGTAGTTGTTGGTCCTGGTATGGTCCTCTGAGTTCATGCCAACAAGTAGCCTTTGGTGGGGCCTTTGGTGTCAGTCTGTGGGAGGCTAGGGAGTCAGAGACTGTAGAGAGCTGCGTGGGTGGCCTGGAGGGTGCTGCTCCAGTGCCTTAGAGGGGGGGGGGTTACTTCTCAGGCATTGCTGACCTCATGTGATAGTCCTTCCTCATTGGGCAGAGGAATTTGCCTCTGCACTAGTCTTCGGCCTCTTTTCTCACTTTTTAGATGCACCATTTTCTGACATGCTTGTGCTTTCTGTAGACCTACTTCCTGGACAGCACGTTTCCTCAGCAAGTTGGCTGACATGACCAACCTCCCTCCCTCCTTCCTTCCCTCCTTCCCTCTCTCTCTCCCTCCTTCCCTTCCTCCCTTCCTCCTTCCCTCCCTCCCTCCCCTCTCCCTCCCTCTCCTCGCATGTGTGTATGTGTATGCATGTGTATTGAGTGTCTACAGAGGCCAGAGGGGAGTTGGATCCCCTGGAGTTAGAATTTCAGGCAGTTGTGAGCCATCCTACATGGTGCTGGGAACTGAACTCTGATCCTCTGCAAGAGCAGCAACTACTCTTAACTTCTGAACCATCTCTCCAGCTACAAATTTTTTAATGATGTGCCTTTGACACTGTTAAAAATGGGTTTAGGTGGGGTTGAGGTTCTGCTTTGAGAGTTGACACGTGTGAAAGGGCAGTGGGCAGTGTGGGGTTGGGTGGACAGTGTGGCAGTGATGGTCCTGTATTCATGGTCTCAGGGAAGGTTGGTATTTGTCAGCCAGAAGATCCAGGGGCAGTAGGGTACTAGTGTGGTGCCCCACAGCTGGGAGCACAGTTCTGACTCTGACTGAGAGGTAACATGGACTACTAGGTTTGTGTTGAGGCAGGATATGTTGAAGCAACTGCTTCATGATTGGGCTTCTGGATGGATTGGTATGCCCACCCCTCAGAGGTAGCCAGAGTCTAGATTCTGGAGGTCTTGTAGAGATGGCCTTGCATAAAAGGTAGACTATTGATGTCTATTACTATGCCTGTGGTACCTCTGGGCTTTTTCAAGGCATGAAGCTGTTGGTGCATAGCAGACTGCCAGGGTAAGAGCACTGGGTTAGGATGGAAGAGCTGGTTGACCAAGGGTGAGGCTCTCTGGTTATCTCTGGCCTCAGCTTATCTGACCAGTGGGTACCCTAGGTGTGTCCAACCTGCATCCCATGATTGCATGTACTTCAAGGTATCTATGGATATGGTCCAATGCAAAATTATTTAAAGCATTGAGGTTTTTGGGGGTTGGGGCAACTGAATTATCTTGTTCTTCAATGTGAACTTTGTAGATAACAATGTTATATCATAATGTCCAAAGGGGGTAGGACACCTGTAGGTTTTCTCCATCTCTGCTCCCCCATAGAACTGCATGTTATGATGTGTGTGTTGGCCAGAGGATATCCCCAGATGTCTTCCCTCAGTGTTCTCTTTCTCTCTCTCTCTCTCTCTCTCTCTCTCTCCCTCCCTCCCTCCCTCCCTCCCTCTCCCTCTCCCTCTCCCTCTCCCTCTCCCTCTCTCCCCCCCGTAGGCTCTACCCACCCATTTGTGTATGTGGTGCATGTGTGTGAGGATGCACTCTGTGCACCTGTGTGTGCAAATGTCACCCAGAGCAGGATGTTAGGTGTCTTCTCTTCCTCTTCACCTCATTGCCTTGAGACAGGGTCTTTCACTGAGCCAGAAGCTTGCAGTTTTTGGCAGTGAGCTCTACCTCTCAGTATTTGCTTGTCTCTGCCCCCCAGTACTGGGGTTCTAGGCATGTGAAGGTACCATGCTTTGCTTTTTGTGTGGGTTTGGGGATTCTAACTCAGGTCCTCATGCTTTCAGAACAAGTGCTCTTACTGAGCTATCTCTTTAGCACCCTCCCCATCCACCTTTTTTGAGACACGGTCTCTGACTGGCCTAGATCTCAGGATCCACCTGTCTCTGGGCTTGCAAGCCTCTACTACCATGTCTGACTTCCTAAAATATAGGTTTTGCAGGTCAAACTCAGGTCTCCCTGCATGAGAGGCAAATATTCTACCAATGCAACATCTCCTAGGTTGGTTTTGTTTTTGTATATGCATCCAGGAAGCTGCCACAGTGCTGAAGCCATCTTTTTTTTTTTTTTTTCCTGATAAATGTTGCTGTGAAAAAAGCCTCTGTGGTTCCTATGCTTCATCTGGCTTCTGCTTTGCCTGAGCACCTTTCCTTCACCACCTAGACCTGCTTGTTCTCACTTCAGGACTTGCTTTCTGACCAGTGGCCCTGTGTCTGTCTCCCTGGCATCCCACATGAGCCCCCATGCTTTTTCCCACCAACATTTATCTTTATGTCCCCCAAATCCTTATTTTTAAACTTGTTGTTTTTCAGTATACCCATATATTTTAACCTAAGTTGTACCAACAATGATATTCTACCCCTAAATAATTGAAAATACATTTTTTCCAAAAAAAGGTCCATTTTTCCACCTAGCAGAATTGTAAGCCACACATAACAACTTGAAAAATGATTCCTTGACACTGCTTAGTCTGTTCCCACATATCATGGTTGCCCCTTGTTTTAGTTAGTTTTCTTTTGCTGTGATAAAAATACTGACCAAAACCAACATGGGAAGGAAAGGGTTTATTTTTTCTTACATCTCCCAGATCATAATTCATCACTGAAGGAAACCAAAGCAGGAACTCAGGGCAGGAGCCTGGAGCACAGACCATGGAGGAATACTGCTTTCTGACTTGCTCCCCTGGCCCCTGCTCAACTTGCTTTCTTTTTTGTGTGTATGTATGTATTGCCTGTATGTAGGTAAAGGTAAGTGCATCTGTGTCGTGCAATGCAATGCCTATGGAGGACAACGAGGCCGTCGGATCCCCTAGAACTGGAGTTATGGACAGTTGTTAGCTGCCATGTGGGTGCTGGGATTCAAATCTGGGTCTTCTGCAAGAACAACCAATGTTCTTAACCGCTGAGCCATCTCTCCAGCCCCAACTTGCTTTCTTTTACGGTACAAGACTACCTGCCCCAGGTAGCACTGCTCACATCAGGAAAATGCCCCCACAGACATGGCCTCAGGCCTGTCCTGGAGACAGTTCCTCAGTTGTGGGTCCCTCAACCCAGATGTGTCAAGTTGACAACTAAAGCTATCCAGCACACCCATAAATGATCTTTGTAGATAGTTTATCTAAAAGGGCCTAGCCTCTGGTCATCCATTGTATCTGTGGTCATGGTCCTTAGGTCTCTCAGTCTGGAGCTGTCTTGATGTTCATCGCACAGGTTTGTGGGCAGATTCTGCCTGGTTGTTCATGGGTGTGTTCAGGAGACACAGTGGGGGGACTTGTATATGACACTGCTGCAGA
>NW_008357518.1:12009-19641 GCF_000622305.1 Nannospalax galili | reverse complement strand
GGCCTGTGCTCCAACTCCTGCTTCCAGGTTCCTGCCCTGAGTTCCTACCTTGGGGTCCCTAATGAACTGTGACCTGAGAGATATAAGCTGAATAAAGCCTTTCCTCCCCAAGTTGGTATTGGTCAGAGTGTTTTGTCACAGCAATGGAGAAATAAGCTAGGACAGTGTACCTAGCTGTCTCTCAGTGTGAGTTCATCCACTGGAGCCTGCTTAGCCTATTTAACATCACTCCCTTAAAGAAGATCCACTCTCCCTCACTCAGCAGTGATCAGCTGCCAGTAGTTCCTTGGCTAAGATGGGGGCTCCCCATTTTCCCAGTTCTATACTGGTTTTTATCTGATTGGGTTTGCATAGGTCTTGTGCATGGTGTCACCACTGCTGTAGGTTCATCTGAGCAAGTTCCCAGGAGCTTGTAAGAGCCTGTGCTGGATAGCTCTAGTGTCAACTTGACACACCTGGGTTGAGGGATCCTCAGTTGGGGAATTGACTCCATTGGACTGGCCTGTGGCCATGTCTGTGGGGCATCTTCTTGATTGTTGAGTGATGTGGGAGAGCCCAGCCCACTGTGGGTAGCGCCACCCCTGGGCAGGTGGGCTTTGTTGGATAAGAGAGCAAGCCAAGCAGGGGCCAGGGGAGCAAGCCAGTAAGCAGCGCTCCTCCATGGCCTGTGCTTCAGCTCCTGCCTCCAGGTTCCTGCCCTGAGTTCCTACCTTGGGCTCCCTGATGAACTGCTACCTGGGAGTTGTAAGCTAAATAAACCCTTTCCTCCCCAAGTTGGTAGTGGTCAGAGTATTTTGTCACAGCAATGGAGAAACAAACTAGGACAGTAATGTACCACCCCTGGCTCTTAGAATCTTTCCACCCCCTCTTCTGTAATGGTCCCTGAGCCCTGGGTGGGTGAAGTTTAATGTAGGAGTCCTATTCAGGGACACATACTCCACAGCTTCTTATTCTCTATACTTGGTGGCCAGTAGTGGCCTTGTGTGTTCGTTACCTTTTGTTGCATGAGGAAGCTTCCCTGGTGAGAGTTGAGAGATGGATTAGTATTCTCTCTACCTCTTGTTCCACTATGTTATGTGAGCCTTAGGTGTAGAGATTTCATTGTTACGTCACCTAGGATTAGGCACCTCACAGACACTTATTCTCTGTGTGGGACCAGTTGTGGAACTCCTCTGTACTAGACTCTGTCGTAGAAAGACGCTTCTTTGATCAGTGGTGACTGGTATACTTGTCTGTAACCATAAGGATCCATATTTAGCATAAAGTAAGAAATTGTTTATTTAGGGATGTGGCAGAAGTAGGGTTTTTGTGACCTTTCTAGTCATGTTCAGCATTGTTGAACTGTTTGTAACAGATGATATTTCTTTGCATCTGTTCAGTGAAATTAAGCTTTTTTTTTTTCTTCCTTTGCACTGGTTATATATTTAAAAAACAAAACAAAACATCAGCTTCCCTTGGCAGAATGTAGTTGTGTCAGTGGGTTAGTCTTGGCAAGATCCTTGACGGTGTACTGCATAGCATGCAAACTACCCTCTTCCTGAGGGCATGAGGCACCAGGAGGGTGCTGCTGCTTAATCCCACTGTGAGGCCCAGAGAGCTGTCCATAGGATAAGTAGGCAGCTAGTAGCCTTGAACTTCAGGAAGGCTTAGCCTCTTAAGGTCCTTCTTGCAGTGTGTGCTTCCCTCCAACCACCTACCATCCGGTTCCCCAGCAGCCTTACCTTATCAATGAGAAGCAATATAAACTTCCCAGAAAGCGCTTTTGCTGCTACTTTGAATAATACTCCTGTGCCCTCCTGCCCTCGTTTCTGTATTCTCTGGTATTGTTTTTCATTATGCATTATGGTTTCTGTTGAAAGTAAAACATTAAAAGTAAGCCACAAATACTTGTACATCATGAACTTTTTGGTGGCAAACTGCTAGGATAATTTTATTTGGGGGATATTGAGTATTCTTGGCATGTTAATGTAACAGGAGGGTGAACTTCTGTAGTATACTTTTCCAAATGAGAGGATTATAAATGTTGTGGGCACTTAGAGTCCTGCCCTGTGTGAGGAGGTGGTGTGCAGTGCTGACTCCAGGCTCCTGGGCAGGCCTCATAGTAGCCTCACCTAGAGGGGTGCTTCTTACCCTGGCTGCACAGCAGCCTCTTGGAGTATAAGAATTTCTGGTTCTGGGAGGTGACTTGAGGAGATCCCTGTGTACAGCTCATGGTGACAGGCTCTGGCCTGGATGTTGTTGAAGGCAAGGGGCAATAGAGTGGGGCTTTTGCTTGCTTCCTAGTTGGCTGCTGCTTGTCAGGGTCTGCAGGTAGTAGGGAGAGAAGGAAACCTGGGTCCATCCTGTGCATTGTCTGCCTTAGACTTGAATTGCTCCAGAGAGCAGTTTCTATGTTGTCATAGTGACTGATTTCTTTGTGGCGGTATTTCAGTAAAAGTTCCGTCTTTCTTCTGATTCCTTTTAGTATAAACCTTTACTGTTTTAAGGCTTTTCTGTGTTTGCTTTTTGTTTAATATATACCTGTTTGGTAAAATAGCCTGTTGTGTTCCTTAGAGAAGCATTTCAGTCTGCACATTCAGTGGCTTAGAATGTACCTCCCGATTTGTCTCATCTCATTGTTCAGTTTCTTCGGGAGGAAGGTAGTGCTCACTGAGTTCTGACATCACTCTGAAGCCAATTGGTGGGCAGCTCTAGCCAGTCAGATGCTCTGTGGTATCCGGATAAGAAAGATATATAGTCTTGGAATAACAGAAACTTCCCGTTTTTCACATCCTGTTGTTCTGGGTTTTGTGACTCGCTGCCTCACCACAATGAAGGTTAGTGGACATTTATGTATGTTTCTTGTGGAATTCCACAGCTTGAATTTTCCAGACTCAAGATTAGGCCATAGAGCTGAAGGTAATAAGCTTACCTCTCCCCAGTATCTTATAGTTAAGGGAGCTTCACATTTTATAGGTGAGGAAACTGAGCTCGTAAGAACAATGAATGCTTTTTGTTCTTTGAAAAGATACAACTTGTCCTATATTTGCTCCTTACAGTGTTGTTGGAGACACCAGCCTAGATAGAGCTCTTATTTGATCTGGTTTTCTTTTTAAATTAGAGGTATTGTAGCACTAGAATTAAGCTCTGCATCCTAAGGTAGTTCTGAGGACTTATTGGAAGGGGTTTTACAGGAAGACTGGCCTCCTGAGATCAGAAATGGAATACTTGAGATATTTATTTCACCTTGGCTTTTAGAATTATGATCTTTGGTTTGATTCTAATGAACTTTAAACAGCAACCTGTGTTTTCACCCTTTTTCTGAACTATCTTAGCATATGACCTCTTTCTTGAGGTAATTTTCCAGCTTGATCTTGCTTTTTCACTTGTCAATATTGAAATAATGGATCTTACGACTTTTTGATCAAAATTGGAAGGTTACTCTCTGGAGGTGATTTTTGAGTAGGAGGGATATGAAACAGATTTGGAATGCTTTCCTCTCAGTGCGGACTTCTTACAGTGACATTTGGCTCTCTTGGTGGGTGGTGAGGTGAGTGGTCCACAGACCTCTCAGCACATGTCTAGTGTGCATTGGCTGGGTGGTGAGAGATGTTTGATCAGGGTTGATGTTTTACCCTCCAGGGTGGCACAGACAGGATATGGCCATGAAATTATCCTTGTGATAAATGTACTGGGGGATTTCTGGGAGCCTAGTAAGCCTCCCCAGGCAGGGCTCCTTCAGGAAATAAGATGAGTAAGACTGCCCGGAAGGAGGTGGAGTGGGAAGGCAGGAAAGGGGCCCCTGAAGAGGGAGTTCCTGCCATGGTCTGAGAGAGGCTGCAGAGGGAGGAGAAGGACAGAGGTGCTGGTGGGCCAGCCCACAGGTGCTCATCTGGAGACTGAGGATCAAGACGATTGTTCTGTTTTGCCTCAAGGAGAGAAAGTTTGTTAATATGGCAAGCATTTTGATATTTAAACTGTTCTTTCTATAATTTGGACCAATGAGATTTTTTTTTCTTAGTTTTTCTAGAATGTAGTCAGTATTGGATGATTTGGTTCTCAAAATTATTTTTGTGAGAGGTGATTTAATGATCCAAAGTGACATAGTCTTTAGAGAGTGTTTGGAAAGAGCTTTATATGTTTTAGCATATCTGTGAGTTTGTACCTGTGCACCCACATGTACACACATGTGGTCCCTAGCTGTCTTACATCCAAGTTAACTTGTGGATCTTTTCTCCTGGCTCCAGGTCTGTGCCATGTGACTGACTCTTTGAGGGTTGTGGTGGCTAGGTAGCCCTGGATTAGAGTGGGTTGTAGGCAATCCTGGTCCTCTAGAGCTCTGTGCAGAGGCCCCCACTTGACCCTCTTCTGGGATCTGTTTTATCTTCCTTTTGCTCCCTGTCATTTTCTGTGCTTTTCCATGTCTCCAGGTGCCTTGTGTTGCTGTTGCCTTTGGAATGGGATGCATTTTATTTACCTTTCTTTCTGTACTAGGAAAACATCCGTAACATGCCTTGTCCTGTGGGCTTTGAACCATCAGTCCAAGGAGAGAGGAACTCATGAGCCTTGACTGAGTGCCTCCAGTCTGCTCCACACCCTGGCTCCTGTCTGTCCTGGGTAGAGGAGGGAGTAGTGCTGGGTCCTGGTTGGTCCATAGCTGGTCTATACCTAGCCCTCCTCCAGGGGTTTAGACTGCTCTCTTGAGGAAATGCTTCACAAGGGAATTCCAAGGGACTCCTTTTCCTGGGGGCCCACTCACAGGTTCTGCTGTCCCTTGAGGCTTTCTGACCTGAGCATCCTGATTATCCTGACTGTGTGTACCCTCAGGTTGAACTTCATTTATTCTGCACCAACATGAGACTCAGAACTAATTTTCTTGTTAATTTTTTCCTTTCAGACGTTTGATGCAAATGATTTGTATCAGGGACAGAACTTTAACAAGGTCCTCAGTTCCTTAGTGACTCTAAATAAAGTAACAGCAGGTAAGACTCTTTTATTGTGAGGGGTGGGAATGCTGAAGGGCTCACATCTTTGGTTTTCTGTTAGAAAGGCAAAATGAGCATTACCACATTTAAGAAATAAGCTTCTATAGCATTGTATGTTTGATTGATCCTTTTGCTGCTGTGATTCTGGGGGTTGTGAGTGCTTGGACAGCAATCCCTGGTGTTGGGAATGGTCTCTGAGCTACTCATCAACACACAGTTGCTGTGATTACAGTCTGGAAACTTCCCTTTACCTGAGCCCTGGATTAAGAATACTGACTTCTGACTCTGCAACAGGAGTGAGGCCTGTCTGGTTCAGAGCACCACCCCAGAACCTACCACCACTCGGACATGACTGTGTCTTCACTGCTAAGGTTTAGAGGATGTGGTAGATTCACATTCCCAACTGCTCTCTGTCTCCAGGCTCCTTCAGTGTGGTCATGATTCCCACAGTGATGTTTTGATCAGCAGTGGACTGTGTGTATGGTAGTGTGCACTGTACAATATAGGTAGTTGTACCACCTAGTTCTGTGTCAGTGGTACACTCTAATGTTTTGCACATAATACACTCTCCTGACAGTGCTGCCTTTACAAAGAAGTCAACCCATTGTTCATTCAGTGTCATGTGACTGTCTCTGCTTTGTTGCTTATAGTATGGCATGTGGTCTTGGAGAAGTGGGCCATGTGGTATAGTGCTGGAGAGTGCCTGGTATTTCTTCACTGAGTACTTGCACTAGAGAGTCTTGCTTTTTCAGGTAAAGGAAAGGCATTAAAGTTAAAAAAAATGGTATGCAGACCACTAAAAAATTAAACTAGTGAAGAACCGATAAATAGTCACCTCCAGATAGTTTCTGGAGAGGTAATTGGAGCCGTTTATGGGACAAAGAATCTGTTCTTTGTCTACTGTATGTAAGTGGCCTGCTTTGTTGTGGTCTTTTGGTGTATCCTTCCATAGTGGCCCAGTTTTAAAGCCAGTGTGTAGTGAGGGTGTGCAGTGTCAGGCATTTTCAATGCTTTCTGTTTCTGTATGTATGACCTTTTCAGACATTGGACTAGGAAGTGACTCTGTGTGTGCTCGGCCCTCTTCACACCGGATAAAGTCTTTCGATTCTCTGGGATCCCAGTCTTCACACAGTCGGACTTCAAAATTGCTCCAGGGCCAGTACCGAAGTTTGGTAAGTGGGATGTTTTTTTATTCAAGTTCAAAGTCTTTTGTGGATATGAGATGTGTCTTGGAGGATGCTTGTGCCCATGTAGACTGAATGATGAATAGTGAGGGCTCCTGCCATCTGGAGTGGCATTTGTTCCTCACTAGATTCCCTCACTGAACTGAGTGTAAGCACATGTGTGCAGAATTAAGAGATTAAGCATTACATATGTGGGAATGCCTAGCTTCACAGAAAGGTTAAAACAGTCCGAAGGTGGCTTTTCTTCTTCCTTAAAGCCTGCCTTTGGAGCCTTCCTAAGTCATGTAGTTCACAGAGGGGAACACTTGCTGTGGCTGCCCTGGACCCAGGACAAAAACTGACATGGTCAGCCTTCCTAGGAGAAGAACCACCTAGACTAAAGAACCCTGCCAGTGAGGTGGGAAATGACATCAGGAGAGGTGAACTGTGGATCTGACGGGGTGTCTTGGGGAGGCACGGCCCTGCTGCCCATGGCTCTCCTGCCATGCCTTCTTTTGATCTGGTGGGGTTGGCAATCCTGACTCACAGAGAGGCCAGATTTCTCATGGTTTTCCTCGGAGATGTGAAGTGTTCTTATGAGTGAGAGTCTGGTGAGAATGTCCTTCCAGAAAGAAGTAGCAGTTAACTAGGTTGAGTTAATGTTTCGTGGCGAGAAGTGCATTTGAGTGGTTTGCAGAGCAGTGCCAAAAACAAAGATTTGGGGGCTGGAGAGATGGCTCAGTGGTTAAGAACACTGGAAACTTCCAGAGGATCTGGGTTTGGTTCCCAGCACCTACATGGTAGCTAACAACTGTTTATAATTCCAGTTCCAGGGCATCCCACACCCTCTTCTGGCCTCTGTGGGCTTTGAACAGCATGGGTTCATTTACATACATGTAGACAGTACACTCATACACGGAAAATAAAAATAACTAAATCAAAAAACAAAGAAAGCAGAACAAACAAAAAATGCACCCCAGAGATACAGAAAGGTAGTTTGATGTGCCCATGAGCATCGCGAATGATGCTCACTCTGTGTGGTGCTTCCTCCACATCCTCGGGTTCAACTGTGCAGTGACATTAGGCAGAACAGTGGGTTCCTGCACAGCCCCATCCTTCTTTTGGTTACATCATCATCCTCCTTCAGTCTTGTGGCTCCCAGGGTCTCTGGGGGTTGCCAGCCTCTATTGATAGTATTAATACTGGAATATTACTATGTGTTTTATGATCCCAAAATTAAGGAGAAACACTCAAAGCACTTTAAACACATTTTAAGTTAGCTTTAAAAAATACATGAGGAAAACATGAGAAATTCATACATGTACTTTAAGTAAAGAAACACCTGTGATCCCTTTTACCTATCAAGTTTGCTCTTTCTTCCTAAGTTATTGAGGACTGGATTGCCAATGTATAATTGTAAGTAAAATAAAGTTGTACATAAGCCAACAGTGAATCTTATTAAGAGCATCATCAATATGGGATTAATTTTGCATTAACTAGAAGGA
>NW_008357518.1:8799-11637 GCF_000622305.1 Nannospalax galili | reverse complement strand
TGTTCTTTTTTTACTTTTGTGTATGATTGTCATGTAGTATCTGCAGAGATCAGAAGAGGGCATTGGAGCCCCTGAAACTGGAGCTTCTGATGGTTGTTAGCTGCCGTGTGGGTGCTGGGAACTGAACCCACGTCCTCCGCAAGAGCAGCCAGTGCTCTTAACTGCTGAACCATCTGTCCAGGCCCACATCTTAACCACTGAGCCACCTCTTTAGCCCTGATGTGTTTTTAACTGCTGAGCCATTGCCCCAGCCCCCACGTCTTGTGGTTCTTCAGCATTGCTTTTGGGTCTCAATAAAAGAAAGCATAGTACTGAGCTTGTAGCTGACTCTCCCACCCCACAGTCTGGTTTGGAAGGTGCTGTTGGCACCCTGATCACACTGTATTGGAAGGTGCTGGTGACAGCCTTGTTCACACTGTATTGGAAGGTACTGTGACACCCATGCTCACACTCTTAGTCACTGCCCACAACCCTGTAGTTCAGGACTACCTTACCCCAGCACCCTGTCCTCCTGGGACTGTCTTACTGGCTGTCTTTTTTATAGCTTTGTTCTTTGTTTTGTTTTTTGAGTCAAAGTCTTGCTGTGTAGCCCAGATTGGCCTCAAATGCCTTCTTGCCTCCGTTTCCCAAGTGTTGGGATTACAGGAATGTGCCATCATGAAAAGCTCATAACCTTGTTCTTTGCTGACACCATCTCTGCCGCAGGATGGACTCCTGTTGTTGGGTATAGGCAGGCTTGACCAGTTTGCTCTGAGGCAGAAGCTGTAACTTGTCCCTTGGATACTTTTCACAGTCCCGTTTACTCCTTTCTCTAGAAGTTTGCTTCCTACCCCTTTTCAGATGATCTCAGCTCATTTGAGCCCCTGCTCTGTGAAACGCCTCAAACCAGAGAAGGAGAAGCAAGTTAAATCTGGAGTGTGGTAGACCCATGCTGTGGATTTGGGTTAGGGCTTTTCTCATGTAGGAGATTTGCCATCAAACTTTTATCTACTGAGGAATGTTACTGATGCTAGAGTGTCTGGGCCCTGAATGTGCATCTTCTGATAGGGAAGTGTGACAGGGAGCTCTCAGTGATGCTCCTAAGTGAAATGTGACTGGGAGTTCACAGTGTGGTCCTCAGAGTTGGAGTACAGTATTAGGTTAAGTGTTCTGTCAGCCTTCATTCTGGGAGGAAGGACTTGATACTTACGGTACTTCCTCGTCTATTGATAGTCTCTCTGGAGTTGGAGATCCTAGGCTTCTCTGGGTGCTCTCCTGACCCTGTCTGCTTTGGTACCTATTGATTTCTATGTTTACAAAGTGTATTTCCAAGGCATACAAGAAATTATGCCAAAACATGACATGCATTTTGTTATAACGCATAGTACCCATGGAAATATTGTGCTTCCTCAGGACATTATATTTCATCTTTCTAAGACCACTTTTTAAAATCATCTTAATGCATCTGAGGGCGGACTTTGCTTTTTTTCTGTGTCTTTCCTTTCATACTAAGTTGTTTCCATTGATTGCCTTTTTTTGTTTAGGTTGTTCCTTTCTTGTTTATTGGAATGATGAGGTCTTCTGTGCAATGAAGAATGTTTTCTATTGTATCTTTGACACCTTGGAGAATGGGTCAGAGCTGTTGGGTCCTCTGCCAGTCTTCTGTCTCTGTGGGTGTGTGGAAGGCTAGGAAACACCAGTATGATCAGATGGTGCTGCCTGCTGCTGTTGGTTGGGTGGTGGTCTTTGCTGACATCACTGATATGAGCAGAGCAATAGTGCCCTGTGACCATGGCATGATGTGCTAGCCTTTATTGACCTTGAGGTATGGGTAAAATGAGGCCACCGCTGTGGTAGATGGGCACATGACCTCTGGTCCCTAGAAGATGGTGTGGGTATAGTGACCTGGGCATGGAATTTCTGGGGCCTGCTGGCCACCCCTTTTCACTTGAGAGAGGCTTGCTTAGGGCTTTTGCTTTTCTCTGTTGCTTGTTGGTAGATTTGCATTTACCAGCCTCTCCAGAGCCTTGTCCAAGCTGGGTGAAGAAGAGCAGAAACCCAGTAGTCTTCTTTCCTCTCCTGCCTCCCAGAAACCTGAAAGTGTCATCTCTGAGAACAGTGCTATGCAGATTGTAAGGTACTGTTTCCCCTGGCATTATGACAGAAATTAGTACTTGTTAGTGACTCAAGGTTGGTACAAGTTTGATGAAGAGCACTTAGGTACCCAGTGGGCACATTGCTTGGTGTGTGTAGGACTTATTAGGGCAGTTTAGAAATATCTAAAATTTACAATACACATGTCCCCTGGAATTTAACTTACAGGCTTATTATTTATATGTGTTCAAATATGGATGTGCAACTATTTTTAATGCAGCCTTTTGCAAGCTAAGAAAAACATTGCATATAGTATATAGAAAAA
This sequence comes from Nannospalax galili, assembly GCF_000622305.1. Taxonomy (NCBI): domain Eukaryota; kingdom Metazoa; phylum Chordata; class Mammalia; order Rodentia; family Spalacidae; genus Nannospalax; species Nannospalax galili. The sequence continues at coordinate 9,239 of NW_008357518.1, read as the reverse complement.
TACTTGGAATAACTTAAAGTTCAATAGTAGCTCAGATGTACATTTTAGCATTATGTGATTGGAAACTTGTCCACAATCTTGTGACTTGTTTTTGAGGTAGAGACGTGTGCACACTGCTTCTCTCTAAATACATGTAAACCTGTGTGTGTTTGTGCTGCGGTGGAAGAGTTAGAAGGGGGCCCTTTGCTTTGTGGAGAGAGTGTCCTAGGGCTGCAGCTGGGCCATGGGCAAGGTACACAGGGAAATGGGAAACAGGTTTCTTTACTTTAGACAGTCTCTTGCCATAGAATATTTTATTAAAATGTAATATATTTTATAGCAAAATAGACTATATATTTCATGTAAATTTCTCCCACTTGTCCCCTACCTGTCTTTTAGGACATGACTGATAATAGCAACACCCAGCTGGTTGTACGAGCCAAGTTTAACTTCCAGCAGAC
>NW_008357518.1:7443-8415 GCF_000622305.1 Nannospalax galili | reverse complement strand
TTTCTCCTGTGACTCGACAGTTTTGCTGACTGTTCATGACTCATTTTCCAGAGGCTGGTATTCTCTTGAAAAGGAATATCAATCTGTAACTTGTTTTCATTGCGGCTTAGCTATGATTTATGTCTTGGAATTGAAAGCTGTCTGGAGCTTATGGTTTCATCCATGCAGGTCTTCAGGTGATTCTGTGAAAGTCCTGTAGGGCAGTGACTTGCATGCCCAGCAGACCCTCTCTGTGTTCACGAGACTCAGTACTGTCCATCTTCCTGACACAGGCGTTGCTTTGGCCATGCTCCCGTTGTGGATCACTGTTGTGTTGAGAAGCACTTCTGTGAAGACAGCTGCATCTTATGGAGGCAGCCTCATTTTTCTTTTTCAAGGAGTGAAGACTGTGTGTGCATGTGTGTGTTTTGTCATGCTTCCTTTTGAGTTTGGGTATAGATGTTCTTGTGAAATGTAAAAGAAGTAAAAAGATGTTAAAGATGGGGCTGTTAGGGGAAGCATGTGAGTCGGGTAGCGAGGATTAAAATGAGATTTGTCTGTTGAGTCTCGTACATATTGTTCCTGCATTTGAAAAGTTGTATGATACCATGCCTCTGGCTCTGCTCAGGAGGGGTGGTTCAGAGAGTGCTGGTGAACAGGGAGTATGGAAAGAGCTGGGTGTGGAGCCTAGCTTTGTTCCTGTGCTGGGCATGAGTGACTGACCTTTGAGTTGAGGATGGTTCAGGTGAACAGGAGGACTGTGGTGCCTCTGTCCCTGTGACATTTTGTGGGGGCCATGCTGTTGTGTTCAGCATGCACTGCCACAGATGTGTGTTCCCTGAAAGGTACTTCCTGTTGTATTATTATTTTCAGACCATAATTTACATATAGCAGTGTAATTTATATATCAAATAATATAGTAGAATATATAGCTTTAAACAGATGAAAAAGGAAAAATTTCAGGTTACAAAACAAATTTAGCAACAAGAAAAA
>NW_008357518.1:3870-6267 GCF_000622305.1 Nannospalax galili | reverse complement strand
CTAAGTTCAAAGTTCAATATTGTATAACTATTAATTCAACAGTGAGCCTAAAAATTTTATAGCCACTTTTGAAAGAGATGTATCTCTGCTCTGGAAACTGTTAATTGAGTATGTTAAAGCTGTAATGAATTATAAAAAATGCTCTGGAAACTGTTAATTGAGTATGTTAAAGCTGTAATGAAATGCTTCTTATAAAAAAAAAAAAAAGAAAAGAAAAAAACCATGACTGAGACAGCTTAAAAAAAAGGAGAGAGAGAAGTACACATTCAAATATATTTTGAATCAGTAAAAAAAAAGTTGGCCATTTGTATTTCTTTTTCTCAAAACTGTTTATTCAATTTGTTAGCCCGTTTGTTGATGATTTATTTCTTGGTATTTGATTTTTACAATTCTTTATATATTCTGGATATTAGCCCCTTGTCTGATTTATAGCTGGTAAAGATTTTCTCCCATTCTGTGGACTGCCTGTGTGCTCTGCTGATAGTTTCCTTTGCTGTACAGAAACTTTTTAATTTCGTGTTGTCCCATCTGTTGATACTTGGAGCTAGTTCCTGTGCTATTGATAATCTATTCTGCTGTGTTATTTTTAAGATAGCAAGAGAAAAAGATTTATAAATGTGAATATAAGTTTTCCTGTAAAAGCAGTTTTTCAGCAGTGATCTCCAAAGATAGTGTTTATTAAAATAAGTCAACAAGCAGCTCTGAATTGTGAAGTTCTTGTGTTTTGAATTTGGTGGGTCATACACCTGTTTATTTTTGATATGGTAAAATGTATATGACATGCTTCTTACCATTTAACTATTTTTGAGAGTGCAGCTCTGTGGTATGTAATAGCACATTCATGTTGTATGACCATCACCACCATCAACCTCCAGAATGTTTTCATCTTTCCAGTCTGAAGCTGTGTCTGAGAAGCACCAGCTCTCTGCTTCCCTACCCAGGCCCAGCACTACAGTTCTGCTTTGTCAGCATGAACCTGTCCACTCTTGAGTGATTTGTGTAAGTGGAGTCTTGCTGTGCTTCCTTTCTGACTGACTTCACTTAGTAGAATGTGTATAAGCATCTTCCATGTGTCAGAATTTCCTGTTTTGCCACCCAGTAATATTCCTTGGATGTATTTTACTTTTGCTAATCCATCTGGACATTTGAGGGACTTTTACCTGTGGGCTGTTATGACTGGTGTGGTGAGCATGAGTATGAGAAAACCAAACCCTTGCTTTCAGTTCTATTCAGTACAGATGCTCTCTGACCTAAGGTACAGTTATGACTGGGTCAGACTGTTGTAAGTTCCAGTATCCTACATATAAATGCATTTAATCACTGCCTCCTGAACAGTGTGACTCAGCCTAGCCCGCTCTCATCATGCTCGGAAGAACCTGCTCTAGTCTGCAGGTAGGTAGGCATCCAGAGAGAACTGCATTGCATGCCGTTAGCATGAGAAAAGATAACAGTTCTTCAGAGAGCTACCTATCTACACAGGTGGTTATGCACTTTTAAAAAGTTTGTATTTTTATTTGTGTGTGTGCGCGCGTGTGTGTATATCACAGTGTACATGTGAAGGTCAGAGGACAGCTTTCAGGTTCTCTCCTTCTATCATGTGGCAAGAAAAATCAGTCTGTTTATAAATAAATGTTGGCAGTCCAGGTAGAATGGTAGGAAAACACATTAACAAAAAAAATCCAACCTCTTTGTTGCAAGCACTTACGGATAAAATTCTAGGATCACAGTTGCATTTTCGTATTATATTTTTTCAGTAGTTTATGTATCTAATTTGGAATAGGATTCTTTTTTGTAAATTATAGAGTAGTTGGTGCTTAATTTTCTGAAAACAAAATCATGCCAAGTTTGAAATAGGCTTCTCTGAGTGGAGTCCTGTGAGGCCCATGCCTTTGACTGAAGATTTCTCTTTGGGGCTGTATTTTGGTTTGATTTACAGCCGTTCTTAACCGTGCAAACAAAAGCCAGAGTCTGCTTCTAAATGATGTTTTCTAGGCTGTTATCTCCAGATTAAATGCTCCCTTCTCCATCCACTCATTTCTGGCTCTCTATCGCTGCCAACTGTTGCCCTCTTGTGGTTAGGCTTGGAAATATACTTGTTAAACTTCATGCTTGTTAAGCATTTGACCCAGGTAGGGTTTCTAGTTTCAAACAGTTCTTTAAATTTTTTTTTGATATATTTTTATTTTATGTGTATGAGTGTATTGCTTGCATGTGTGAAAGTAAACCTGTGTCCTGAAATGCCCATGGAGGTCAGAAGAGGGTATCAGATACCCTGGAACTGGAGTTACAGATGACTGTTAGCTGTCATGTGGGAGTTGGGAACTGAACCCAGGTCCTCTGCAAGAGCAGCTGGCTAGTGCTCTTAACTATTGAGCCATCTCTCCAGCCCCAACAGTG
>NW_008357518.1:0-2957 GCF_000622305.1 Nannospalax galili | reverse complement strand
TTGTTTTGTTTTGTTTTGTTTTGTGTTTTGTGTTTGTTCTGAGCATGTAAGAAGAGCCTCTTAGACGTGTGGAATCATGGCTTTATGTGCTGTGTGTACTAGGTGAGATCTTTTCTGGAATGATGAATCTGGAATGAGATCTTCTGGATAAGAATGAACATTCCAGGTGTCCCCTCCTCCAAACCCCAGTGGTCAGGTGCTTGGTAGAGCTTATGTGATTGTAGCTGTGTCCTGTCACTATCAAAGTGACTGAGCATCCTTGTTCTAGGGCATGTTGTGTAGATCCCATTAGATGCAACTGCTTAGTCAGGTAGTTGGTTTTCCAGTATGGGAGACATTTTTAAAAAAAAGTTTCACTTTGATTTATGCTACAGGAGTCCAGGCACGCCGTAGCAAGTAGCACAGAAGAGCTTGCAGGGCTAAGCGGCATCCACCATTTGTGGGCGGCTCCACTCTGCTTGGGATGAGCTCTGCTGGGGCCCCTTTCTGCCTTTCAAGTGGGCAGAAACATCAACTTTGACCAAAATTCTTGAGACAGTGCCGTTAGTCCTTTGGTCCCCATCCGTTTCCTTTGTTTTCCTCCCAAACATACTCTTCATGCTGTTTTGTTCTCCTTGGCAGTGCTGAGTACATGATTCAGTCTTCTTTATTTTTTTGGTCTTTTTGAGACAGGTTTTCCCTGTAGCCACAGCTGGCCTGGATTTGCTTTGGAGACCAGGCTGGCCCCAAACTCCCAGAGACCCACCTGCCTCTGCCTCTGAAGTGCTGGGATCAAAGGGGTGCGCCATCATACTCGGTGATTCAGTCTTTTGTTTACCATCAGCATTTGACAGTTATCTCTTGGTGCACTGCTTTGAGACATGTGAACTTAGCCTGACCCTTTCCTTTGCCCTCTTCATCCTGGGCAGCCTCTTGGTTCAGATTACATTCTCACAGTTAGTGGTTCCATCTGTTTTTTTTTTTTTTTTTTTTTTTTTTTTTTTATTAAAGCTACAGCCAGCACTTACTCAGATAATACATAAGAGCGACATGTCACCACAGTGGGGAAGTGCAACAGTATAGATGAAGACGGCTTCTGCTGGGGACCAGGAAGCTTAGCCTAGGTGGCTGGAACAGCAGCAGAGGTGAGGGAGGAAGTGGCCATGCCCTGTATAGTCTGCGGACATTTATAAAACGAAAGATGCTTAGAGACCACAAAAAGTCATTGTTGTGATAAGGAAGTTTGAATAAAGTCTAGGCATTAGGTAAGTTGTTAATTTTGTCAGATGTAATAGTCTGATGTTGAAAAAGGAGTCAAAGGCCTCTCCGGCAAGATGGACACAAAAGTACAGTGGGTGAATAACATTGGGTCTCTGATTTATTGTATAATGCCATCAGAAGCAAAAAGGACATGGACAAGAGCATACATGTGCTTATCACTGCATTTATGTACAAATGTTGGGTGTCTTATGGCATGTCTTCAAACAAAGATCTAGAGCAGATACTGTCCACAACCAACCACCCAGAACATTGGGAAGGCATAGAAGACAGTCCAGACCCTATTGGGAAGTTGTTTAGGATCCAGGAAACTGAGGCAGGCAAAAAATGGTAGCCACTAGCCCATTCCCTGTGTAGATGGAGATTGGGGACAGTTGCCATGCAGAAAGGCCAGAGAGCTGTCTTCAGGGCCAAGGCCTTGTGGAGCACCACATTGCAAGAGTGCACTTCACAGGTGAAGGGCAGCCTTCCAAACAAAGAACTGGGCTGTGACTTGGCACATGGGAAAGAGGAAGATATGAATTAACAGAAATTCTTATTATTAATTTCAGTCAATAATATGTTTGTTTCACTTTATAAAGCAAAGCTAAGGACTGTGTCAACTTGACACACCTGGGTTGAGGGAACCACAGTTGGGGAATTGCCTCCATTGGACTAGGCCATGGCCATGTCCGTGGGACACCTTCTTGATTGTTGAGTGCTGTGGGAGGGCCCAGCCCACTGTGGGTGGTGCCACCCCTGGGCATGTGGGCCTGTGTTGCATAAGAAAGCAGTCTGAGCAGGGGCCAGGGGAGCAAGCCACTAAGCAGCATTTCTCCATGGCCTGTGCTCCAGCTCCTGCCTCCAGGTTCTTGCCCTGAGTTCCTCCCTTGGGCTCCCTGATGAACTGTGACCTGGGAGATGTAAGCTGAATTAACTCTTTCCTCCCCAAGTTGGTATTGGTCAGAGTGTTTTGTCACAGCAATGAAGAAACTAAAAGTCTGACTCACAGGGCAATTGGCCTGGCTGGTCACTGCTTGTCCAGTGATATCCTTAATTTAGCAAGGGAACTATTTCTTCATTCTACAGAGTATCTGCCCAAGCCTGGTTTCTTCTCCCTCCTGAAACCCCCGTTGATGTCTTATTGTACTCTCTATGGTTTTAATCCGTTTTGCATTTTTTGATTTCTTTGGTCTGGACTACATGAATTTTGAATCCATTCCTCAAATTGTGAAATTCTGGTTTATGAATTCCCCTTTACCTGTGATGTTAATTCGTCCATTGAAATTTTCACTTTTGTGATCCTGTCATCTATTTCTACAAACTAGGCTTCTTTCTTTTTCAGACGTTTTTAATAGTCGCGGGACTTGAGTTAAGGCCCACTTTCTTCCTGACATTTTTTAAAAATTTTTTAAATTAAAATTTTAAAATTATTTTTATTTTCTGTGTATGAGTGTATGGTCTGCACGTGTGTAAGTGCACCTGTGTCTTGCATTGCCCACAGAAGTCAGAAGAGGGTGTCAAATCCTCTAGAACTAGAGTAATGGATGGTTATTAGCCACCATGTGGGTACTGGGAATTGAACGTGGATCTTCTGTAAGAGTAGCCAGTGTTTTTAACTGCTGAACCATCTTTCCAGCCCTCCTTCCTGCCATTTTAAACATACTTTGTGTATCGCCTCTTTGATTCTTTTACCTCTACTTTGGGGTCTTTGTTTCCTT
>NW_008357517.1:0-410 GCF_000622305.1 Nannospalax galili | reverse complement strand
GCTTGTGTATCTAAGTGCTTGCCTTGTGTAGAAAGAAGAGTAGTTCTAACAGTCTGTTTATAACAGAGAAAACGAATTAGCAGAAGCATTATGTGTTAAAACCCGTTTCCTAGGAATTATATGCAATAGAGTATTGCTATCATTGTCAGTCTCTTTCCTCTTGAAACGTATGTGTTCCTTGTGTATCTAAGTGCTTGTTTCGTGTTGAAACATCCGTAGGTCTAACAATGTGTTTGCTACTGTGAAAACGAAGGAACAGAAGCATTTTGTGTTAAAACCCGTTTCCTACGAATTGTATACAAAAGAGTATTGCCATCAGTTACAGTCTCTTTCCTTTAGAAAAATATGTGTCACTTTGGATCTAAGTGATTACTTTCTGTTCGAATAAAAGTAGTTCTAAGAATGTGTTT
>NW_008357516.1:0-218 GCF_000622305.1 Nannospalax galili | reverse complement strand
GGCCATAGTGTCAGATTGGAGCCTTGAGATGACACATTGGAGCATTGTTATGACATATTGGAACATTGTGATGTCACATTGGAGGATTGTGAGGGGACATGGACTACCATGTTTGCATATTGAGCATGATGACGGAACAATGGATTATTGTAATGACACAATGGTATATTTTGATGGCTCAATGAGCATAGTGATTGCAAAATGGAATATTGGGACTT
>NW_008357515.1:5660-5951 GCF_000622305.1 Nannospalax galili | reverse complement strand
AACTCAATGTGAAGCCTGAAACTCTGAAATTGTTAAAAGAAAACATCAGCAATAGTCTACAAGATACAGGTGTAGGAAAGGATTTTCTAACTAGACATCAATTGCTCAGGAAACAATGTCAAAAATCAACAAATGGGACCTCACTAAACTAAAACTCCCACTTCTGTACATCAAAAGAAGCAACCAAGGAAGTAAAGAGAAAACCCACAGCGTGGGAGAAAATCTTCACCAGCAACACTTCTGGCAGTGATTTAATGTCCAGAATATATAGACAACAAAGAAGAAAAGAAG
>NW_008357515.1:4720-5562 GCF_000622305.1 Nannospalax galili | reverse complement strand
AAGAAGTAAAGATGGCTATGAAACATCTCAAAAGATGTTCAACATCACTAATAATCAGGGAAATGCAAATTAAAACCACTTTAAGATTTCACCTTACCCCAGTCAGACTGGCTAAGATCAAGAAAACAAATGATACTAAATGTTGGAGGTGATGTGGGGAAAGGGGAACACTCATCCACTGCTGGTGCGGGTGCAAACTGGTTCAACCCCTATGGAAAGCAGTGTGGAGAACTCTTAAAAAACTACAAATGAACCTATCATTTGACCCAGTTATACTACTCCTTGGCATATAACCAAAGAACTCATCCTATTGAAGAGACATTTATACATCCATGTTTATTGCTGCTCTTTTTACAAAGCTAAGAAATGGAAGCAACCAAAGTGTCCTTCGATGGATGAGTGTATGATGAAAATGTAGTTCATTTACAAGATTGATTTATAAGATGGATTCAGCAGTAAAGAAAGATGAAATCATGAAATTTGCAGGTAAATGGATGGAACTAGAAATTGTTTTACTAAGTGAAGTAATACAGACTCAGAAAAAGAAAAGATGGATATTCTCCTTCATATGTGGATCCTAGCACCAAATCCTTATCAATGAGTACGTATCCTGACATAACTACAGGAACCGTGATAATGAAAAGGAATGAGGGAGGTAAAGGAAAAGAAAGAACATGAAAGAGCAACAGTGGGAGACAGATGTTAGTATGGAAAATATGGATATAAATGGGGTTATTTACATGGGAGGTCAGAGGAAAGGTTATATAAGGAACCTTGTGGATAAAGGAAAATAAGCTCAACAGAGTTGGGACCATAGGAGAAGGGTACTATTAAGGGAGAAA
>NW_008357515.1:0-488 GCF_000622305.1 Nannospalax galili | reverse complement strand
TTTTTGTGTGTGTGTGTGTGTGTATTTCATACAGAACATCCCAAAACATCTTATTCAACTATACACCCATTACCCAGATGGCACCCTCCCATAGCCTCCCTCCCCCCACTAGAGCCCTTATACTATGATATCCTGCTACTGTCTAATGCATTGTAGGCACCCCAGCCATTCCCTACTACTTGTCCTTCTGGTGAATCTAGTCAGCCTATCTAGAGTTCTTTGTTTAAGGAAGGTCAGCTGTTTCTCCTCTAGTGGTAATCAGTTGTCAATATTCCTTTAGATAAGATTGGGGTCTGCTGCTCATTTTCCCCGTTCTATGCTGGGTTACTATCTGGGAGTCCCTTTGGCCATCCTGGCCAACCACTCAGAAGAGGTATCTCCTTTCTGTCATTGTTGCTTGTTATGTAGCATTTATTTATACATATGGACTTTTAAAATATATTGGCCCCTTTAATCTTTGCTTATATTTTTCTTTTGGATGTTTAAGG
>NW_008357514.1:0-459 GCF_000622305.1 Nannospalax galili | reverse complement strand
GCTACACAAAGGAAAACATAGATATGTGTGAAGAACACGAGGAATTAATTCAGTTAGATGTGGGGACCTAAAAGCCCCACTTTGCATAGGTCTGAAAGGAAGTTACTGGGGGCGCGGCTTAGATTGTTTTGAAAGTCTGAAGAATACTTCCACACTGCTGAGGAGTGCATGATCAGCGCATGACCATCTTTAAGATATACCCTTGGGGGGGAGTTCCATGTCCCTTTATAAGCTCTGTAATACCTGCAATAAATGAGTCCCTGACTGACTAGACTCCCCGTTGCATCTGAGTGTCCCCAGGTAATGAGGGTGGCGTGGGCTGGCAAATGGCATGCTTACTTATCCCCAATCATCACCTCCCTGGGGGTCGCTGGTTCGAACCCCCGGCAACTGGCGCTCAATGTGACGCTCAAAGGAAGGTGAAAAGAAGAAAAGAAAGAAAGAAGGGAAATGGATTGG
>NW_008357513.1:0-328 GCF_000622305.1 Nannospalax galili | reverse complement strand
TGACTTCAAGGTGTGGCTAGAGCTGATTTCTCCTGAGTCCTCTCTCCTTGATGGCATCTTTTCCGTGTGCCCTCACAGGGTCATCCCTCTGTGTCTGTGTTTCTAACTCCCATCGTATACTGAGCCTAATGCTGTTGGATCAGGACTGCCCTAATAATCTTATTTTAGCCCAATGAGGTCTTTAGCACCACGCCCCAATTACAGCCAGAGTCCTGGTATTGCTTAAGGTTAGAGGTCCAACTTGAATTAGAAAGAGATATGATACAGGTCATACCGGCCTGTGCCAGTAAAGACTTAAGGGGCAGCCACCCACGTGGAGCAGGTAGTT
>NW_008357512.1:334-610 GCF_000622305.1 Nannospalax galili | reverse complement strand
CATTGACATATTCAATAACAATTTCCAGAGCTAAGATGTATCTGTTTCAAGCTTGGCTGTAAATTTTTAGGTTTATAGTTGAATTAATACAGTTACACAATATTGTACTCAATATAAACCCCTTAAGACATAAAATTAAATGAGGTTTTAACCTTTAAAAAAGATCTCCATTTCATTATTAAAATGAATTTTTCTGAATGAAACTGTGTATTTTAATAATGAAATGGAGATCTTTTTCGAAGGTTAAAACCTCATTCAATTTTATGTCTTATAGGG
>NW_008357512.1:0-280 GCF_000622305.1 Nannospalax galili | reverse complement strand
AAAGTCATTGGGTAGACTTCAATGATAATGTTTTTTACATCTACTAATTATTAAGGAGCAAATTTTTATGCTTTGAAGAATTTTTTAAAAATTTTTTTTGAAATTTAATAACCACATGATTAGTAGAAGCATTTCATTACAGCTTTAACATATTCAGTAACACAATCCAGAGCAAGGATACATCTCTTTCAAAAGTGGCTGTAAATTTTTAGGTCCACAGTTGAATCAGTACAGTTACACAATATTGAACTCAGTATAAACCCTGTAAGATATAAAATTG
>NW_008357511.1:0-272 GCF_000622305.1 Nannospalax galili | reverse complement strand
TTGAGGCCAGTTAGGTCTACATAGTGAGTTCTAGAACAGCTAGGGCTACAGAGAAACCCTGTGTACTGGATGCCTTTAGTGTCAACTTGACACACCTGGGTTGAGGGAGCCTCAATTGGGGAATTGCCTCTATTGGACTGGCCTGTGGCCATGTCTGAGGGGCATCTTCTTGATGAGTGATGTGGGAGGGCCCAGCCCACTGTGGGTGGTTCCACCCCGGACAGGTGGGCCTGTGTTGCATAAGAAAGCACACTGAGCAGGGGCCAGGGGAG
>NW_008357510.1:1614-3445 GCF_000622305.1 Nannospalax galili | reverse complement strand
CCTACTTGATTGTGGCAAATAATCTTTTTGATGTGATTTTGCATTCAGTTTTCAAGGGTTTTCTTGATAATTTTTGCATCGATATTTGTCAGAGTAATTTTCCTTTTTGTTTGGTGTTTGGCTTTGGTATCAGGTTAATAGTGATTTCAGAGAAATGATTTGAAAGTGTTCCTTCCTCTTCTATCTTGCATAATTTGATGGGTATTGAAATTTGTTCTTCTCTGAAAATCTGGCAGAATTATTCACTGTATCTATGATGTCCTGGGAGTTTTTTTTTAACTTGGGAGATTTGAAATATTGCTTATATCTTCCTTGCTTTTGTGGGTTTATTTAAATTATCTCATCTTCGATTGATTTCGGTAGGTCATACAAATCTAGAAATTCATTCATTTCTATTAGATTTTCCAATTAGTGGAATACAGGCCACCAAAGTAAGTTCTGGTTCTAAGAAATCTTCAATACCTCTTGTAACGTTTCCCCTTTACATCTATGATTTTATTGAGTCTTCTTTCAGTTAAATTGACTAAAGGTTTGTCAATCTGGTTAATCTATTCAAAGAACTCACTCTACTCTTCATCCCATCGATTCTTTGTATTATTTTTTTCATTTCTATTTGATTGATTTTAGCCACAATTTTATTATCTCTTCTCATCTAGGTTTTTTTGGGGGTGGGTTGTTCTTGTTTTTCTAAGGCTTTCAAGTGCATGATTAAGTTGTTAGTATGCAGCTCCTCAAGTTATTTGATGTAGACACCTAATGCTATAAACTTCCGTCTTAGGAATGCCTTTCCTGTGTCCCATAGATTTTGATATACTGCGCTTTCATTTGTATTCAACTCTGGGAATTTTTAAATTTACTTTTTGATTTCTTCCTTGATCCAGTTTTCATTCAGTAGTGTTTTTTAGATTCAACAGTTTGCATACTTTTTCCCATTTCTCTTTTTGCTGTGTCCAACTTTATTCCTTGTGGTCAGATAGGACACAGGATGTTATTTCAAACTTTTAAAATTTGTTGAAACTTGCTTTGTTTTCTTATATGTGGATGGTTTTGATTCAAACTTTTAAAATTTGTTGAAACTTGCTTTGTTTTCTTATATGTGGATGATTTTGAAGAAAATTCCATGAAATGTTGAGAAAAAAAATGTATTCTTTGGTGTTTACGTCGAATGTTCTGTAAATGTCTGTTAGGTCCATTTTGATTTATGATGTCATTTAACTTGTAAGTTTTTCTGTATAGTTTTTGTCTGGATAACCTGTCTGTTGATGAGAATGGGATCTGGATTTCATCCACTATCACTGCCTTTGAATCATCACGTGATTTTAGATCTCATAATGTTTCTTTTATGAAATTGGGTGTCCTGTGTTTGGTCCATATGTTTAGGATTACATAGCTTCTCCACAGGTTTTTATTTAATGACTATGAAATGTCCTTTTCTATCCCTTCTGACTAGTTTTGGTTTGAAGTCTGTTTTACCATATACCATAATAGCCACGTTTGCTTTTTTATTAACTCCGTTTTCTTGGAATGCCTTTTTCCATCCTTTTATTCTCAAGGTGGTGTCTATTTTTAGTAGTCAGTTGTATTTTTGGAAGCAGCAAAGATATGATCTATTTCTAATCCAGTCGATTAATCTGTATCTTGTTATTGAGAATTAAGACAGTTAACATTAAGAGTTATTTCTCACCAACATTTATTAAATCCTGTTATTTTGTTGTGGTGGTTTTGTTTTCTTTGTCCTCTTTTGATTAACTGCTCTGGAATTATTATTCCTTGTGCTTTCTCGGCTGTGTGCAATCTTCTCATTAGAGAAGACTCATTCCTCCAAAAATAC
>NW_008357510.1:0-1044 GCF_000622305.1 Nannospalax galili | reverse complement strand
TAAGTTGGTCATCTCAGGAGATATTGTGATAGGTGTACTGATTGCTGCAGGAAGCATATTTCTTTGGTTTTTCATGTTCTTTTTTGTGATGTGACCTAAGCGTCTGGAGTTAGGTTGTTGATGGTATTTCTTGGTATAGATATCTGGTCTCACATTTGTTGAGTGACTGTTTGTATGTTTGATTGCTGTTACCTCACCTTGTAAAGTTGTGAATCAACTGAATAGTGCTTGGTTTTGGATCTTGGAGTAACTGTGTTGATGTACAAATGGGGTGTCAGAAATGTTTCCCAGACTACTTGTGATATGTGCACTTCTTAGCCCAGGAGCAAATCATCTGTAGAGGTGGGAAGTTCTCACTGCCAATTTTAGAAGTCTGTGGAGGACTCATAGGGTTCTACAAATGCTCCTTTGGTGTCAGGGCTGGGGTTGATCTCCCTTGGCGCACGTGGTCCTGTGAGAGGTCACTGCACTCCAAGCAGGGCTCTGGAGCTGCATATCCACCTGGGGTTCAGGTTCTTGTGGAGCCATTCACACATTCCTGGAGATGATCCATAGAGAAGAATCACTGTTGAGCTTCTGCCAGGAGTCTGGGATTGAGTACCTTCCTGTGGTTCACGGTTGGGTTCAGTTTGAGTTTGGCAAGTGGTCTCTGAATCAGTAGCTCAGAGGGAAGGATCGCAATCTGTGCTCACTCTGAGGCTCTGGGTCTGCCTATCTTCCTGTAGGTCAGGGTTCTGAAGAAGTTGCTCAAGTCATTCTGGCAGCTGAGTGGAGGAACAGGTCAATGTCTGGATTGTGAGTGGGGCTCTGGGGCTGCATACCTACCCGTGGTCAGTGTTCATGTTTCTGCTAGAATTACTCTGGGTTGGCAGCATGGAGGGAGGGTCTCAGGCCTGCCTTTTCAAAGTGACTCTCATTTGTTTTGAGTGTTCTCAAGATTTCCAAGTCCCCTACTACCTGGATTCCAAAGTCAGCATTAAACTGGCATAAAAGTCCATGAAAATATATTGAAAATGAAATTTATGTTTTACAGTCCTCATATAG
>NW_008357509.1:9408-9848 GCF_000622305.1 Nannospalax galili | reverse complement strand
AATAGAGATAATGACACAAATAGCCTGAAAGAATGCATGTCCACAAAACCAGCCCTTCAAAGAATACTTGAAGGAATATAGAGAGCAGAGAGAGAAACAACTATGCCACAGAGGCAATTGATAAAAATAAATAATGGTTTAATCCAGGAAACACAAAATTTGATGGAAAATTTAGCAATCAAAATAATGGCAACCAATACACATCTTTCAATAATAAACTTAACTATCAATGGACTGAACTCCCCAGACAAAAGACACAGGCTAAGTGAATGGATGAAGAAAAAATTCATCTCTTTGCTGTCTGCAAGAAACCCATCTCACCTTCAAGAATAGGCACTACCTTAAGTTAAAAGGATGGATGTGGTCACCGCCAGTGGCGGCTGCTCCTCCATTCTCGTGTGTGCCGCTCCTTCGGTCTCATGGAGGTCGAGGTCGAGGCT
>NW_008357509.1:6949-9264 GCF_000622305.1 Nannospalax galili | reverse complement strand
GCTGGTGAGGAGACTGTGTCAGCAGAGCCGCATTCAGACACAGGAGACCAGGTTCAGTGACACAGGTCTGCTTTATTGCAGGAAGGCACAAGCTTATACAGGGATAGTGGTCCAATCACAGCACAGCAAGTAGGATACCTCATTAGCATATCATGTTTAGCGGCTATCACAGTACAGCAAGTAGGATACCTTATTAGCATCATCCTATTAGCATAACAGACTTAGCGTCCTATCACAGAATAGAGGGTAGGATGCCTCATTAGCATACTGCGTTTCAGATTACAGAGCCTGGATTCCTGGAAACCATGTGACACTGACAGTTGCAATATCACCCTAGGCTCAAGCCTGTATCCCACAGATGGAAAAGAATTTATTTTTAAAGGTGAGGTATAGTTTAGAATATATAGCATATTGATATGAATCCAGATACATCAAGGCAAAATGGAATGTGCTCAGGGGGTCATTGTATCAAGAGTTCCATCTCTCAAGATGGCAAGCTTTCTTAAGAGCCGGTTATGCCAACTCCATGCCAACCAGTGGGAGTTGAGATTTTTTGCCTCAGCATTGTTGTCCCCACCTCAAGGGTCACCCAGCATAATGGACTGCACCTGTTTTAGGTTGTCCCATCTGTTAGGATCTTACCCATCGTTGACTACCAGCCCTCAAAGGGTGGGTCTTTTGTGTGGTTTGGCAGAGGGGGAGGCAGTACATCCAGTACTGGCTTGTTTAAAGGCCTCCTTGGGGGTCAAGAACTTGTTGAAACCCATTGGAGGCCAATTATAGGTTGGTAAGGGCAAGGAACAGTAGGTCCTTGTTTGCAGAGACATGCCTGGCAAGATCTGGAGGTGGGGCAATAGCTAACTGAACTGGAGAAATACAAGTTTTAACAAAATTAAGGAGATCCTGGACAATACAGGGTCCAAAAATCAGGAGTTAACAGTAATGATGGCACACATAATAAGGAACATATGGGATTCCCTCTGGATTTGAGGGTTTTGATTGGCTATAGCTTCTGCTTGTGAAGTGAGATACTTAAGGTCACCCCAGGTTATCGGGTGTGCCATTGGAGCCTGTCGCTTTCATGGTCTGTGATGCCTGGTCAGTCTCTTGGTGGTTAAGAGGTGCACTGCTTCCTCCAGGGTCAGGGCTAATATTTCCAGGGTCAGTGGTTGTGAAGGGAGGAAGTACAACACAAGACACTGGAAAGGCAAGAACAAATGAAACCCAAACCCAGCAGATGAGAAAGAAAACAGTACAAAGAATCAATGAATCTAAGAGCTGGTTCTTTGAAAAGATAAACAATATTGAAAGACCACTAACCCAGTTAAACAAAAGAAAAAAAGAGGACCTCCAAATCAACAAAATCAGAGATGAAAGGGGAAACACCACAGCAGATACCCAAAAGATCCAGACCATAATAAGGGAATATTTCAGAAACCTATATACTACTACATTTGAAAATCTAAAAGAAATGGATGAATATCTAAAATCATGGGAACCACCAAAGTTAAACCAAGAGATAAACAGTTGAAATAGACCCATAACATATGAATAACACAAAAAGAAATTGAAACAGTAATATAAAACCTCCCAACTAAATAAATCCCAGGCCAAGATGGATTTACAGCAGAAGTCTACCAGATATTTAAAGAAGACCTCCAACAAATACTACTTAAATTATTCAAAACGATATAAATAGAGGGAGAAATCCCCTCCGAAATTCCTTATATGAAGCCAGCATCACTCTAGTACCCAAACTGGGCAAAGACAAAGTTAAAAAAAATCATCTAGACCCATAGTCTTAATTAATATAGATGCAAAAACTCTCAACAAATACCTGCAAACTGCATACAGACACACATCAGAAAAATTATTCACCATGATCAAATAGGCTTTATCGCAGAGATACAGGGCTGATACAATACATACAAGTCGATAAACTGCATTAATCATATAAATGGACTCAGAGACAAAAGCCACATTGTCATCTTAATAGATTCAGAAAAGGTTTTTGAAAAATTCAGCATGAATATATGTTCAAAGTCCTAGAGGGAATTGGAATGGAGGGAATATACCTCAACATAATTAAAGCTATATAAAACAAACCCACAGCCAACATCATTCTAAATGGAGAAAATCTGGAAGCATTCCCATTAAAATCAGGAACCAGACAAGACTGTCCACGATCTTCACTCCTTTTTAGTAGAGTGACTGAAACTCTTGAAAGAGTAATAAGAGAAGAGAAATAAATTAAAGGATTTCTAATTGGAAGAGATAAAATTATCCATATTTTCAGAAGATATTATATATGAAAT